>NW_006256686.1:7061253-7315096 GCF_000478725.1 Eutrema salsugineum | reverse complement strand
TCTAGGTTTATAGATCTGGGATTTCAACCTGTTCTCTGTTTATTCTTGTTCTTATTGCATGTATGCTTGATTGATCACCTAGTATCTGATCTAGATAGTTAGTGTTGCGAAAGTTTTCATTAAGTATCAGCCCTAGAATGAAACAGGCGATTTTTCCGTAGGAGTGGAAACCTACCTGCGGCGAGATCGTGAGTATTGACGACTTTTGTGCAGCTCTTGCGTTCTTTCCCTTCCAGGGCCAGAGTGGAAACCTACTAGTCAGGGTTGCGAGAAACAGTTGGTTATGATCACGGCAGTGACGTATTCATACCGCCGTACTCTAGCTCTAGAACCCATATATCGTTATCTGTCAATCCCAATCTATCTACCTTAGTGTTAAAACCGATTATGATCCCTTAGAGTTCCCAAAAGCTCAGCGTTTTTAGCCATAGTTTACAATTCCATCGATTTTTACTTGCTTTCTTAGACCTGCATTTCAATTTCCTTAGTTCATTATTTACTTGCTTTATTTACCTTTCATGCGATATTTTACTTGCCTTATTAGTCTTTCATTCGATATTTGCTTATTCTAATTACATTTCAGTCGATTTTCTTACCTGTTTTTTAGGATAGATTTATTTGCTTTCTTTTGTTTTAGTTTAATTCGCAAGAAAAACAACCAACAGAGAACAGGTCGAAATCCCAGATCTATAAACCTAGATGTCTTAATCGATTATGAGAGCCCCTTTCGGGAACCCTAAGCCCAACTCGGGATATACTCAGACATGGCTGAGTTCGACATCATCATTGGTTTTAAAAAAATAATGAAAAACAGTAAAGAAAAGAGATAAAGAAAGCTTCTCTATTGAAGAACTCGGACTTGAACAATCTTCTACAAAAATCTCATAAAAACGGCTAAAGGAAAAGGGTTTCTGTAAAGTATGAAGGGTGGTGTCTAAAAACGACCTAAATGACATGTATTTATAGTCTCCAATACTCCATGGTCTCTATGGTTCCGGAATTGAGGCTGAGAATGACTTTGGGCTTCAGATAAGTGGGCTTTAACTCGGAGATTGATTGCCGCGGTCGGGAGTGTTGTGACCGCGGCAATTGGCTTGTTGGCCGCGGTCGGGAAGCTTCTGGCCACGGCAAATAGCTTGTTGGCCGTGGTCGCGTGAGCTGCAGGCCGACTTCGAGTGGCTCCGGGGCTAATGAAATATCTTGAGATCCAACCGTTGGAATGTCTCCAAACCAAGTGAAATTGAAATCTGGTTGATTCTTCTATAAGTTGTCCAATTTGTCTCTCCATGAGAGTTCTGACGGTCTGCATTTATACAAAAGAGTCTTTTTGTTCCATTTTGTGCCTCTTTATCCTAAATTACCTGAAAAATCTTTTAAAATCCGGAAACATAGAAATCTTTTGAAAACTTTTGAAAACTTTTGAAAATGGAGTAAAAACACCTGTAAAAGATATTATAGTGATCCATAAAAATGGTCAAAATCCGGTGTTATCAACTCCCCCAGACTTAGTCTTTTGTTTGTCCTCAAACAAAACACAGGCTAATCTCGGCGAGAGGTTTGAAAACGCAGGAACTAAACAAAATCTCAGAGACCAAACTTCTAGACCAATATCAATCAGTATGCATCAATCGGGAATAGCCTAGAAAATTCTCACTAGCAATACAGGCATAACTAGTCCGTTAATCCGTCATGCAGAAATCTATGCACTAAGATCTAACTTCCAGTCAACTAGCTCTTAACATTCATTAAAAATCTCGGTAATTCTCATCGAAGAAAATCTAGGCAAGGCAATCTAGGCTAGGTGTAAAGAAGGATTATTTCGGGGGTGTGGCTTAAAGTGTTTAAGGGTTACCTGAAGATCTGGAGGATGCGCGCAGGACATTATGCAAAACCGCAAGAGAGAGTGAAGCTGTTGGTATCCACAGTTTTCAGTCACTTTCTTCTTGACATAGATTCATGGTCTTCTTCCTCAAGTTCTCTCCAAACTTCCCCAGACTTAGATTTTTGTAAATCTTTCAAAACAATAGCTCCTTAAACGAATAGTGGTTGCTCATTGCTCCACAAATTTCGACAATCTAAGATTCATTAGGCTTTTTGTTTTCTTTTTTTTTTTTTTTTTTTTTTTAGAGAAAGAGGGAACACCTTTAGATATAGATTCTTAGAGAGCACGAATTTACCAGTTAATATCTGTCTTGTAAAGCTTTATTATGTTTCTGATACTCTTCTTTCCCAATTCCATTCAGTCTCTTTTGCGAGTGACTGAAAACTGCGTCGCTCCTCTTCTCTCCGACGTTTTTGCACATATCTGCTGATATAAACTAAAGAGAGAATGCATGAGGATTGAAAACAAAGGTTTTGGGTTTAGGGTATGGTACCAAATAAAGATATACTGGTCATCTAGGACGACAAAGAGTGGTAAAAGTGGGGTAAAAGACGTCCTAGATGTGTATGTCGATGCCTGCCTAAAATCAATGATGAGAAAATTAGATATCAATATTAAGTCCAAATAAAATGAGCTAGTATATCCTGGCAGAAAGAATCTCCATGAATAGAAGTCCTCTGGTGGGAGTTCGTAATGCAAGTACTCTAGCTACCGCCTAGTCTAGTGCTAACCACAAATGAGCTATCATGCATAGTGTAGAAGTGTGCAGGTCTAAATCATCATAGTTTTGCGTCAAACTTTCCTGAAAAATACTTAATGTCGAATATGTTACATATTAAAATTTAAAAAGTACTTGAAATTAAAAAGCAAAAGCAGGAAAATAATTAGTACGGATAGACATCCTCCCCCAGACTTAAATCACACTGTCCCCAGTGTGAAAAAGTTGGTGAGAAGATGGTGAATAAAAGCAAAATAAAATAAAATAAGATAAAAGAAAAGAAAATGATGATAGAACCGTGATGGTAGTGAAGTGCTGATCAATCACTCACCCTCCGAAGTGTCGTCTGCGAACTGATGCTGCTCCTGTAAGAAGGTGACAACGCGCTCAAAGCGTCGTCCCTGTCTCTCAACTCTGCGCTCCAGATCGGAATGAGTGTGTGATGATGTAGATGATGAGGTGTGGCCGGTCGGAATAGATTGCTGAAAATGAGCACGGGCTGCAGCTGCATCACGCCTCGCCTTGGTCACTATGTACTGGCCAATGGTGAATGGTAGACGAGGTACGGATGGCAGAAAATCATCGGATTCCGGAGTCCATCGAGGGCGTCCTCCGTTGCTCAGTCTCGGGATAGATGATGAAGGTAGGCGGACTCGGTGCTCCTCAGTGCCAGTGCAATACTTGTAACCAAACCTGTCTGGATCGAAAGCGGCACGAGAGATAGTGTGATCGCGAGAGAGATAAAGTAGATCATACCAGACATCGGGAAGTGGATCATCAGATGAGAAATCGAATCCTACAGCCTGTAGTATCGCTGTAATAGCACTCCCGAAAACTGGAGTAGTGTCATCGCAACCATGTAAATCATGCTTCACCTTTACCATATTCTGCGCTATGATCCAGGCAAAGCAGGCAAGTCGTGGATCATCCATAAACGAAATCTGAAGTGTAATGAGCTCAGTCTTCAAAACACCTCCCATGTTGGCTCTAGAGAAAATCGTGTGTGCTAAGAGTTTGTGCACAACTCTCACTGCTGGGTGGCTAAGAAGGGCTGACTTAGATCTCCCACTATCATAGGCTCCATGACCCATCTCTCTCCACAGGTTAAGATCAGTTTCATCTTCAAGATAAATTCCATCAGTGTATGGAAGCTTAAGAGCTTCACAAACCTCGGAAATGGTGAGAGAATAAGGCTGTCCGCGGATAGAGAATGATAAGATGCCATCTGATGCTCTGGGGTTCCTCCTCTTTGTGTGGTGGAACGTAACGGTCGCTAAAAACTCACGGACTAGCTCGGGATAAGTCGGAAGGTTCAGCTCCAAGTAGGGTCTCAGCTTAAGTGCATCGATGTACCAGATCACATCCTCTCTGATTCCAAGCATCTCAAGTGTATGATAATCAATGCAAGGCGTGGGTTTGATGTTCAGCTTCTTGAAACGCCTTGCATAGTCCACTCTCGGGTTTGTCTCCCTCCCAATGTATCGAATCTGTGGTGGTTCGGGAGGTGCTCGTGTTTCTCTTGAGTGCTGGAGCAATCTCATCACATAGCTTCTTCTTCTCGGTCTAGCTTGGTTCAGCATGTACTCTCCTAGAGTAGCATCGTCGGGAATGTCATCGGAGCTGCCACCAGTTCGACGGCTCCTTCGGGATCTGGTTTCATCCATTTTCTGCAAAATGAAATGATTCTTGGAAAAAGAGTGAATTTGGGTGCTAATTTTAACATATTAAGATCTGTTATACTAATACTAGTATAAAGAGACTAATTAAAATTATTAGCAAACAAAATTGATATTAAATCAAAGAAATCAAGTAGTTCATGACTAAATTTGGATTTTTGATGTTCTCAACATAGAAATCTTCTAAAAATCGGTTTTTATGAGCAATTTCCATGTGAATTCTAAAGATTACCCAATACTAATCACTAATCACACAAGACTAAATCAAATTCATCAATTTTGCTGTCCCAAATTCGATTTTTATTAAGCATGTAGAATCCAAATTTCAAAAATCTCAATTCCTCTTAAGCTAGGTGCTAAAATCGATTTTTAGATAACCTAAATGGATAATCTATCATTCTTAAGCTATTTCCACCATCAATAGATCAAGATTTTGGGTTTTTAAAGAAAACCCTAAGTTCAAAATCGAGTAAGAATGGTGAGTTTGAGGTTCATACCTTGCTGGAAAGAGAGAATTGATGGTAGAATTGAAATCAGCTTCGAAAAACAGTGAGGTTTGAGCCAAAAATCTCTTAAAAAGCTTAAGAATTGAAAAATGTGTTCTTTCTCCTAAATCTCTAAGTCTTTTTGGAAGAGAAGAGAAGAAAGAGTTTTGATCCAAAAAGTTTGTTTCTTTTCTTTGAAAAGCGTTTTTGAAGCAAAAACGGAAAATTTCTGGAAATTTTTAAGTTTACGGGAATTTACCTTTTCTTGTTTACACATTAGGAAAGTTTAAAACTTACGGAGGATCTTTTCGGGTTTTACCGGGAACATTTCAGGAAATACCGGGAATCACCAGGCAAAACCGGGAAGCGGCAGAAATCTGCGGAATCATCTCAACGACCAACGGCCGCGGTCAGGAGACGCGCGACCGCAGTGGATGAGGGCTCGGCTGCGGTCACATTCACGGTGCCGCGGTTGGTGCACCTTTTGCCGCGGTCCCGTCAGTTGCGACCGTGGGTCTTCCTCCTGTGGCCTATTGTCCAATCTTCTCGTCTTTGCCGGGCCGAGCAGCTAAAGACCTACCTTTTTCTTCTTGGTTTTTCTAATTTTCTGATTTTTTTGTGTTTTTTGTTTTATAGAATACCTAAAACTTAAAAAGTAAAAGAAAGCATAAATACTAAAAAGGAAAAGAAAAATTAAAGAAAGAGTACCTAAATGGGTTGCCTCCCATTAAGCGCTTTTGTTTTAAGTCGTTTAGCTCGACGTAAGCATGAAGGATCAGGCTGATTTGAATGGCACTCCACTTGATGTGCCTTTATCACTTCCGGTTGGTGGAGGTTTTACTTCTTCTCCTTGAGGAGAAATCTTCTTACCTTTAATCTTCTTTCGGACTTTAATATTGTTTAAAACCCTTTTTGTGTTTTCGATCAGCTCCTGGATTTGGTCTTCACTAGTTTCTGTTGCATCTGGTGGAATGATGATCTTGATCTTTGCAAAAGCTTTCGGCTTCTCCTTTTCTTTCTCTTTTGGCCTGTTTCCTTTGCTTGGAAATTCATCTAAGATAGTAGGATAGTACCTTTTTCGGTCCACATTGAGGAAAACAGCATGCCGGTTTGCGTGATCGATTATTGCTCCTACTGTAGCTAGGAATGGTCTCCCGAAAATGAGTGGTCTCTCCTTGTCTTTATCCATCTCCAGGACTTGGAAATCTGCTGGAACAATCTTATCTCCCACTAGAACTTGTAGATCATGAATCGCCCCTTCAGTATCTTTTTGAGATGAATCTCCAAAGATAACCTTAACCGTCGATGTTCTTAAGGTTTTTATGCCCAATTTTTCGGCAAATGTCTTAGACATGATGTTGACATTGGCTCCGGAATCGCACAAGCAGTCTGTAAACTTGATTCCTGAAATGAAACACTGGAAAACAAAACGTCCCGGATCATCGGCTTTGGTAAGCCTTTGAAACGGTGATCGTTCAGGTACCTTAAACGGTGGCTGCTTAGGATCGATATCCTTGTACAGTGGAACAAAGATTGGGGTTTCTTCTTTCTTTCCATCGGTTCCAGACTCTTCTTCGGGCAATGTGGTTATGGCGTTGCAAAACTTCTTAGGGTTATCTTCAACTCTTCCTGGAAGAACTCCACTTTGCCTCTTCATAGAGTCGGCTGTTTGGGCGACTTGCACATCTAACTTTTTTACTTGCGAAGATAAAGATTCAAACTTACCATTCAGATCATTGTACATGCAGTCCACTTTCACGTTCACGTCTTTAGATGCTTTTTCGTTCGTCATAACGAGTTGCTGGATGGACTGTTCAAGTCTACCGATTTGTGAAGCCAGCTGGTTCGTCGTGACTCCCTGCTGTTGTACAAATTGATTATTAAAATTCGTACCTTGGTAGTTATATGGCTGTCGCGGTTGATATGGTACTATTCCCCCAAAGTTTCCACCTTGAAACTTGTTTTGGAATGATTTTTGCTGAGGTGGGTAGTACTGATCTTGAGGATTCTCCATATTTGGATTGCGGTAAGAGAGATTGTTGTAATTTGAATTCCGAAAGTTGTTGTTGAAGTTGTTGTTGGGGCGATTTTGGTATGGCACCAGTGCTCCTACGTAGTTCACATCTTCTTCTTGAAATGCTTGATTAATGTGATCGATATCACTAGGTCCTTCATCTTCTGCGCCATTGTTGGTTTCACAGGCATGGATCGGGCGATTGTTGCTCTTCAGAAGTTGGCTCACCATGTTCTTCAACTCGGTTATCTCCTTGTTGTCTGTTCCGGCTTGCTTCATCGATCGATCGTATTCAGGACAGTCATTGCTATTGGCTTGAGCCAAATTTTCGATGAGAGCTCTTCCTTGGGTTATCGTCTTTTGCCCAAAATCTCCGTTGCTAGCTGTATCAAGTGAAAAAGGGAACAACTTACACTTTAAATTGTCAGGTGGCACTTGGTTTGTTCTCATCATGCTGCAAATTTCTTCAAAAAGCTCGATATGGTCCATTGGGTGCTCAGAAGGAACTCCATGGAGCTGGTTTTGCTTCACCAATGAGATGATTTGAGGCTTGACTTCAAACTCATTCCGGTTTGGAAATGGTACTTGAATCGCAGATCGATTCTGAAAATTTTGAGTAGGTGCATCAAAATCAGCTATGCGATGGTTCCTGGCTTGTCTTCGGTGTTGATTTGCTGGCGGAATGGGGCGGTGAACGCGTTCATTCGGCTGAATTGCTGGGTGGTCACCATCGGCTACATTGATGGGTGGATCAAGGTCTTCACGTCCGTCTCTCTCTTGGTTCTGGTGGTTTCTTGGAAGAACCTCATCCTCCTCTCCATCTTGTCGAGCATGATCACCTTCTATGTGATCATTCTCTTCGTTCTCTCCATGTTCGGACCCGTCTTGGTCCATATTTAAATTTCGATTAATAGGATCTCCAGGCTGGTCGTCGTTGGCCATTCCTTGCGTTCGTCTAATTAAGTCTTCGAAGTTCTCTTTCGTGTCTGTCTATCTCGTCTAGAATTGGAATGTCTCCTGCAGATCTACGCCTGGTATTCATGCAATTCAGAGAAAGACAAAATAAGGGAAAGATAGTTCAGAAAAACTTTAAGAAAGAACTAGAGATCAGGTGTCTAGATCAGAAGTTAAAACAAGAAAAATAGCAAAAGGCAGCGAAACAAATCCCCGGCAATGGCGCCAAAAACTTGATGCGGTGTTGAGTGTCAACTACGTGAGGGAACAAGTTTTACCCTTAACAAAACAAATGAAAGCCGCAAGTGCACAGCTAATCAGTTGTAGTATTTAGGGATCGAATCCACAGAGATTTGTGTGCCTGGTATTCTTCTACGGTTTTGAACTTTATGTCTAGACTAAATTGGTTTTAAAGTTTGGTTGTTTTTCTAGAATTAAACTAAAGCAAAATAAAGCAAATAGAACTATCCTAAAAAGCAAGTAAAGAAAATCGAATGAAATGCAAATGGAATAAGTAAAATATCGAACTAAACAAAAATAAGGCAAGTAAAATATCGCATGAAAGGTAAATAAAGCAAGTAAATAATGAACTAAGGAAATTGAAATGCAGGTCTAAGAAAGCAAGTAAAAATCGATGGAATTGTAAACTATGGCTAAAAACGCTGAGCTTTTGGGAACTCTAAGAGATCATAATCGGTTTTAACACTAGGGTACATAGAGTGGGATTGACAGATAACGATATATGGGTTCTAGAGCTAGAGTATGGCGGTATGACTACGTCACTGTCGTGATCATAACCAACTGTTTCTCGCAACCCTGACCAGTAGGTTTCCACTCTGGCCCTGGAAGGGAGAGAACGCAAGAGCTGCACAAGAGTCGTCAATACTCACGATCTCGCCGCAGGTAGGTTTCCACTCCTACGGAAAAATCGCCTGTTTCATTCTAGGGCTGATACTTAATGAAAACTTTCGCAACACTAACTATCTAGATCAGATACTAGGTGATCAATCAAGCATACATGCAATAAGAACAAGAATAAACAGAGAACAGGTCGAAATCCCAGATCTATAAACCTAGATGTCTTAATCGATTATGAGAGCCCCTTTCGGGAACCCTAAGCCCAACTTGGGATCTACTCAGACATGGCTGAGTTCGACATCATCATTGGTTTTAATAAAAGTAATGAAAAACAGTAAAGAAAAGAGATAAAGAAAGCTTCTCTATTGAAGAACTCGGACTTGAACAATCTTCTACAAAAATCTCATAAAAACGGCTAAAGGAAAAGGGTTTCTGTAAAGTATGAAGGGTGGTGTCTAAAAACGACCTAAATGACATGTATTTATAGTCTCCAATACTCCATGGTCTCTAGGGTTCTGGAATTGAGGCTGAGAATGACTTTGGGCTTCAGATAAGTGGGCTTTAACTCGGAGATTGATTGCCGCGGTCGGGAGTGTTGTGACCGCGGCAATTGGCTTGTTGGCCGCGGTCGGGAAGCTTCTGGCCGCGGTCGGGAAGCTTCTGGCCACGGCAAATAGCTTGTTGGCCGTGGTCGCGTGAGCTGCAGGCCGACTTCGAGTGGCTCCGGGGCTAATGAAATATCTTGAGATCCAACCGTTGCAATGTTTCCAAACCAAGTGCAATTGAAAGCTGGTTGACTCTTCTATAAGTCATCCAATTTTGAGGGTGATCAGACGGTGAGAAGGTCTTCGTCTCTCCATGAGAGTTCTGACGATCTGCATTTATCCAAAAGAGTGTTTTTGTTCCATTTTGTGCCTCTTTATCCTAAATTACCTGAAAAGTCTTTTAAAATCCGGAAACATAGAAATCTTTTGAAAACTTTTGAAAATGGAGTAAAAACACCTGTAAAAGATATTAAAGTGATCCACAAAAATGGTCAAAATCCGGTGTTATCAATACCGACAGCTTCACTCTCTCTTGCGGTTTTGCATAATATCATGCATCCTCCAGATCTTCAGGTAACCTTTAAACACTTTAAGCCCTACCCCCAAAATAATCCTTCTTGACACCTAGCCTAGATTGCCTTGCCTAGATTTTCTTCGATGAGAACCACCGAGATTTTTAATGAATGTTAAGAGCTAGTTGACTGAAAGTTAGATCTGAGTGCATAGATTTCTGCATGACGGATTACGGACTAGTTATGCCTGTATTGCTAGTGAGAATTTTCTAGGCTATTCCCGATTGATGCATACTGATTGATATTGGTCTAGAAGTTTGGTCTCTGAGATTTTGTTTAGTTCCTGCGTTTTCAAACCTCTCGCCGAGATTTAGCCTTTGTTTTGTTTGAGGACAAACAAAAGACTAAGTCTGGGGGAGTTGATAACACCGGATTTTGACCATTTTTATGGATCATTTTAATATTTTTTACAGGTGTGTTTACTCCATTTTCAAAGGTTTTCAAAGGATTTCTATGTTTCCGGATTTTAAAAGACTTTTCAGGTAATTTGGGACAAAGAGGCACAAAATGGAATAAAAAGACTATTTTGGATAAATGCAGACTGTCAGAACTCTCATGGAGAGACGAAGACCTTCTCACCGTCTGATCACCCTCAAAATTGGACAACTTATAGAAGAATCAACCAGCTTTCAAATGCACTTGGTTTGGAGACATTCCAACGGTTGGATCTCAAGATATTCCATTAGCCCCGGAGCCACTCGAAGTCGGTCAGCAACTCACGCGACCTCGGCCAACAAGCTATTTGCCGCGGTCAGAAGCTTCCCGACCGCGGCCAACAAGCCAATCCCCGCGGTCACAACACTCCCGAACGCGGCAATCAATCTCCGAGTTAAAGCCCACTTATCTGAAGCCCAAAGTCAATTTCAGCCTCAATTCCGGAACCCTAGAGACCATGGAGTATTGGAGACTATAAATACATGTCATTTAGGTCGTTTTTGAAAAAAACCCTTCATACTTTACAGAAACCCTTTTCCTTTAGCCGTTTTTATGAGATTTTTGTAGAAGATTGTTCAAGTCCGAGTTCTTCAATAGAGAAGCTTTCTTTATCTCTTTTCTTTACTGTTTTTCATTATTTTTATTAAAACCAATGATGATGTCGAACTCAGCCATGTCTGAGTAGATCCCGAGTTGGGCTTAGGGTTCCCGAAAGGGGCTCTCATAATCGATTAAGACATCTAGGTTTATAGATCTGGGATTTCAACCTGTTCTCTGTTTATTCTTGTTCTTATTGCATGTATGCTTGATTGATCACCTAGTATCTGATCTAGATAGTTAGTGTTGCGAAAGTTTTCATTAAGTATCAGCCCTAGAATGAAACAGGCGATTTTTCCGTAGGAGTGGAAACCTACCTGCGGCGAGATCGTGAGTATTGACGACTTTTGTGCAGCTCTTGCGTTCTTTCCCTTCCAGGGCCAGAGTGGAAACCTACTGGTCAGGGTTGCGAGAAACAGTTGGTTATGATCACGGCAGTGACGTATTCATACCGCCGTACTCTAGCTCTAGAACCCATATATCGTTATCTGTCAATCCCAATCTATCTACCTTAGTGTTAAAACCGATTATGATCCCTTAGAGTTCCCAAAAGCTCAGCGTTTTTAGCCATAGTTTACAATTCCATCGATTTTTACTTGCTTTCTTAGACCTGCATTTCAATTTCCTTAGTTCATTATTTACTTGCTTTATTTACCTTTCATGCGATATTTTACTTGCCTTATTAGTCTTTCATTCGATATTTGCTTATTCTAATTACATTTCAGTCGATTTTCTTACCTGTTTTTTAGGATAGATTTATTTGCTTTCTTTTGTTTTAGTTTAATTCGCAAGAAAAACAACCAACCTTTAAAACCAATTTAGTCTAGACATAAAGTTAAAAACCGTAGAAGAATACCAGGCACACAAATCTATGTGGATTCGATCCCTAAATACTGCAACTCATTAGCTGTGCATTTGCGGCTTTCATTTGTTTTGTTAAGGGTAAAACTTGTTCCCTCACACAGTTGATACGACACATCAGTGTTCCCGTGTTTGATTCAGAAGATTCTGAATCTGCAACATGAGCCTCGGCTGGGTCGCAGGGAGACTCACATTGTACCATCTCGGTACAAGAAAGATTCTCGCAGTGGTGAGGAGTTCATCAAGAAAGAGGCCACCGCTGCAAAGAAGGATAAGAAGAAAGGGAAGCAGAGGGCTGATGCATCGAGATCTCCGTCTCCTCCACCTAAGTTGTCTCAGCAGCAACCAACGTCATCGCCGAGTGTGCACTTTGGTCCTTCAGTGCTCCACCTCCTGATGCATCATTCAGGCCATCTGACTCTGCTCCTGGTAGGACTCAAAGTACACCTCTCGGGGTGATTCGTGTTCCTTTGGCACCGGCTAGTGCTAATGAAGTCACCTTGGCGCTCCGGAATGTGAGCCGTGTGCTGAGTCATCTCCATGGTGTGGTCAACATGGTGATTGACTCGTTTACAAGTAAGTTTGCTGAATCTGACTCTGACTTGTTTGTTGCTTTAATCTCTAACTCTGTTGTTTTTTTAACTTCGGTGATCACAAGCAGGGGGAGAAGATATGTGGGAAGAAGTCCCACGAGGTGAAGTCCCAAGGGATGATGTGGGTGATGATGCAGGTGCTTAATTTGTGGGAGAGCTCTTGTAATAGTCTAGTTTTTTTTTGTTTTTTGAATTAGGCTAAGTTTGTGGGGGAGCATGGTGTACTTTGCTCGTTAAACTCTTGTTGGCATTGTTTGACTCAAGACCTTGTGTTTAACCATTTTCATCGTATGAAATGTGCTTTGTTTGTCTTGGATGTCTTGGTACTTGGTGTTTCTGTGGCAGTTGTGTGTTGTGTCTGAAAACAGGTGCTTGTGAGTCACACGAAGCTAAAAAAGGGGAGATTGAAAATGTAGCTGCGCTTGAAGTAGTTGCTGAACCAGATGAACTGAAGAATGGAATGGCATAGGCATGGAGTACATGACAAGCGAAGTATTTGGAATGAGGAGCTGGAGGAGTAGCAAGGTGTGTCTTGAGTCTGTCCTAAATCATGTTTGAAACTTGTAAGGTTTATCAACAGATGTACTAGCAATAAAGTTCAGTTAAAGGAAAAACTCTGTGATAAGTTGTGTTGTTGTTTTTGAACTAAGACTCTTGCGTTTACATAGAAAAGTGGAAGAAAATTTTCTAAACAAGTGGAAGACTCGTTCTTCTTATTTGAAGACTGAAACAATTGACTAATTCAAATAAACAAATAAAACCCAGAGAATGCATATTTTTGGCTTGGTCTGGTCTTCTTGACCAGTTTAATATCCTGCGTTCTGGTTCAGCTGATTGGACCAGTTCCATTCTCTCATCATTACTCCCTTTGCCCCGATAACCTTGTCCTCAAGGTTCCTAAGTAGGAAAACTCATGTGTAACTGCTGAAAATTTTCCCAAGTCGCCTCTGTCTTTGGTATTACACACCACTGAACTAGTGTTTCTGCCACTTTTTATTTAACGATCAACGTGTCTTAACTCCAACAAGTATTTTGGCTGCAGACACAAAAACTCATTGGCTCGCATTGGGGGTAGTGTTCCCGCCACCAACATATCTGAACCCACCTAACGCTTGAGAAACAATACATGAAAACAGAGTGTACATTTGTTCCTTCTGGTAAGGCCAAACGATAAGCAACAGAACCAACATGGGCTTCAATCTGAAAAGGCCCAGAATACATAGTTGACAGCTTTTGAGATGAATGTCAAAAAAATCATATGTTGACCATAAGGTTGAAGTTCGAGATAAACCCAATCGTCGACATTAAAAAGACGTCTCAACGTTTTGCATCCATGATCTGCTTCATGCTGCTTCATGTGATGATTAGCAGTATGTAAATGTTTCTTCAATTTTGTTAGGATCTCATCTCTCACCACCAACTGTTCATCGAGCTCAGATATGGTTGTTGTCCCTGCCTCATAAACATGTAACACAGGAGGAAGACAACCATAAAAAGCTTGAAACAGGGTCAGAGATGTGGAAGAATGATAGGTGGTGTTATACCAATATTCCGCCCACGATATTAATGAAACTACTCAATTCAAAACACCTAAGAAAATGCTTGATGCAACGGTTTACAATCTATATTTTCCCATCTGTTTGAGGATCATAAGCTGAGGACATCCTTAATTGTGTATCAGCTAACCGTCATAGCTCACGCCAAAATCCACTCACAAGCACATGACCTCGATCATTGAAAATTGATTTGTGGATGCCATGAAGCTTCACGATTTGTTCAACAAAGTTAGCCGCCACGGATCTTGCAGTGATACGGATAAGCCAGAGATGAATCGGCTTAGTAAGGCGATCGACTACGACCATGATGGATGTATGATTCCCAGAACAACGTAACTGATGCGAGCTAGAGTTGGTGTCGCAAAAGAAGTTTTAAATTTGTAAACCATAGTGTCTGCACATGCACAGCTATGTATTGTAGTATTTAGGGAGGTTTTTATTGTGTTTTGGTGTCATGATTTCTACTAAGCTAAACAGGAAATAAAACTAAAACACTAGATCAAAACAAAGATGAAAAATGTGCTGGATATAAGGGTTCATCTCTAGGGTTCCACTCTAGGGTTCATGATCTACAATACAAGGAAGCTAGGGAAGGATTTTCTATGATTCTGAAACTAGGATAGACACTTGTAAGATTAGCCAACTCTCATCATCCTAATCATCTAATCACTTATCCTTGGAAATTAACTCTCACTCTCATACCAGAATAAGATCATGTATTTTAGATTGGAATCCATCTTGGCTTATGTATCCTTCGTAGATAGCTTTCGTCTTCTACGACAGTGACATCCATAAGATCCAGTTCAGGCAACCCAGATACAACACTCTCGTGGCTCGGATTTAACCTAGGATTGGACATTGGTTAGCTACTCCAGTGTTACCGCATAGAGATTTGGATGAATGGAATAATCATTTAAAATCAAAATCCTTTAACCTAAAAACCTAGATGTCGTCGGTCATGGGGACCCTTTTGATGGTCCTCTTACCCAACAAGGTATCTACTCAGACATGGCTGAGCTTGAAAATATCATCATTGGTTTTGAAATAGAAAAGCAGTAAAGTAAATGAGATTGCATAAACTGAAGAAATGACAAAGGTTCAAGAGAAGAATCTTTATCTCCCAAAGAATTATGTCTTCAAGAGGAAAGGAGGACACACGAATTATGTCTTCTAAAATACATATTTATAGGTCTCCAAATCTTTCTGGTCGTCCTTAGGGTTTTCTTTGAAGAGAGAATGAGTTGGGCTTGAAAACAGGCCATTGGGCCAAAAATGGGCCTGTCGCAGAATGAAACCTCTCCATGTCTGGTAAATGTTGATTCACCGCAGTCACGAGCTTTTGGACCGTGGTGGTTAGCTTATGATGTCCAAACTTCATTCATTCTCTTGCTTCTTTCGCAAGACTGCAAAACATATCTTCAGTAAATTAGAGATAACTTATGATCCAACCGTTAGATTGCCCCAAATTCAATTGAATTAGAAATATGGTTCTCTCCTTTATCTTGTGTCCAAATTTGAGCGTGGTAAGAAAGTCTTTATAAAATGTGAAACTTCTGATGGTCCAAAATTGGCTAGAAGTGGATTTTTCTCCAATTTGCATTATTTTTACCTAAGTAACCTGAAAAGAGTCGTGAAACTAAAAATATAGCAAAACCATGATAAATAAACTTGAAAGAAATAAAAACCATTTAAAAAGCATTTAAAATTTATCTATAAAAATGGTCAAAATACGGTGTTATCAGTAACCTATCAACAAAGTCCATTAAGACGTCTTCCCACACTTGGCTTGGTACTTTGTTCTCTGATATATATCACAGGCTGCGACATAATCCTTGACAGACCTTACATTGAAGACCAATAAAAATGTGACGCTAACATTTTAAAGGTGCGAAGAATACCAGAGTTTCCTCCAATTGGTATGTTATGGTTATCATAGAGAAGGCTGGAAATGAGTGGATATTTTGGAGGAATCACCACTCGATTATTATAGCACAAAAGTCTATAAGGACGTCCAGGAGCCTCGTCGGCGAACTTTCCTAATTTCAGTAAATACGGATCAGTCTTCGCCAACTGTTTTAGCTCCTCTCAAAGCGATGCTTGCTGCATCACAATTGTATTAAGACAGGGGCTTTCCTTGCGCCTGGATAGAGTATCAGCTGCAAAATTTTCAATCCGGTCTTGTAGGTAATCTCATAATCATAGCCTACTAAATTTCCCATCCATTTTTGCTGTTCGGAAGAGAGGATGTGCTGCTCCAGCAAGAAACGCAAACTCTTTTGGTTGGTTTGTATGATAAAGTGCCTCCCGAGCAGGTACAGTCGCCACTGGCGAATATCAACAACAGTGGAAAACATCTCAGCATAGGACAACAGGTACAACCCGATTTCATTTTCTCGTAGAACTTAGTTCTCTATTGTGTTCATTGTAGCCTTGAACTTGCCTGGTTAATCATGAGTGAACTTGGAGAACATAGCCTGTTCTTCATTCTCCTAGAAATGAAGCCCTTGCCAGTAGGTGACTCATTTCACACTCACTAGGTGACTTGCCAGTAGACTTTGTTTTAAGAAGTGTTTTGAACACACCACTGATATATCAAAACTATGGTCTTATCTTTAAAATCTATGCTTAGCCTTGTTAATATACAATGAGCATTGTATGTAAGCACTGTTTATCATCTTGGGAATTAGGTCAAGACAATACGTTTTTCAGTGCGTTTAATTTTGTTTGACTTAGTTTTCCCTTTTGAACCATCTTTTTAAGTCATAGGCTTTAAACCCATTCTCTTTGATGATTTTAGAACTTGATCACGAGCTCGACCCTTAGTAAATGGATCTGCTAGGTTATCAGCTGATTTTATGTAATCTATTGAGATTACTTTAATTGTGATCAAGATTCTAATGGTTTTATGTCGTTTTCTTATATGACGCGATTTACCATTTTAGAAATTATTCAGTGCCTGGGCGATGGTTGATTGGCTATCACAGTATACACATATTGTCATGATTGGTTTCTCCCACATTGGAATATCTTCCAATAAATTTTGGAACCATTCAGCTTCCTATGCAGCTTTATCTAAAGCTATAGATTCAGACTCCATGGTTGATCTGGCTAGTAGAATTTGTTTGGAAGATTTCCATGATACTGCTGCACCTCCAAGGATAAATACATATCCACTTGTGGCTTTTTGAATTTCTGGTGTCAGATATCCAGTTTGAGTCACTGTATCCTTCCAAAATTGTTGGTTCTCTCCCATAGTGCAGCCCATAACTTTTAGTGTATCTAATGTAGTTTAGTACTCGAGTTATGGCTTTCCAGTGTTTGTGTCCTAGATTACTTGTGTAGTGACTAAGTACCGTGTGTGCTAAATCTGGTCTAGTACAGTTGGTTAAGTAAATAAAATGGACAAGTGCCCATAATGCTCCTCAATCTTGAATTTAATTCTATAATACTCCACATACTATTATTAATATATATATATATATTTTTTTTAATTTCAAAGTTTAAGGTAATGTATAAAAAACCAAAGAGATTTTTCGTAATTACAGATCCAACCACTAAATAGGTCGGGTACTTCGAAAATCCGATGGGTTTGGGTCGAATCTGTGAAATTTCTGTAATTAATTTTTTTTTTCTGTTTCTCTTTTTCAAATAAAAAAATTAAAAAAAAAACGAGAGAAGAGGGGAGAGGACGAACCCTAAATCGGAATCGGACATTTCGAGTTATCCCAATTGTCAGCCTTCAGAACTCGATTGGCGTCGAATCATCCCCTACATCACCAACCAACTCGATCGTCTTTTGTTGTGATGGCTCGGACGAGGACAACCTCCGCAAAACCTCCAACCTCCGCAAAACCTCCATGTTTGGGTAAAGGAGGTCCACCGACCCTAAGCGAATTACGCAAAATGGTGAGGAGGCGGCAAGAGAAAGTGAAAGCCGACAACGACACAAGTGATGACGATACAAATGTGGAGGTATGTTTCGTCCATATGGATTATTGTGTGTATTAAGTAAAACTGGACCAACTAAGTAAATCTGGAGCAACTAAACGAAATTGGTACAACTAATGTAGGTGAACATCGAGGAAAAAGAGAAGAAAGAGATTCCAAAAGACCAAGAGGAGGAGGAAGAAACGGACCACGAGAAGGATGAAGTAAAAGACCAAGAGGAGGAGAATCCGAAAGACCAAGAGGAGGAGGAAGAAAAGGAACAAGAGGACGAGGAATTTGAGGTATTAGAGGGTGAGGAAGAATCAGACCACGAGGAGGCGATATAAAAGGACCAAGAGGAGGAGAAAGAAAAGGAACAAGAGGAGGAGGAAGGTGAGGAACTTGAGGAGGAGGAAAATGAGGAACAAGAGGAGGAAGATGATGAGGAACATGAGGAGGCGGAAGATGATGATGAACAGGAGGCAGAAGACGATGATGAATAGGAGGCGGAAGAAGATGTAAACTATACCACCAGAGAAGTTGTGCTTTGAACCCGGTATGTTTAATATCAACATCAAGCTGTCAGGAAGATGCTATATTGAGAAGGTTGTGAAAACGTTAGAAAAGGTGCTAGATGCTAGAGAGTTGAGGTGGTTCAAAATGCACCCTTAGTTCAAGCACTTCTTCCACATGTACTTGGAAGAAAATCATAAATCATAGGGGATGTGGATGCTTATTCTGCGTATGGTGCCATTAAGCAAGATGAAGGAATGTGGTTTGTAGTAAATGGGGGTGCCCATCCGGTATTCTTTGAGAGAGTTAGGACTTATTTCTGGATTGAACTGTCAAAGCTACCCCGAGAACTACGAAAGGTAAGGTGGTGACAGTAGTAAGTTTGTTGAAAAGCATTTTGGTGAAGGGAAGAAGAAAGTAACATTGAAGGATGTAGATGAGAAGATGGAGTCAATGAAGTCAAGTAAAGTGAGAGGTAGGATGAATATTTCTGTCGTTTACTTCTTAGCCAACATAATTGTTAGGAAGACGAAGACAGGTAATAATGCTGCAGGTGTAGTGCCTTTCTTTTTGAGAGCGGCTAGTGATTTAGATTTGTGTGAAACATTTCTGTGGGGACGATTTTCATTTCATCAGAATATGAAGGACATTCGCATATAGTGAAGAATTTAAATGAGAATGTGTCTGAACGTGCAAACAAAGTGTTTCTTAGTTTCATTATTCCTATGGAGTTAAATAAGAATAACTGTCATAATGTGTTGTCTGATTCTTTGTATGTATGTTCCTTTTAAATTTGTTTAGTAATTCATGTTGTGTAATGTGTAGCTCCTAGCTTATGAGGCAATTCCAGCCCTTGGTAGACATTTTAGAGAAGCTGTTGTAGAAGCTGAGGATAGCTGTCCAAGGATGTGCAAGAGCAGGTTCAAGAAAGGAGATTTGAAAGGTTTTGCACTTTCGGAAATAAATTCGCAACTTGGTGCAACAAAGGTTAGAACTCAAATCTTAGCAAATAATTGAGGATATTCTCCATTGCTAGGATCAAAGTGTGTTGGCTCCATCGAATGATGAGAAGCAACTGCTGGCTCTCATCATGGATGATGATGAGAAGCAACTGCTGGCTCTCATCATGGATGATGACGATATAGACCAAGATGTAGCGGATTATGTTGTTGATGGTTGGAAATCGATTTTGTTGGAGGAGAAAAGTGAGATATTCTTTGAGGAAGTGTTCAAAAAGATGTCAATAGCCAAAAGAACAAAGGGAAAAAAGCATCGGGTCCTAAAACACCAGCTCGTAAAACCGCATCGACTCCTACAAATGAGGTAGAGAAACTGATTGCAGGCTTAGAGGGCTTGAAGAAATCAGTGGAAGATGGGTTTATGGAAATGAGAAATAAGTTAGATGATCATGACAAAAGAATCGAAAAGATGGAGCTGTATGTGGGTGAAGAGAAGAACAGAAATCAAGAAGACGAAGAGAATCGTCTTAACTTCTTTGATGCAGATTACCATGGCGATGGTGAGGAGGCAAATGATGGCGCTGGTTGTGCTGGGAAGAAGCAAACAGAAGGAGAGAATGTGGAAGAGAATGTGGAGAAGGATAAAGAACAGAATGAGGAAGGAGCTGATGTGGAGAAGGATAAAGAAGAGAACGAGGAAATAGACGGAGAAGTGCCAACCTGTGTAACCAGGACTAGTGGACGAAAAAGGAAAAAAATCACAATACAAACAAACCCCTTTTACAGAAGATAAGAAAGGGAAGAAAAGGTCAACGAAGGATGAAAAGAAGAAGGGAGCTCCCAAGAGAAATAAACAAAAGACTTAGAGTTTAGGGGCTGGTTTAGGATCTTGTTTAAGACTTTTGCTTGTATTATTTTGCTATTCTATTTTGCTTGGACCTTGTTTCCTTCCTAAGCGGTTGAATGAATCCCGATAGAAAAGATTTTTACGGTTTAGAACAAATTGGTGGCACAACTGGTAAAACTGGAAGTACTAATCGGCTAAATTCGTTTGAAGAACAAATTAGTTTGTTGGCACAACTGGTAAAACTGGAAGTACTAATCGGCTAAAAAGGGTTTAGAATAAGTCTGTTGGCACAACTGGTAAAACTGGAAGTACTAATCGGCTAATTTCGTTTGAAGAACAAATTTCTTTTGTTGGCACAACTGGTAAAATCATTTAAAAAGGGTTTACAACTCCTTTATTAATAATCAACTCCATTTAAAATAAAATAACATAAGATCCATTATTATTCTACAGCATTGTTTTTGAAGCAACTAAACATTTCTTAAAATCTAAACATTTCTTAAAATCTCCTTGAGTTTAGCAATTTCTTCAGCATTTTTTTCAGCTCCATCTGCATCTGTTTGACCTGAAATTCAAGGAGGGCCATTCTTCGAGTCTTCTTTCCATTAGTAGTAACATCCTTCTTGATCCTATCAATCTATTCTCCCACAGCATCTGCCCATACTTTGCGAACATGTAAGCCATCATTCTACACATAATGAAAAAAGTAAAACCGAAACAAAGATTTGGCAAACCAAAACCCAGAAACTGAAAAAGTTCAACCGAAATCGCAAAACAGACAGACCTTGAAGTTCTCACATTGAAAGTATCTCGTTTGAGAAGACCCATCGGTGACAACGATCTGTCCTTCACATGGACAACAATACGTCGGAATTCCATAGTCACCATCCGCTATGCAATACAGCATATCAATGTATTTCTTGTTTCTTTTGAACTTGCTGTAACTCTCGGGATCCATAACAAGAGTTTGGGAGGGGAGGATATATTTTCCTTGAGAGAGAAAGGTTTTTAGAGGACAGAAGTACAAGAGGACAGACGTACAAGAGGTTTTAAGTACCAAAAATAGGAAAAAGAATGAATTCTGAAATATTTCAAAATGGCGCCATTTCGAAATTTTTAAAATTTTGAAAATGGGGGGAAAACTATACATAGTTGTACCTCGTAGTTGTACAGTTTGTCACACTCTCCAACAGTTGTACTTTTGTCGAATTCTAGTTTTTTTGGTATTACCTATAATTAATAAAACATGTGTTGGTTGTACCGATCATAACTGCTAAATTAAAGAGATTACTAGCATATTAATGAAATAACATTTAGGATATGTTAAAGTTTGATGATATTGGTTTATATCAAGGCTATTTGTTTCAAAGTATCCAAAAAACCTATAATATTATATGAGATAAGTGTGCCCAAAACAGTTTTCATAATTTGTAAATTACAGAATACACATTGTTTTTAATACATATTATACATATATATATATATATATATTTAATTACATATACTCTGGAACTATATGTTATTTTTAAAACAACATGTCTTAACCCCGATTAAATATATAGACAATTTTACAAATAGTTGTTCCAAGTAGTTCCAGTAATACCAAAAAACTGAACATACAAGGTTTACGACAATAGCCGGGTAGTTGTTCCAAGTAGTTCTAGTAATACCAAAAAAAAAAAATTACAAATTACAAATAGCCGGGTAGTTGTTCCAAGTGGTTCCAGTAATACAAAAATTCAAAAATGTAAATTACACATTCTGGTTTGACTCTGCGTTTGTCCCGTCAGTCTCCGCGTTTGTCTCCGAACCTTGACTACAATGTAACCAAGTCCTTGCAAAATTTTGTCCTGGCATCCGTTTATTAACACAGCGGTGTTTTCCCGTGGATGTGAACCTCTTATCCCTCTTTCTTCCTTTCTTTCGCTTGGGAAAATCTGGTGGTTTTCAGAGAAAACCACATGTTTCAGCTGGAATTAACCACTGATATCTAGGCGGTACTGGATAGATCGTCCTCACGTATGCCAACTTCCACTGGCCAGTCCAATAATATCTAGAGCACAGATCATTGTAATGGAAATACCTAGATCCATCTTTTTGTTCGTTGCATTTTATAGCTGCAACTAACGCATGTACACAGGGGTACTTGTCTATGTCTTGCACTCACAAGTTTTCTGTAACAAGTGGACCACATAAGCATTTCCATCTTTTCCAGCAACTTTGTATATGAACTCGAAACTGTTTAGTTCCACAACAACTACTTTCTTGGCAACTAAACATCTCGAGTGCAATATATTCTCCACATAAGGCACTAATTTCTCTGTCACCTGACCAAATGCAGCCTCCTTCCTATGTGTGTTAAACCATTCACCAAATTTTGCTACAATCACATCGATCATGACGGTAACCTCCTAGCTTTCTTAAAAACATCATTTATCGACTCTACACTATTACTAGTGTCAATGTTGTATCTTTTACCGGGAAAATAATATCTTGCCCAGTATTTCACACTGTTGATGGTTTCTGTGCCATCTTCCTGCCCTTTTTCAAGATAAGTGACAGCAGTTGGGTACCTCTTTTTAAATTCATCATACTTTTGCAGGAACTCAACTTCTGTGTACACCCTTGCACACTCTCTGAATTTTTCAGCGGCCTCCTCTTTGTTCACATAATAAACATGAGATTTCACATTTTGCGACATATCATATATACAAAAGCCATGTTGAGCCCTCGGGTACACTTCACCAACCGCTTTAACTAAACTTTGATTACGGTCAGTTACAAAAACCAACTCACCATTATCTGGAAAAATGGTTTTCAACCTTTCGAAAAACCAATTCCAACTTGCATCTTTTTCACCATCAATAACACCAAATGCATAAGGGTAATGGTGATGATTAGGGTCTTGAGCTGTTGCAATAACTAAAACACCATTATAGCCAGCCTTCAGAAATGTTGTACCTACAATAATAACTTTCCTCATTCCTTTAAACCCTTCGATGCAAGGTCCAATGGCGACAAAAAAGTACTTGAACCTCTCTTCACCGTCTAAAAACAATTTCGTTTTTGTT
The DNA here is from genome assembly GCF_000478725.1 of Eutrema salsugineum. Lineage (NCBI taxonomy): Eukaryota > Viridiplantae > Streptophyta > Magnoliopsida > Brassicales > Brassicaceae > Eutrema > Eutrema salsugineum. The sequence continues at coordinate 7,292,033 of NW_006256686.1, read as the reverse complement.
CCAGGATTAGCCTGCTCCAGCATGTATAAGTAAGAAGGCAGCAACAAAAAACTCTCCTCTAGATCCCCAATCACTTCATTACGAGCTATATTTCTCCCTCTCCATGCAGTAGCATAAGACACTGACACACCGACCTCTGTTTGAAGTAAAGTCATAATTTCAGCTGGTGTTGTGGTCTGCAACTGACTTGCACACTTTTCCTTCACCAAAGATGCAACTAACCTTTTTGTGCCTCTTGTGCTAGCGTAGCCATTACGTGACACCCGAGAGCATGTATGCATTTTATTATATCTTGTAATTTTAAAAAATCCTGATTTTGCACTTTTCACAACTCGAATATGACAAGCACAACCTTCTTTTTCAGCAGCACATTTTACCACCCACCGCTTCTTATCCGATTTCTTAAGTGAGATCCCAAAAAATTTACTAAGTGAAGCTCTCCGAACTAAATCTATCACAGTTTTCTTGGATTCAAACTCTTATCTTAACTCCATACCTGTCTCATCTTCCCATGCTTCTATCGACTGACTTCCTTGAGAAGGACGTAATAACTCCTCAATTTCAACTATCACACCCCTATCTACCCCACCATCAAAACTGTTATCCATCCCGTCATCAGAACTATTCCCTCCATCGTCCTCACAACTATTTTCCCATCATCATCAGAATTGTTCTCCCCACCGTTATCACCATTGTTATCCACATGATGCATTATCAGAGCACGTGATGCATTATCATTTTCAACTATGATATCCTCAGTCGCCTCTTCTTCTAAAGCTTTATCTCTCTCATTTCTAATTTAAGTTTCGCCGTGTTTTCATCTACCCCAATCTTCTTGCATATCTTTTCCACTAACAATTTATTTGTTATCTCTTCTACAGATGTTGATCTGAATGTTATCAAGTACATCCAATGTTCTTTTGCTTTCCATCGGTAGTCATCATCGGTATATCCTCCAGTAGTAAAATTAATGATTATGGAACCCTTGCTCATTGAATCCTGCAATAAACAATTATAAAAAGATTCAGTAATACAAAGTTGTACCAGTTATACTACTAGTCTCAGTCACAGTATTTCTCAGTTGTACCAGTTATTCAATTATTCTCATTCTCAGTAATACCCAATTGTTACAGTAATTCGAGTGGTATCAGTATTAGCCAGTTGTTACAGTTATTCCATTAGTATCAGTAATACCCAGTTGTTACAGTTATTTCATCATTCTTAGTAATACATAATTTTAACAGTAATACCAAATCTGGAGGGGGTGGAATGTTCAATACCGTTGCAACAATCAAAACAAATCCTGAGACAATACAGTCTGTTTCGATATAATGCAATTCAACCAAACCTATATCCAAAACGACCCAGATAGTAGAGATGAATACAAGTTCAATAACAATGAACATAATTCGTTTTCATCCAGAATCAAAACCTGCATTTGTTCTTCCAAAAAAAAATTCCCAAAAAAAACCTGCATTCAAAGGATCTGTGTACATCTTGTCTTAAACTAATAACATATCTGACAATAAAGAATACTCAGCTTCAATGGTGGTTAGCGGAATCAGCTTCAAGCAATAGAGAGGGAATGGAGGGAGGAGATGTCGGGGAAGAAGAAGCTCAGCTGCGGGTTTTTTTTTTTCAGATTTCTCATTTTTTTTAGTCTCATTTGTTTTTTAATTTTGAATATTTAGAAACAAAAAATAATAATAATATAGAAAATCGATTTTATTAACGGTATAATGGAAAATTCCTACAAATGAGAGTATTTGAAATTTTTAAGAGTATGGCGGAATGATTTTTAAGAGCTTGGAGCTCTCTAGCACAGCGTCCAAATAAAATTACCCATTACCCGTACATACTCAACTTGTACCACTGTTTCACCTGAGTTTTTGGTCAAGTAAAGTTAAGAGTCAGCTGAAGTTTTTGCAGTCCCATTTGAATAGTTTTTAAACCATTCAAGTATCTTTTCAGCATAGTGAGCTTGAGACAAGGTAATTCCATCAGAGGTTCTTGTGATTTGTTTCCCGAGAATGGCATTTCTTAGACCATGTCTTTCATGTCAAACTGTCCACTAAGCATGTTTTTAGTTTGTTGGATTATGTCATTATTGCTGTCAATAATTAACATGTCATCTACATATAAACATAGTAGGATATAACCACTAGGAGTAGTTTGTATATAGATGCATTTATCACATTCGTTTATGCTGCAGCCATTTGACATCATTTCAGTGTCAAAATTTTCATGCCATTGTTTTGTAGCTTGTTCAGTCTATATAATGACTTCACAAATCTACAGACTTTGTGTTCTTATCCCGGGACTACAAATCTTTCGGGTTGTTTTATAGATAATTCATTTTCTAATTTACCATTTAGAAAGGCAGTTTCGACATCCATCTGATGAATTTCCAAATTTTGTTAAGGCTGCAATCCCAGTCAGCATTCTGATCGAGGTTATTCATGTTACTGGAGAATAAGTGTCAAAGAAATTCAGACCTTTTTGTCAGAATCCTTGAACTACAAGTCTAGCCTTATATTTATCAACTGAGTCATTGGTCTTCATTTTTTTTTTGAAGATCCATTTACACCCTAGTGCTTTAAACCCTTCGGGTTGCTCAGTGATTTCATATGTAAGATTTTGTCTAGTGGAGTTCATCTCACTATTGACCGCTTCCTCACAAAGAGGTGCGTCTGGAGTAGACATAGCTTCATTAAACATTCTTGGTTCGTTCTTGGTGAGAAAGACCATCATGAAATCAGGACCGAAGGATTTTTTTTTACGCGCTCTTATGCTCCGTTTAGGTTCAATCTCTTCGTCTGCTTAAGAAATTGGAATCCCAGATATGCTTGTCTCATCTTCTCGAGGGCGTTTTGGATTTTATCTATCCTTTTACGGGAAAATGTGTTCGAGGAAAGAAATATTCTTGATTCCATTATTGTATTCATTTGAAAATCGGTTCATCTGATTTGTGAACCAAAACTGATAGGCACTACCTGTGTGCATATCCAATAAAAATACAATCAATGGTTTTAGATCCTATGGTAACCTTTTTAGGAGGTGTACAGCGACAATTGCTAAGCAGCCTCACACTTTCAGGTATTTGTATGAAGATACTCTATCTGTCCATAATTCATATGGCGTTTTGCCAGTTACTTTTGCGATATTTTGTTGATGATATAGTTTGTAGTGAGAATTGTTCTCCCCCATCCCCCCCACCCCACAGATTTCTGGGGTTGACGAACATAACTTTCCAAATTGCATTCATCATTTCTTGAAAAAGTTTTGGTTAATGGATTCTATTGGGGTAGGGGACCCGTCGGTTTGTAGGTATTATGCATTCCACCCAGCGACCAAACAACAAAAAGGAACTATCACTCCTTCTTCTCATGATTTTAAGCTATCAAAAAGTTATGTTGCTTGCTCTACAACTTTAATTTTTATATATCGGTTTTATAAAAAGTAATAACCCATAATATAGGGGCAATAATGTTATATTAAATTTTGCATTCAACTTTCATTTATTACAAAAAGTCAAAAAAAAAAATTTCTATAATTTAAATGAAAAATGTTTGTTTTAACTGTAATCTGCTTTTGTTTGTTTTAATTTTCTCTCTTTATTTATTCTTCATAAATATATCTTTTCGGAGAGAAAATTTTTCACTGTTCGTTGTCAGATTTAATTACCGATAATCTTCAAAAATTCATCTAGTTTTCCAATTTGCGATGGATTAATTTCCTCGTCAATTCCAAGTACTCAATCATGGATCAACTGAATATATGCCTAATCGATCGATTAGGTTAAGTCGATGATGGAACTTCCCCGGTATTGGTTAATTTCAACAAAGCTTAAAAGCAGAGAAAATTAGTGTTGGCGGTTGCTGGTCTGGCGTCTTGTTAGAGAAAAAGGTTGAAACAATATTTGGAGAGGCGAGGCCACCTTCTGTGTGTAAGAATTGCAAAGACAGAGGATGGTGATTATCAGGAAGGTCGATCTTGCAGAGTTTACTCCGGTAGGGAATTCGTTGATGGTGACATCTTTCATCAACAAACAGTCGAGGGCTTCACACGAATTTGAACAGTGTCAAACATCCGACAATCTCTATCTTTAGTTAGGCCTTATTGTAAAACAAAATAGTTGATGGACTCCGAATATTGTAATGCTTTACCCATTTAATATAACAATTTTTTTAATTATTAAATCTAATTATCACTTATCTTTTTAGTTACACTAAATTTCTTTTTATTTAATTTAAATTATACTAAATATATTAATAATAAATGTGAATATACATGTATTAAATGCATATTTTAAATATGTTTTAAAGTTAAAATTTATGGGTTTACTAATGTGGATATCCTAGATGAAGAGAAAACTCTCCTATTATATAAGAGATTAAGCTTTCAGTTTATTAAATTCACCTCTTTAACTTTCTTCTTCTTCTTCATCGTTGAAGTTTTGAAGACTTGCATTTTTTTTCTACCAAAACTACGTAATCAATTGATATTTGCTAATTTTTCAATTGTAAATTTATTTCATCTAATGTTAGATTTAACTTTATTTCTGATTTAGAGTAATTTACAAAAAAAAAATCAAATAAGTGGCAAATTTATCAGCTTTAAGGAAGTAAGATTTGAAAATTTAGATATGTATTGTAGTCTTATGAATTTGGAGATGATCAAGTTAGTTTTGGTCAAACTTGATAGAATCTTATTTTCATTCGAGTATGTAACTAGAGATACTGAGTGGCTTGAATATGTAGACTATCGAAAAAATCCGTTTAAAAGTTTGGTTAGTGGTGTTTCAAAAAATAAGTTTAGTTCGCAATAAGGAAGAAATTTATATTTAGAATGAAAATTTTGTTATTTACTTTTACTTTATTTATTTGGGATAATATTTGTTATTAATGGTTTTGTACGAAAATAGAACTATGATGTTATTAATTTTCTATGAATTGAAGTCTTTTTCGTTTTATTACCACATATGAGCTCCATATCATTAAGCAAAGCTCTGTCTGTGGTGTTGATAGGTTTAGAAGTGGTATGGTTTCTGGACAGAGAAGATGCTTTCTGTAAATAAATACAATGATAAACGACGTGATTTACTATGAAAATATTTATTTCCATCTTTTGCGTGTTTACTTTCTTTCTACCACTTTTGGTTGTAGATGGTATATTATTTTTTATCTAATTATATGTTTCTAATCCCAAAGATGTTAATAGCCTAATCAGGTTCACCAAATTTGTTTCATGTAGTAATCATTACCATCTCCATTTGTCTCATACTCAAATAATTGTGGATTGCTGCTTTAACAAACCCACTATCCAACAGTTCAAGTTTTTTTTTACAGTTTATAAAATTGGGAAGACATCAAATATTTAACATTAAATTGATGAACTAATTTTTGTCCAATTTATATGACATCTAAAATTTATATCTAATATAAATGATATACACAGTAAGATACCACTTTCATAATCCATGTTTTGTTTTGCGTATTATATAATTTCTAGATATCTATGTATACACCTTTGTTCTATTGATGATAATTCTTTAATCTTGCCATTCTGTTTTATTTCAAGATCATCTATCGTTATCAAGAAATGAACTAGACTTTTAACTTGATGTCATTTTCTTCTAAGATTTGAACTATAATTTTTCTATGATTTCATATGATGTTATTTGATGTTGGAGATGTATCACGAAAATGATGCAAAGACGGTGCTAATTTTATGCATATAAGTCCAACCTCATCTGATTTAAAGAGAACATTTGCTTTTGTTTTAGAATCATCTTCCTGATTCATCGCCATTTTCCTTCTGTACTCATATGTGTTAGCGATGATTTTGACCAAAGCTTTAGAACTTGAATGAGAACACAAACCCTTTACTTTGGGTAGATGAGTATACCTTTTTGTCTTTTTTATTGATTTATATAGGAAATAAGAAACAACGGTGTTGGAGTATCGTCTCCTACAAAACAGGAAATGAGGAAAGTGGAAGAAAATTTTCTAAACAAGTGGAAGACTCGTTCTTCTTATTTAAAGATTGAAACAATTGACGAATTCAAATAAACAAATAAAACCCAGAAAATGCATACTTTTGGCTTGGTCTGGTCTTCTGGACCAGTTTGATGTCCTGCGTTCTGGTTCAGCTGATTGGACCAGTTCCATTCTCTCATCATTACTCCCTTCGCCCAGATAACCTTGTCCTCAAGGTTCTTAAATAGGAAAACTCATGTGCAACTGCTGAAAATTTTCCCAAGTCGTCTATGTCCTTGGTGATCCACACCATTGAACTAGTTTCTCCACCATTTTTTTTTCTTAACGATCGACGTGTCTCAACTCCAACAAAAATTCTGGCTGCAGACACCAAAACTCATTGGCTCGCATTGGGGGTAGTGTTCCTGCCACCAATGTATCTGAACCCACCTGACGCTTGAGAAACAATACATAAAAAACAGAGTGTACATTTGTTCCTTTCGGTAAGGCCAAACAATAAGCAACAGAACCAACATGGACTTCAATCTGAAAAGGCCCAAAATACTTAGTTGACTGCTTTTGAGATGAACGTAAATATGTTGACCATAAAAGGTTGAAGTTTGAGATAAACCTAATCGTTGACATTAAAAAAGACGCCTAGACGTTTTGCATCCGTGATCTGCTTCGATGATTAGTAGTATGTAAATGTTTCTTCAATTCTGTTAGGATCTCATCTCTCACCATTATCTGTTCATCAAGCTCAGAGATGGTTGCTGTCCCTGCCTCATAAACAGGTAACGCAGGAGGAAGACAACCATAAAGAGCTTGAATCAGGGTCATACCTGTGGAAGAATGATAGGTGGTGTTATACCAATATTCCGCCCACGGTAATAATGAACTCCATTGCCTTGGCCTCTAAGAAACTGCTTGATGCAAAACACCTAAGAAACTGCTTGATGCAACGGTTTACAATCTATATTTGCCCATCTGTTTGAGAATGATAAGCTGAGGACATCCTTAATTGTGTATCAGATAACCGCCATAGCTCACGCCAAAATCCACTCACAAACACAGGACCTCGATCATTGAAAATTGATTTGGGGATGCCATGAAGCTTCACGATTTGCTCAACGAAGTTAACCGCCATGGATCTTGCAGTGATACGGATAAGCCAAAGAAACCAAATGAACCGAATTGGTAAGGTGATCGACTACCACAATGATGGATGTATGATTCTCAGAACGACGTAACCCATCAACAAAGTCCATTAATACGTCTTCCCACACTTGGCTCCGTACTTTGCTCTCTGATATATATCACAGGCTGTGATATACTCCTTGACAGACCTAAGCATTGAAGACCAATAAAATGTGATGCTAACCTTTTAAAGGTGCAAGGAATACCAGGGTGTCCTCCAATTGTTATGTTATGGTTCTCATAGAGAAGGCTGGAAATCAGTGGATATTTTGGAGGAACTACCACTCTATTATTATAGCACAAAAGTATATTACGTCACATATAAGGACGTCCAGGAGCCTCGTCGGCGAGCTTTCCCAATTTCCGTAAATATGGATCAGTCTTCATCAACTGTTTTAGCTCCTCCCAAAGTGATGCTTGCTGCACTCACAATTGTATTAAGACAGAGGCTTTCCTGCGCCTGGATAGAGTATCAGCTGCAAAATTTTCAATCCGGTCTTGTAGGTAATCTCATAATCATAGCCTACTCATTTTTCCATCCATTGTTGCTGTTCGGGAGACAGGATGTGCTGCTCCAGCAAGAAACGCAAACTCCTTTGGTCGGTTTGTATGATGAAGTGCCTCCCGAGCATGTACAGTCGCCACTGACGACTAGCAACAACAGTGGGAAGCATCTCAGCATAGGTCGACCGGTTTTGCTTCGACCACAAGCGAATGGCTCATGAACGCAATAGGGCGGTCGTGTTGTGATAAAACGGCTTTGATTCCACCTCCTAAAGCATCGGTTTGTATGACAAAAGTGGGATTGAAATCCGGTAATGCATGTGTGGGTGTAGATGTCATGGCTGATTTGAGGCGTGCAAATGCATTCTCTGCTTCCGGACTCCAGGAGAATTGACCCTTCTTCAATAAATTTGTTAAAGGACAAGCGATAATTAATAACACCTGATTATTAGCATTTTATGGAATATTTTTAATATCTTCGGCAGGTGTGTAAACTTTGTTTTCAATGTTTTTTTTTTTAAGTGATTTCTATGTTTTAGAGTTTTAAAAGAATTTTCAGGAAACTTAAACTTAAAAAGTGCATTTTAGAGCAAAAATATATTTAGATAAAATCAGACCATCAGAACTTTGGTAACCAAAGAATACATTTTCACTGTCCGATCAATCTTAGTTTATGAAAATTATAGAGGAGACAAATAGTTTTTCAATGCAATTGGAATGGATGCAATCCAACGGTTAGATCTCCAGATATTCTCAATGCTCTGAAGGTGAATCAACACAGTCTGGAAGATCAGACACCTCTCACCCGCAGCCAAAGGATCCTGCCCCACGGCTCTGACCTTTCTCACCCGTGGTGAGCCTATTTTTAAACCTCAAAAGCCCAACTCAAGACCCAAGTCACTTCATGTACTTATTCTGCAATCCTAGACACCCTAAAAAGAGGATAGGCTATAAATACATTGTCTTTATGTATTTTATAACATGTCTTTTTCATGCTTTAGAATAGAGTACCATTTTTTGAGCTTTTATGTTTTATTTTTATGCAATTGTATAAAGCTTTCTTGCCAAATCTTGTCATCAATAAGAGAAGTTTTTTTTTATCTTTTATCTTTTATTTTACTGTTCTCTGTTTTAAAATCAATGATACTGTTTAAGCTCACCTATGTCTGAGTAGTTACCTTGTTCATTAGAAGGTACATTGAAGGAGACCTTATGATCAAAACATCTAGGTTGATCAGATTAAAATTTTTGTTTTTTTAGATGATTCTCTCATTCATCCTGATCCTAATGTTGTATGTTGGATTGATCACCTAGTGATAACACCGCATTTTGACTACTTTTATGGATCGTTTTGAAATACTTTCTTATGTTTTTAATTGCTTTAAAAAAATGTTATCATATTTTTCTAGTATTTGTAGTTTCAAGACTCTTTTCAGAAAACTTAGGAAAAAACTTAGCAAAATGAATAGAAGACCAGATTTTCAGCTCAGAGTCAAACTGTCAGAAGTTCACCCTCAAATGAAGACCTTATACCCGTCTGATCCAGCTCAAATTTGGAGATGTTAAAGATGGAACAAACAGCTTTCCAGCACACTTGACATCAAGACAATTCAACGGTTTAATCAAAATTTACGCGAAGAGCAAGATGTTCTGTCAACCAGCCGGCAAGCAATCCTGACCACAGCCAGCACCCAGTTTACACTGTTCACATCCCTTCTGACCGTGGAGATTGGTCTGTTCGGCCTAGAAGCCCATTTTCAAGCCCAAATCGATTCTTTTATTTGGAGAAACCCTAAGTGACGCCCAGAAATGACTTAAGCACTATCAATACATGTTTAATGAATCCTAAGTCGGATGCTAATGAATTCCTTTTAAGTTTTAAGTACTTTTCATTCTTTAGAGTTATTTTAGGTTTAGGGAAATAGATATCTATCTCTTGAACCCTCTTTGTTTCTTTTTCAATATCAATTTCTTTTCAGCTTTTCAATACAATGTTTTTGCTTTCTTTAATCATGTCTGAGTAGTTTTATTGTTGGGTTTAAGGGATTTTCGATGCGGACCATATATGTTCGATGAGGATTCCGTTAGCTATTAAAGCCGAATCCTAGAACTTTTTCTTCTAAACTTATTTTTAATGCATGGGAGTAGCATCATGAATTATAATCTGATTTATGTTTGTAGTGTTGCAAAAATTTTCATTAGGAATCAGATCTAGTTTGAGAAGAGCAATTCTACCACAGGAGTGGAAACCTACCTATGGGTGAGCTGTGAATGTTGATGAGTTTTAAGCAAGGTCGCATCCTTTTCTTTCCGGGGCTAGAGTGAAAACCTACTTGTCAAAGTTGCGAGAGATAGTTGGTTATGACCACGACAGCGGCGTAGTCATACGTTCGTGACTCGAGTTCTAAAAGTTTTAGCTAGGATCTTTTAAATTATTTTTTAACAATGTTTTGAATCGTTCATCCCCGGAAATAAATTCCCTGAAAATCCAGCGTCTCATCTTTATAAATTTTTCGCCAATTTTCATTAAAGCTTTTTAGGTTATTTTTCATTCCTAGCCGATTTTTATTTAAGTCTTAGATTATGTTTTCTTTAGTCTTTCCAGCAATTTTCTTAAGTGCTTTTCCTTTTTCCGTGTAGTTTAGAATTTACATTTTAGTGACAACGCAAAACCCTTTTAAATCCGATCAGTTCTAGACTTCCTTACTTCATATTTCTTTCAAAGGTTTTTGCAGAATAAGATCATCCTTCCTTGTGGATTCGATCTCTAAGTACTACAATCGATTACTTGTGCACTTGCGGCTTTATTGATTCTTATTAGGGCAAAACTTGACATCCCACACACACCACATCAAGTTTTTGGCGCTGTTTCCGGTGAAGGCACACATTTTCTTTTCCACAAAACCCTAAAAAAGGTTGGTTCTCTTTGTTTCAGTTCTCGAAGCAATAGATCCCATTAATCAAAATTTACTACTACGAGGAAGGTTTATACAACACTCCTGAAGCTACCAGATGCAGAGAAGAGCAGTATATTATTGGTCTTCTCAACTCTGTTCGGAACCCTAATCCAAGTCATCAGCTTTACGGATGCCGCGAGCCTCCTATGTACCGAGATGATCCCTACGCGTCTCCTATGGTCAACTCTAGACCATATGTATATCACCTACCTCACCAAATCATTCAACATGATGAGAATGTGCAGATCAGTAACCGTTTGGAGCAGCTCGAAGCCACAATCAAGCAGTTCGTCGATGCTCAAGCCATCTCCACTGCTGCCCTTCATGAAAGAATTGATGGTATATCGGCTCTCTTAAAAAAAATAGTTTCAAGACCTCTCTGAGCAGGTCAAGTCTATAGAAGAACGAGCAAACAAGGATGCAGCCATCATTGCTGAGAGATTTGATGCCATGGAGGAAGAGCAAGCCAAGCATACATTCTAGCTTTACAATACTAAGAACAAGATCAGAGACCTAGGTTTCAAGCTCGATGACGTAGACAACGCCCTTAATGAAGCCAAAAACGAGTCTTATGACTTCACAGTTGAAGTTTCAGAGAAGGTATACAAAGTCATGGACAAAAACGAAGAGCTTGACTCAACCACACACAAGTTGTTTATGCACTTGATAAGGTTGAAGAGAAAGTTGAAGAGATTATGAAAGGACTTGGAGAACAAGTTTCAGCACTTTACACCGAATATTTTAATCCAGGAAAGGAGTACATTGAGCAAGAAGACCAGGAGATCAATCAGAAGGCAAAGGAACAAGCAAATCGAGAAACTCACCTCAGAGACACTCCCCCGTGGTCACATCCCCCGTGACTGCAGCCAAGAAGCGTCCACCTGCGGTTGTGCCTGGTCTACCCGCAGCCCACAGTTTTTTCCCCGCGGTCACATCTCCTGCAGTCAAGGCCAACCGTCAGACCATCCCAAAACAGCCTCGTTTGGCTCATACAAGCAACTGCTCATCCAATACACCTCCTAGAGTAGCTAGACCTCCCCTTTCAGCAACTGATCTACTCTATCAGCACTCAGGAATCTCTAGAAGAAGACAAGCCATTACCCTGCAATATGGCTTTGTCTTGTGAAGATGTATATGAAGAATAATACTCTGAAGATGAAGAATATGGCTTGTTTATTGAAGATGCAAACGCATGATACTCATCACGAAGCAACTCACCTGGCCTTGAAGTGATAACTAGCAGCATATCTAGAGAGAAGCTCATCGAATTCAACAACTTTGTCAAGACAATTCCTACCCCCCTGAGTTTCGATGAGGTCTGGAAGCTTCGATGTCTTCAGGTTTTCTTTAGATACAGCAAGGAGTCTAAAGAGAACATTCACACTTACTTCATGAGAGCTAGACACATAACATACCCTGATGCTACTGTTTATTCGATCCATCTCCAAAGACCCGAAGAGTGCAGCTACTACACCAAAAAAATCAGCAATGAAAAGCTAGATGAGTTCAACAATGTGGTTCGAAGCTTACCTGAAGGAATCACTTTTTCAAGAACCTGCAAAGACTATATAATTGGCCACTATTTCTGTGAGAGCAAGGAATCCATTCCTGAGATAGGAGACTTGTTCACTCAAGCCAAACAAGGGAAGCCTGTTCGAACACTCCATAAAATCAAAGACAAAGGTCAATTTCTTATCTCTTGTTCAATTAGAGGTGAAAGATATAACCATGTTCTTTATGATTCTGAAGCTTGTCTCAACATGATGTCCAAAGCACTTGCTTTGAGGCTTGGTATTAAGCATCTGAGCAGGACTAGGATGAAAATAAGTTTAGTTGACGAATCCAGTGCCACACCTAAAGGAGTAGCTTATGACATTCCTCTAAAGATAGGAGATTGCCTAGTTCATGTTGATTTCTACATTGTCAAGACCAAAGATGATTCACATCCTATCATTCTTGGATGGTCTTTCTTAGCAACTATCGGAGCCATCATGAATTGGTCAAACCAGAGGATCTCATTTGCTAATGTCGACAAGGAGAGTTTCTTTAATGCTGTTCCTTTTAACAGCAAAGCAAGAAAACATCCTGCAACAGAGGTGTTTGAAGCAGAACTTTGGAGTGACAAAGAACCTGCTAGGCGAAACAAGGAGATTTCGAAAAAGATTTGTCTTAGGACAAGGTCTTCTTCATCGGACTGAGCCACGTCCTTTACCAAGTCGAGCTAAACGACTTAAACCTGATGCACTTAATGGGAATCAACTCATTTAGGTAATGTTTCTCTTAAGATTTTTTTTTTATATTAATCTTTTTTTTTTCTTAGTTTCAGGTGTTTCTTATAATTCAAAAACCAAAAAAAACTAAAAAACAAAAAAAAAACCAAAAAATGATTGATTACAGATTGCTCGGCACAGCAAAAACCAAGGAGAAGCAGGATCAGACCGCATTTAAGCCCCTGCGGTCGTATGCATTCAGACCGCGGGAAAGGAAACATCGACAGTGATACCAAATTCTTAGCTGCGGGCAATACATAAAGCGTATTCTTTTCATGGACGCTGCATCAGCGTTCAATTATAACCAATTTTAGTTACTTTTCACGTATGAGGAGAGTAACACTATCACAACGTTTAAAAGTAGTTTTTGCAACTATTGCGGCTGCCGCTGTGCTTTTCCAGCGTCACCAGCAACACCGACATCTCCTTTAAAATCAACCGCATCATTACATTTATGTGAACACTGGCAACAGTTTTTGATTCTCCGTTGCTGTTTTTTTTTTGCCGCGGTCACTGAACCAGCGTCGACGAAAAGAACAGGCTCATAGTTCCCCTGTGGTCGTGTATGCATAGTATGTAGCGTTTTTTTTTTAAATCACAAATAAATCTATATATGTAAATATCAAAAAGAAAATATATATTTAGGCGTTTCAAAAAAATCAATATATATGTAAATATCAAAAAGAAAATAAAATGGAGAAGCATGTACTAAATGAAAATGATAACGCACGATATATCTTTTCTGTCTGATTAAATGTCAGTTCTCGATTATAAATATCTCAGCAGCAGTTAAATAGTATATAGAAGTGTATTTGTTTTTACCATTTAAATTTATTGCGTCCCTTTGTAAAAATGTATTTAGTAAGTTATTACAAATGATGCAACCACAAACGATACATACAGATGCGATATGTATGGGTTTCTAGGTAACTACTAATAATGGCACAGAATCATCATTATTAATTGCTTCGAATAGTTACCTTTTCTATATTAACCGCTGTTTTTTATTTTATACTCCACTCATTTCATATTTCTTTCCGACTAACCATCTCATTAAAAAGAAATGTCAAACACAAAAGAAGAAATTCATCTGTTTACGTTGTCTTATTTAAGATATGGTTTGTGAATTAACTCCATGGGAAGCAAAACAAGTTATTCGCGTATTAATTTACAAACGGTGGGTAGTAAAAGATAAGAATGGTCAAGACCAAGTTGAATTTATCTTCATCGATGAGGAGTTTAGTGTTTTAACTAAACCATCAATTTTGTAAATTAAATTTATGGGAAATGTTATCATTCATTTCAATCTTTGAAAATTCTGCAGGGTTTGAAGATACATGTAACCGCGTTTAATCTGGTCTATTTTCTTCGTACATGTAAGAAAGGTGATTGGTTTGAAGTTAGTCGATTTGTGATTAGGAATTTTGATTGGAATAACTGGAAAGAGAAACCAACAAAACACAATTACAATATCGTCTTGACTTGGGATACCAAAGTTGATAGGCTTGACCCAATCTCTAATTCTTTGTTTTTGAATTTGGTCGATTTTAAAAAAATTATGGATAGAAAAAATGATCCAACTTTTCCGATTGGTAATTTCCAATACAAACACTACATTCCTTAAATAGTATATTTATTTACATATATATATATATATATATCTAATAATTTGTTTATGTTTATTTATAATTTACTGTTTATCCTATTAAACAGACTAGGTTGGGATCACAGACTACATATGTGAGTTGAAACCGATCTCTTATTTCAAACAATTTCTCATCTTCAGTGAAGAACCTATGTTGAATTCTATATCAGAAACTAAGGTAAGTTCCTGAATAATCTTATTAATATATATATTTTTTATATTGTTATTGTGATTGATTTATTTTCCCAACCAGGAATATTGTCATCAAATGTTTTGCTTTCAGCAACATTGCAATGACCTTAGATAGTATGTGGAAATCAAGAATCACTGATTTGGTATTATGTCTTCTCAGTGAATGCTAAATCAATGTTGCTAAAGGTTAGAATATGGTTAGAATATATAAACTACTGTGTATTTGGTTGATAAATTATTAATGTTATCAAAGAAAAGTATTGGTTACTCATCATAATTTAAAAAAATTGTTAGGAGATATTATTGTTAGAGATTTTGGTGGTATATCTCGCTTCCTTTTCAATCCAGAGATAACAGAAGTTCAAAAATTTTGTTACATATAGGATTCATTGTCATAATTTATTATGTTATTTAAGAGAAAAAATATGAATATATATATATATATATAGGTTTGGACTTGCAAACATGAAATCTCGGATCAAATCTAGGAACTGTAGTGATCTTTGAGGTATACAAGATTTTTTCGAGTGTTGATGTTATCCTTTCAAACTTTAAATTCTAAAACTTCTATTATTTAAATATTATCAAACTTATTTATCCATTTATATTATGTAATGGATCTACTTAAATTTTAAGTTTTATTTGCTCTTTCATTTCTACCAACATATTATAGGAATAATTATGGATGTTCAATTATTTATATAATTGAACTTTTATTGTGCATATATGAGTTGACATAATATAGGATCTTTTTATATAAAGCCAAAAATCAAATATTCAAACCAATTTAATGTTCAAAGAGTAAGATACGTCATTTAGCTCTCATTAAGATATACACTGTTAACAAACTTTACATGTAGACTCAATAGAAATTTATTGCCACTGACGTGTTATTTTAGTTTTGACAACTTACGTTCATCTGTTTTCATAGGTTCCAATGAGCACTTGCAGTAATTTAAAAAATTTATCGATGATATAATTTAACCAGATTTTCATCAATTCAGCTGAAGAAATTTTCATCTTTCCACAAATAATATAGAGTTCCAGTCAATATCATCATATTGCATAAAATCTATCATTTTATTAAAATGAAGATAAAAACACCTTATTGTAACAAACATTATGAGATAATCTAGAGGAAAAATAGACAAATTTTACTAAACTCCAAAATTTCTCTTTGCACATTTCTTCTTCTCTCCCTAGAAGAACAAGAAATATAAAATACTGTTCGAATCAGCCATGTTAGTAAATATTTTCTATGACTTAAGAAATTTTAACTGCTTACCACCTCGGATGCATATATGCTTCGGATCTCTTTCTTCCTGAAGCTGTATTGTATATATTTCAACCCTATGTCCAAATCTATACAGATATTGTGTTTCTTTTTTGGTAACATCCTTTTGAAATTTCATCAGTTGATATTTTTTTATCGGTCTGCAGAGATTATAAGTTTAATTACTGTTCACTAATATAAATAGGATTATAAAACTGTTTTATTAAATAAGTAAATCATCTCTGAAGTCATTTCGATGGTTTTGTGATTTGATTTGCTGTACAACTGCATCTCTGCCCACAGATTACTTTCCTCAAAGTCCGAATCAAAAATTGAAGATGGTGACTTTGATTCTACGACACCAAATCATATAATCAGGAACAATTTTTGGGTTCAACCCTTTCATTCACCCCCTAGTTTTAAAACCAATCAGAACATGACATCTAATTTAATTAATATCAATAAAAATGAATATTCTCTTAATATTAACAAGTAAGGTAAATTGCCTTTTTATCACAAAATTAAAAATTTGATATTATTCAAATAAAATAATTCGATTTATTCATTAAAAACCTAAACAATTAACCATTAACAAAAATAATTCAATTTAGTTATTAAAATAATTTTTTATTCACTTCCTCTTATTTTAACCAATAAAAATCAGCCAAGTCATAAAATCAATTAAAATAATTTATCAAAATAGCATATTAAAAAAAAATCAAAAGGGGGAAAACTAAACCCTAAATTGAAAATAGTGAACCCAAACATAATTTAATATTATACTTGGGTTCACTATTTACAATCTAGGGTTTAGTTTTCTCCCATTAGAATTTTTTTTTGATAAATTACTTCAATTAGTTTTATAACTTGTCTGATTTTTATTGGTTAAAATAAGAGAAAGTGAATAAAAAATTATTTTAATTAACTAAATTGAATTATTTATGTTAATGGTTAATTTTTTAAGTTTTTAATAAATAAATCGAATTATTTTATTTGAATAATATCGAATTTTTAATTTTGTGTTAAAAAAGGCAATTTACCTTAATTGTTAATATTAAGAAAATATTCATTTTTATTGATATTAATTAAATTAGGTGGCATGTTCTGATAGATTAGAAAACAAGAGTGTGAATGGGGTGAACCCAAAAATTGACCAGAAAACAAAATTCTATATTGAAAATAGTGAACCCAAATATAATATTAAATTTTATTGGGATATGATTTACTTTTGATAAAAATATATTTTTACATAATTATTTATTATATTTTCAAAATTTTAAACCCTAATCTCTAATTCTAAACTCTAATCTTTATACCCTAAATCATAATATGTAAATATTTAAGAAATAAAAAAAACTAAATTTAAATTTCTAAACCCAAATCTGTAAATCAAAAAAAAATATTAGAAATAAAAACTAAACCCTAAACTTTAATCCCTAAAATTAAAATTTAGAAATACAATTTAATATATGCTTGGGTTCACTATTTACAATCTAGGGTTTAGTTTTCTCCCATTAGAATTTTTTTTTTAAATGTGCTATTTTGATAAATTACTTTAATTAGTTTTAAAACTTTCTGATTTTTATTGGTTAAAATAAGAGAAAGTGAATAAAAATTATTTTAATAACTAAATTGAATTATTATGTTAATGGTTAATTTTTTAATTTTTTAATAAATAAATCAAATTAATTTATTTGAATAATATCAAATTTTTAATTTTGTGATAAAAAAGGTAATTTACCTTAATTGTTAATATTAAAAGAATATTCATTTTTATTGATATTAATTAAATTAGGTGGCATGTTCTGATCGGTTAGAAAATAAGGAGGTTTAGACCTAAGGGTGAACCCAAGAATTGACCTAATGGTATATCATAAGTCCATTTTCATCATATTTTCTTTGATTTGTTTTCTTCATTTTTATTGATCTTCTTTTTCAATGGAGAAAATATTAAGAGAGATGTTTTGAAGTACTTTTGAAATAAAAGAAGTCAAGTTAATATTTATAAGGTTGAAACAAATATTCAAAGTCTTAAAATGTAAATGTATTTTTGGGAATACTAATTACACCTACCAGTTTAACTTTGTATCTTTCGCATTTCATATGAGTATAAAATATTTACACAATCGAATGCAATCAATTGTAAAAAATGGGCTAATAAATATTACCTAATTTTTTGAATTTTTGCCTTTACTGTATAAATTATTCCCTAAAATATGGAAACATAATTTGTCTCCTTTCTATAATTATGATTTGTTTTATATTTCAGAATATGGTTACAATCATTTGTAATATATGGATATACTGTTGATATGTAATATCTATATACCTAATACAATCTTATACGATTTCTATGATGTTAGTTACGATCTTTCAAAATTTAAGAAATTTGGAAGATATGCTGTATAAATTGAAGGGGAATTAGTTTTATAATGCCAATTGATTTAGGAATTGTCCTCCTAATACTTTTTGAAAATTTTTTGTCTCTTTAATGTTTAATATAAATTTAAGGGAGAATTGTAAATTTAGGACACATTTTGCATACAATTGTCCTCATAAGACTTATTGGACTTTTGTCACTTTTAGATTTAAGTACCCTTTAATTAATGTTGAAATTAATTTAAGAAATTTGAATTTAATGTTTCGTTTTAAAAAAATAAATCGAAAATACCAAATATGGAAATATATTAATTACCGAAAATCAATTATGGAAAGTTTTAAATTTTTAAAAATTATTTTCCACAACATGTAGAAGACGTATTCTACATTTTACGATTTTTTAGAATATGTTTTCTACATATTCTTCTACAATCTACGAAACCTAGAATTGGTGTTCTACATGTTCTTTTTCATTCTGTTAGTCGTATAGAATATGTATTCTACAAAATCTTTAGAGTTCTACAACTACTAGAATACATGTTCTACATTTTTTACTACATTCTACATTTTAATAGAATGTGAATTCTAGCAATCCTTCTTTGTTCTATGTAATATAGAATATGTATTCTAGTAAATCGTTACAGAATCTGAGAAAATCTAGGATTCATATGCTTATCCATCCAACTGAATATTTTCCAAATATTCACTTTCCTTTTTTGAAATTTTTTTTTATATTTTTCTAATGTTGAGATTACTTAAAACCGTTATAATAAAATCGAATAATGTGCTGAGCAACAATGGATTTTTATGGCTTTCCATTAACTCAAACCTCCGAGTTCGAGACCTCTTGTCTTCTTTTTTTTTTTTTTGCTTTTTCTGCACTTGTTTCATTTGCTCGCCAAATTGGATTGTTTTCACGAAAATTGGCATAATTTTTGATCGCACCGTTAGAATTACCTCAAACCACTTTCAAATGAAAGCTAGTCCATTTTATATATCTGATGTCTAAATTTGAGATTGATCCATCTGTGGAAACTCCTTCAAAGAGAGCCAAACTTCTGATGTGTGACATGTGTCTTCATAAAACAAAGTAGTTGGAATATTTTTTGCTGTTTCTTTTGTTGTTGTGGAGACGAGAATTTTTTTTTATCTTTTGTTGGGTTTTTTTATTTTTTAATTATTTTATATTTAAGGTGAATATCAAAATGTTTTTAAAAAAGTACTAGAATGAAAATTTAAGGGTAATTTTGGATTTTAATAAAAGTAAATATTAGAGAGACAATGTCTAAGATAATAAATCCTAAAAGGACAAATGGTTTGGGAAATTATCCTAAATTTCTAATTACCAATTATACCCTTTAATTTCAAATTAGACATAAATTAATTAAATTTTTAAATAATTTTTTATAATTAAAAAAAAACAAGTAGAAAAGATAGCCCAACAGTTTCACATATATGTCATCATACATTGAACAGCGGTACATCCATATCAACTAAATGGCGTGCCCCATCTAACGGTTTGGTGAAATGTAATTATGATGCTTCACACCACAGAGGAAACAATGACTCTGGATTAGGCTGGATCATAAGAAATTGTAATGGTACTTTCCTAGACGCTGGCATGGGGAAATTTCAAGGTAGACACTCTCCAGAAGAATCTGAATGCTCGGCATTGATATGGGCATTGCAATCAGCTTGGTCCTTAGGATACCGCAAAGTTGAGTTTGAAGGTGACAATCTCATCATTAATCAGCTGATTAACAACAACCGCTCTAATGAAAGACTTTATCATTACCTCAGGCTCATCCACAATTGGAGATCAATGTTTGATACGATCAAATTTACACACCGGCGCCGTGATTCAAATAATGCGCAGACGTTTTAGCTAAAAAGGCAGTTATATCTCCATCTCCATGGGAACTGTTCCATTGCTGTCCGGGTTTTCTTCAAACTCTTGTAACAAACGATCGTACAATTGATATCTAATGAAAAATTTAGACGGCAAAAAAAAGAAAAGAAAAGAGTTTCTACTACGACATAAAAAAAACCTCCTAAACCCCGATATATCACTTCACCGTGTCTCCACCTTCTTCTCCGATTACAGTCACCGGAAAAGCAATTTCCGGTAAGTAAAAACGTTCTTTGTTCTTCCTCCTCCCCCGCCTGGTCGTCATTTTTACTTTTTCTTTCATTATTCTCATTCAATTTCAATTATAGGGTTTACAAATTCTCAATTGATTTGGGGGTTTTGTTGATTTACAGTTTTTTACTAGCTTGCATGATTCAGATTTTGTTTCTAGCCGCATGCATGATTATAATTTCGATTCTAGCCGCATGAATGATTCTGGGTTTTATAACTTTGATTCCGGGTTTGCTAATTTCGATTCTGGGTATGCTAATTTCGATTCTGAGTTCTGCACCTTCCTAATTGCTTTGGGCTATTGTTTATATAAATTTGGTGATTCTGGGTTTGCTAATTTTGATTCTATGCATGATTAAATGAGCTAGTCTTCAAAGATTTTCATGTCTATATATATCTAGTCCCATCTTGTTTTTGAATGATTATGCTGTCTTTGTTTGGTCAAAGATTCTCATATGCTTCTTTACAACTGAATGAACATATTTTAAAAGCAAAAGTCATCGATAGGTGTTGGTAATGGAGTTGTCATTACCGTTAAGTTGTGATACCCGTGAGTTAGTTCTGTTACTAGACAATGCATCTAGCTGTTTGCTTGTAATAGGATTTTACTTTCGTGTTCATAATTTTGGTATGCGTTTTTTGCTTGATCTGGGTTCTGTTTTTAAAAAGAATCTGCTCTCCAGGTTCCCTTTTGGTTGTTGAATTCACCATGTAAAGTAAGCTATTGTCTTTTGTTTTGCCTTCTGTTTTGTTCGTAGAGCTCTTGCTTATGTAGTTGACATTTTTCTTTACCTAGCTTTAATAACGTGTAAGGCTCTGGTGTGTCTCTTAAGACAGCTGAATCATTTTTTTTTCAAGATTACTAAAATGAGATCATACATTTAGAAAACATTAATGTATTGGTGGAGTTTTGGGTGTATAATTTGTCGTGATGAAGTTGTTTTGAATTTTTTGCCATGTCTTTTTTTTCTCTTATTCGTAGGTATATACGAGGAAATTCTGAAACTGCTTTTCGAGCCTGGTTTTGTGAATGATATTGACAAGATCAACAATCGATGCATTCTTAACACAATGGAACCCATTAAGAAAGCATTTCCAAACGAATACGGTAGAGTTCTGCTAGACCCTGTCTTTGGACCTGTTTTGTTGATTATCGAGAACAACATGGGATATTCAGGGCGACTAGTCCATAGATTTCTGTGTAAGGAGCCCATCACCGACAAGAAACACGAGCTATGGTTTGTGTTTGTGGGGAGACCTCTTCGATTTTCTCTGCAAGAATTTCATGCCATTACTGGACTGAACACAAAGACGATGAGACTTGTGATTTCAGTGATTGGGTTGATGATGGCGGGTTCTGGAGTAAGTTTTTGAGAAGCAAAGGTGGAATTACTTTGTCTAAAATAGAAAATGAGTATCCTGGGCGTGTAAACAAATGGAGGCATGAAGACAGGTTGCGGTTAGTGTACTTGTATGTTATTGCTTCTCTGGTAATGACAAAGAGCAAGATCATTAAGATCCCAAAAGAATATATCATTCTTGCTATGGATCTGGAGATTGCTAAACCCTATACCCATGGGGATGTGTAGCGTTTGATTTTCTAGTGCAGAGTATCAAGATAGTTCGTGTGAAGTTGACGCAATCTACAGGGTATGCTTATGTAGTTGACATTTTTCTTTACCTAGCTTTAATAACGTGTAAGGCTCTGGTGTGTCTCTTAAGACAGCTGAATCATTTTTTTTTCAAGATTACTAAAATGAGATCATACATTTAGAAAACATTAATGTATTGGTGGAGTTTTGGGTGTATAATTTGTCGTGATGAAGTTGTTTTGAATTTTTTGCCATGTCTTTTTTTTCTCTTATTCGTAGGTATATACGAGGAAATTCTGAAACTGCTTTTCGAGCCTGGTTTTGTGAATGATATTGACAAGATCAACAATCGATGCATTCTTAACACAATGGAACCCATTAAGAAAGCATTTCCAAACGAATACGGTAGAGTTCTGCTAGACCCTGTCTTTGGACCTGTTTTGTTGATTATCGAGAACAACATGGGATATTCAGGGCGACTAGTCCATAGATTTCTGTGTAAGGAGCCCATCACCGACAAGAAACACGAGCTATGGTTTGTGTTTGTGGGGAGACCTCTTCGATTTTCTCTGCAAGAATTTCATGCCATTACTGGACTGAACACAAAGACGATGAGACTTGTGATTTCAGTGATTGGGTTGATGATGGCGGGTTCTGGAGTAAGTTTTTGAGAAGCAAAGGTGGAATTACTTTGTCTAAAATAGAAAATGAGTATCCTGGGCGTGTAAACAAATGGAGGCGTGAAGACAGGTTGCGGTTAGTGTACTTGTATGTTATTGCTTCTCTGGTAATGACAAAGAGCAAGACCATTAAGATCCCAAAAGAATATATCATTCTTGCTATGGATCTGGAGATTGCTAAACCCTATACCCATGGGGACGTGTAGCGTTTGATTTTCTAGTGCAGAGTATCAAGATAGTTCGTGTGAAGTCGACGCAATCTACAGGGTATGCACTGAATGGCTTCACAATAGTTTTCAAATCTGGATCATGGAGGCAATTCCCGCTCTCGGATATATGTTGTCTTCTAGATTGGACGCTGTGATCGCCGGTGTTCCTAGATGCTGTAAGTGGGACGGCATTAGCTATGTGAAAATTTCAGATATTAAGCATATCGAAAATACGTTTTGCACGAAGGTGATTTCTGTTTTTTTGCGACTTTCATATATATATATATATATATATATTTTTTTTGCTTTGTTGTATTTCTTTGCTAATTGTCCCATTTTTTTTTGCAGGAGAAGCTCTATCACTATATCTCTTCCACTGGGAATGATGATGTCGTTGATTCTTTGGACTTCGTATGGCATGATGAAATGGCTGACACAAGAGTGGATCGTCTTAAAACGATGATCAACGATGGAATGGATTGAGTCACCATAAATGGGAGGTAGAATAAGCATTATCTGCAACTCTTGACGAGAATGAGGAAGCAACAGATGAAGAGAATGAGAATGTCGCAGAAGAAAGCGAATTTAGGACACCACCTGCCGTAGGTAGCTCAGTTGCAGGTTCAAGTCGAGGAAAGAAAAGGGTCGCTGAATCTGGAGCAGAATCACGGAAGCAGAAGTTGATGTGTGATCGATCAGCTGCGAAAGCCATCGATGAGGACTTTAAGTCTTTTATTCAAGGACTTTTGCAGACTTCGTTCAAAGCTTTGGAGGAGAGAATTGAGACCAAGATTGATAGCCAAGTCGAGCTTTTGGATAAGAAAATAGAAAAGCTAAAGGAGATGCTTTAGAAGAAGCTTATGGAACCCATCCAAACAGGTGGATTCACTACTGCTACTCCCAGCTCAGCAAAATCACATCCTGGTATGTTTCACACATTTGCAAATTATGTCATTGCTTTATATGAAACAACTAGTTTGCAAATTATGTCATTTCTTTTTATGAAACAATATCAAATAGCGATTGGGAAGGTGTAGACGAGTGGGCATAGACACACGAGTAAGCATAAAAACACTTTTAAATTATAGAGAAAAATATTAAACGTAAACGTATTAAATTATTATTTTATTATTTCAGAGACTTATTAGTTGGTATCATCTCATGAATAAACGACAGTGGTTGCACACGCCGGTAAGTACCTAAAAAAATTACTTTTTTTTTAAAAGCATAAGGCATTCAATTTTGACAATGTGGTTAACCGATGTTAATGTTTCAGGAAATGGATGGAATTATGTACTTATTTCGGGAGTACACTTCTTTGGGCCGCTTCCAACATGCCCATGTTGGCTTCATGAGCTGTAATTTTAGCCTCTCAGTTGGTGCTGCGTACAAACAATTGCTGGCGAATAAAAAAATACCAGTTGGACAAGGTGCTCATACAATATGGATTAGGAGCGCTTCCAGCTCATGGAAGAACAGACAAAATTTGGGGTGCCGACGTCGATCGTATATATGCTCCGGTCAATATCCTGAACAAAAACTGGATATCTTTGTGCATCAATTTCGCGATGAGAACAGTGGAAGTTTTTGATTTCGACGGGGGCAAGCACAACCGGTACGTGGATGCATTTGCAAACATCATCCTTAGAGTTGTGAAGGAAGTTCAGAGTTACAAAGAAAAGAAGCAACTGGTTATTAAACCATACACAGTGCAGTATGTTCTGATGAGGCCTGGGATTAATAGGAGTGCATGTGATTGTGGAGTTTATGCGCTCAAATTCATAGAGGCTCACATGCTTGGACTACACCTGTCTTTGATTAACGACGACAACATTTACTCAGCTAGGCTGAAGATCACCTATGATCTTTGGAAAGCAGCACATGATCCAATATTGATTGAGCGGATGAGAAAGTACGTGCCTCCGAAAACAGTGTGCTCAGAAGATATTAAAGACTTGAGATAGGTTTGATATATTTCTTTTTAGGTGGTTGAGTTTTTTTTTGTATTTTTGGGATTTTTTTTAGTTTGTCGCTTGCCATTGTGTACTTTTAGTAGGTCGTTTGCAACAATTGACTAGTGACCTTGTGTTGATTTTCTCATTTTAACTTCTCATTTTAACTTGAACCGGAAAAGATTTTCTCATTTTAACTTCTCCCGGAAAGGATTAGAACCCAAAAAAAAATCGATGTGGACAATATTTAACTTGAACTGGGAAAGATTTTTTCATTGTAACTTCCTTCGGGAAGGATTAGAACAAAAAAAGAAACTCGATCCAGACAATATTTAACTTGAACCGGGAAAGATTTTCTCATTTTAACTTCTCCCGGGAAAGATTACCTAAAAAAACTCGATCCGCACAATATTTATCTTGAACCGGGAAAGATTTTCTCATTTTAACTTTTCCCTCGAATGATAAGAACTCAAAAAGATGTATTTAACTTGAATCGAAAAAGATTTTCTCATTTTAACTTATCCCGGGAAGGATTAGAACCCAAAAAACAACTCGATCTGGGAAATTTTTTTTAAAAAAAACATCTGTCCATTACAGGATTCGAACCTAAGACCGATACACATAATATTGTCAGCAAACCAGTAGAGCTGTTGTGGAATCAACAATTATTTCCGACCTAATAATTTTAAATCTATTTGGTGTTCAAATTTATTTTAAAAAAATATTCCGTTACACGTAATTCATTAATTATCATAAGTTATCCAGTAGAGCTATTGTGGAAATCAACACTTTCTTCCGACCTAGTCATTTTAAATGTATTGGGTTTTCAATTTTTTTTTTTTTTTAAATATTCCGGTCTATTGTGGGATTCAAACCCAAGACCAATATACGTACTTATTATAAGCGAACCAGTAGATCTGTAATGGGAAATTAATAGTTGTTTCCGAGTTTTTATATATAAATGATTTAAACGTCTGTTTTGCTTTTTTTTTGGCTTGTGGAAACATATTTCCCATACGATTTGCTTATCCTGAACAGACTAAGCATCGAACAAAACACAAGCAAACTAACTTAATCCTCCAGTTTGGCATCTAAATTTGAAAACCAGTACATAAATTGTTTTCTAAAAAGTGATAATAACTAAGAAAACCAAAAAAAGAAAACGAATAACAATAAAGAAGAGATAGAGAAGAACCTATATTGGCATGTCACATGTCTCTCTCTCTTATGTCTTTTGATACCACAGCGACTGCACTTGTGCTTCTTAGACCATTGTGATCCTTGTGACGCTCGTATCTTGTCTTCCACACTTTCGTGTCTTCGTTTTTTCCGGCGTCCAGCTGCTCGTCGCGATTCCGGTTCTACAACTTTGGCATGTTCAACATGATCAGGGACACACCAATCATCCTCAAGACCTGCAATTGGATTAATGCATTCCTTATAAGCTGTTATCCATTCCTCAGTAGTGTAATAATGATCGGTGAGAGTGTGTACTGCTGGTTCACAGAATCTTTAATTGCATGTCGACACGGAATTTTATGCAAGTCGTACTTGCCACATGAACAAGTTCTTCTGCCCAAATCAACAAGACAGTCGTATTTGTCACCTCTGACCAAAAATCGATCCTGGCTAACTGGGTAAACAATGAATGTTTTACCCTTATCAATTCTTCTCTCAATCTTCGTCTCAACTTCAACTGTTAGAGGAGCATGATGCTTTGAACTCATTTTTTTACGCTCATAAAACCAATTGGTTAACATTTTTCGGATTCTATCAAGTAGAGGAATAACTGGGTACTAGATCTCTAGGAGTTAGCAATTTCTTTTTTATCGATTCCGTTGGATTAGTGGTTCTAACATCGTACCTAAATCCGGGGAATTTGCATCGTGCCCATTTCTCAACACCAGCGTCCTCAAGGTACTTTCCAACAGCTGGACTAATAGAACAAATGGCAGCAAATTTGGTATCAAATCAGAAAATCTGTACTCTTTAGAAGGCTTTGCAATCAAACCAGTCAAACCCTGTGTCTTGAAATATGTTATTACATAAGTCAGAAAACGGTGGATACAGATACCATTACTAGATTGTGGGTACGCTTTCTCAAGTGCTTTAATTACAAAAGCAATTCTATCTGACACAAAAGCCAAATGCACCTCATCCGCAATGACAACTTTTAGTTGCATCATAAACCACTCCCAAGACAGGTCGTTCTCTGAATCGACAACCCCAAATATGATTGGATATAAGCTCGAGTTGCCATCTAATGCCGTAGCAACAACCAAAACTCCTTTATATTTGTTTTTCAATAATGTCTCATCCACAATGATTACCCTGCCAATAGCTTTGTAAAAACATCTACTGATTGACCGAAAGAGAGAAACAGAAACTTGAAACGTCCAGTAATGTCAGTTTCGTACTGCATATGGGTCCCTGGATTCGCTTCTTTCAGCATGTGCAAAAACTTAGGAATTTTTGCATAGCTTTTCCCGGGTTGCCTCTGACAACACTAATCGCATACTCACGTGCTTCCCAAACATGGTTGTAAGAGATTTCACATCCATGCTATGTACGAATAAACTGAATTATTTCTCTTGCACTAGGCCCTTTATTAGCACCCTCAAACTTATTTTTAATCAGATTACCAATAGTTTTTGCCGAAGCTGTCCTACCGACTGTCTTTATTAGAAGGAGCGCATGTATGTTGAGTGACATACTTGTTGATTCTGAAATACTGAGACCCCTCAAGACACTTTGAACGAACACCCCAGTTGCATGACTTCTCTTTACAGTGGATAAACCAGACTCGTTTGGTTGATTCCAGTACGTTGTAGTCGAAAATATGCTTCATCACAGAAATTTCCAAAGAAGCCTTCAACTCTGTTTTGCTTCTAAAAATTTGATCTTTTTTACTACATCAACCAAGTTAAGCCCAACATTCTGCTCACCTTCAACTTCGTAATCAACCTTAACGGGTTCATTAAACTCCTCCTCCACTTTATGGCCACTGTCTCTAATATCATCATCGCCTAACTTTGTAGTTATTGCGTCATTTTTTTCCCTACAGCTTGAATCAGAGGGCGTCTTCATCAATTTGATGTGCACTTGATTCTCAGCATTCTCAGCAAACGCGGTGAATGTCACACACAGATGTACCAAAGTTTTAATTTTAGAGTAGGCAACAAAATTTTTTAGTTGACGATTATTGGCGATACTCACCGGTGGAGAACCTATGGTATCAATCATATCACTCGGAAGATAACTAAACTCAGCTTTGTGATCGATTACTCCATAGTCTTTGAGAACCATCATTTCTAACACCGCGAGAGTGGTGTTTGATTCAACAGCAACTAACCTAGCTCGTTTTTGTTCATCAGCTACAAAATTTCACTTCTTCCGGGTCTAAAAATCAAAATTTTGGCCTCGTAAACTGCACCCATAGTCTTTATATCCTTGAGCATGCCCGAGAGCACTCTTGGGGCTTTCTGAAAAGTGGCTGAATGAGACGTGGTTCCACACGGTCTATAAATGGCGTCCTTCGGAAAATGGAGTGTTTTTCAAATGAAAAGTCCAAAAGAAAAAAAAAATTAAGAGGAATAAAAAAAGGGTGCAACACGAGGACTTCCCGGGAGGTCACCCATCCTAGTACAACTCTCACCCAGGCACGCTTACCTGCGAAGTTCTGATGGGATCCGGTGCATTAGTGCTGGTATGATCGCACCCATTAGTACTTGTGTCGCAATAACATATATCCCTTGCCTTTGACTCACGCAATGAAATCTCTTCGCATGTGTTGCACTATTTGTATGGCTTTTACCGCCCAGCAGCAACGTGCATTCGTCCCAAGATATATATATGGTAGGACGCCACGTCCGATGACACTTTAACAAGGCACACGTTTTGTTATGTTTTAGAAAATTGCCCGGAAGAGGGTCTAAAACTCAAAATTTTGGCCTCGTAAACTGCACCGATGGTCTTTAGACCATTGGACACGCCCGAGAGCACTCTTGGGGCTTTCCGAAAAAGTGGCTCATGACCGAGACATGGTTCCACACGGTCTAGAAATAGCGTCCTTCAGAAAATGGAGTGTTTTTCAAATAAAAAAGGAAAAGAAGAAACAAAAATTAAGATGAACAAAAAAACGGGTGCAACACGAGAACTTCCCCGGGAGGTCACCCATCTTAGTACTACTTTCGCCCAAGCACGCTTAACTGCAGAGTTCTGATGGGATCCGGTGCATTAGTGTTGGTATAATCACACCCGTTAGTACTTGTGTCGCAATAACATATATCCTTTGGCTTTGACTCACGCAATTAAATTTCTTTGCGTGTGTTGCACTATTTGTATGGCTTTTCCCGCCGTCATTTTTTTCCCTACAGATTGAATCAAAGGGCGTCTTCAACAATTTGATGTGCACTTGATTCTCAGCATTCTCAGCAAACGCGGTGAATGTCACACACAGATGTACCAAAGTTTTAATTTTAGAGTTGGCAACAAAAATTTTTAGTTGATGATTATTGGCGATACTCACTGGTGGAGAACCTATGGTATCAATCAAATCACTCGGAAGATAACTAAACTAAGCTTTGTGATCGATTACTCCATAGTCTTCGAGAACCATCATTTCTAACTCTGCGAGAGTGGTGTTTGATTCAACAGCAACTAACCTATCTCGTTTTTGTTCATCAGCCACAAAATTTCACTTCTTATCTCTCCCTGATTTCCATGAACCACAAGTAACATAGATATGTAGCACGTTTGAAGCAGAAGATATGTAAACTTAGAGAAATTCTCCTGAATCAATGGGAAGAAGAAGAAAACGATGAAGTAAAAAAAAAAAAAGAAGCAATTCGTCGAAAACAAAGAGAAAACGTGAAAAAAAAAGATATTCGAAAAAATAAAAATCTGGAAGTTAGCTAATTTTCCTATATTTTTTTAGATTTTGGTAGAAGTTATTTTCTACCAACATGTAGAACATGGTCGAATAAGTAGAAGAACTGTTCTACTAACATGTAGAACTTGGTCTAATAAGTAGAAGAACTGTTTTACATTAACGTAGAACTTAGTCAAATGAGTAGAATTAATGTTCTACAATAACGTAGAACCTTGTCTACTTGGTAGAAGTTGTATTCTATCAAGACGTAGAATATAGTCTACCCGGTAGAACTTGTAATCTACCATAACGTTGAATATAAAAAAGACTGTAGAAAACGATTTCTACAAGCTGGTAGAACTTACAAAGAACTATAGAAATGAAATTCTACGTAGACGTAGAACGTAGAAGACGCGTTCTACCATGCGTAGAATAAAATTTAAAAATATTTTAAAAATATTTTCTTTCCTTAAATGATATCCAACAATATTTCCCCATCTTATTTTGGAATGTTCGATATTTAAAAAAAAAAAAAATTATTTTAATTTACCATAAATGATTTAAAAGGGTAACTATGTCAAAAAGTGACCAAAAAATAAAAAATATTAAGGGGACAATTTCTAAATCAATTAGCATTATAAAACTAAATTGAATTACATATTCCGATATTTTGGAATATTAGATTAGTCTCATATAAAGGTTATTTTTGTTCTGTTATTACTTTCTAAAATCAAATTGATCTTGCAATCTTTATAATATTGCGTACATTCGTTTAAACCCTAGTAAATCCTAATTATTCCATCTCTGTATATACATAATATTATTTGTCAACAGCAACTTCAGTACTCACATTGTCATCAAATTAATCATACTACTCCTCTCTATTGCTATGAAGAAGATAGGTAAGCCATTGTGTTCCACTAACATCCTTTTCAGAATTTTATTAAAGCAACAACACAGTTTTCCTCATTTGTTGTTTATTTTATAGATTTAATCAGAATTATACATTTAACTTACAGTATTACAGTATTTATTAGCAAACATTACAGTATTTATTAGCAAACTTAGTTTCTTTTAACAAGTTTGTTTTCTTCGATTTTCCCAAAAACAAATACTACAAAGCACAACAAAGACACCATACCTAACAAAAATACAAAATTTCTTGTTTGGATGAAGTGTAACAAGATATACGAATTGTTCATAACCCTTCTCTATACAGAACTTACACAACAATTTGTATGGAATACCAAATATAATGAATGGAGGCTTCGGTTAATGGTGTACAGAATTCAGGTATTTTTCAACACTTTTCAATTTCTGATGGGAAGATATTTTATTTGGGTTGTCTATTTAATATTATTAGAGGTCCTTGCAGTTATGGAGACAATACAAGAAAACAACGGTTTTACATCGGTGGAAATCAATGTCAAATCATCGCAAATAGGCCTTCGCATCGAATTACCGTCAATTTTTGTTTCATCATTAATTGAACGTCGTAAACTCAGGATCATCGTAAATTTAACGTAAAATTAGCAAAGACCAAAAATTAACGTAATTTCGATGCGATTAAATCATCGTAAAATCGACGTACATGTTGCATCAATTTTACAATGATTTTAATCACCATCACTAAACTGATGTAAATTCAATGTAAAGTTACATTGAATATTCATCGATTTCCCAATACTTAATAAACCAAAATAATGAATTATACATTTAGGATCAATGTAAAATCGTCGTAAGTAATCGACGGGAAATAGACATAAATCAAATCAGCGTAAAGTCGACGTAAACATTTCGATGTAAATTGGTTGAGAAATTATGACGATATTACATCGATTTTAAAAAAATAAGTATTAAAAATTCAAAAATAAAATTAATACGAAAATAATATTCTAAAATTCAAATAAATTCAAAAATATTTACAATATTCAAAAATTAGGTTTAGTTTAAATTAATTACAAAAATCATCAATATTAATAGTCCCGTCAGCATTGACGGTATACGGTGCCTCCTCCTCGCCAGTACCACTCTGCGGAGCCGAAGTGGATGCATGAAGCTGCTGTTGCTGTCGTTGCTGCCGTTGCTGCTCCTGCTCCTCCAGAAGTTGTTCATCTTGTGGATCTCCCATTGCTGCACGACTTGCTCAACCCGCAAGTTCGTGATCTCCGTGTTGACTGTTGGCGACCTCGAGATGTTGCCGCAAGACCACCGGATCCTCGTTAATCCGTCCAGACAACACCAGCGGGCAATCCGAGATTGAGCCCATCCCTAAAATTCGGTCCTTCTTCTTCGAAGCAACCTACGAAAATTTGTAATTAGTGTTATAGAATTGAAATACTTGAATAAAAAATTAATGAAAAGTTTTAAAAAAGAAATTACCTCTTCGAAGATCGAGCAAGAACATCAGGTGAGACCTGAGTTTGACGCTCTGTGATCTTCGCCATCGACTCGTTGTAGATCCGCTCCAATCGAGCATCCACGAAAGAGCCGTCTCTCTTCCGATGAGTCTCTTCGAAGATCTTGGTCATAGGAGGAAGTTCTCCTCTGTTTGCTTCAGCTTACAAAAAAAAAAGCAAAATAAAATAGTCATTTAAAAATAATTAATAAAGTAAAAAGAAAAAAAGAACTTAAAATTACCACATCAGGCATCTGCCTGCAAAGGAAGTCTGGCCAGAAGTATGCGGTGTAACCGACTTCTGATCATCGGGAGTGACGTTGTTCCGAACCGCCGAACATTTGGCGGCTGTATCTTGTGCCATGGGGGTGAGCCAATACGCCTTAAGCCCGTTCCAACATTCCATTGGAGCGGGCTTGGCATCGTCGCCGAGTTCCTCCCACTTGCACTTCTAGTCGAAGACGGTGTTGACGAGGCGCTTCATCGCCTTCTGCCTGAAGGCCGTCCTTACTGTCTCTGTAATCTTGACGTTCCAGTTCTACTTTTGCTTTTAAAAAAACAACATTGAAAACAATTAATTAATAACTTATATATATGATCATTTATGAATAAATAAAATAACAAATAAAAAAAATATCGCAAAACACTTGAACCAAGTGTCGAAGATCTGCATGGAAACCTTACTCTAGTTGTAGTTCGGTTCCACAAAACAGCTCTTGATCGTGTCCGCTATGCTCCAGGATATGCAAGAATCAATGCCGAACCTACAAAATAATATAAAGTTATAAATCGTATTTTAAAAAAAAATCTTATGTATAAACTAAAAGTGAAATAACAAACCAGTAAGTGTTCAGCAGTCGGTTCGGGACCAACTTCGGTAAGTTCTACCAACCTCTGGTTCAGTGGTGTCGGCCATGTATCTTGTTGCATAGGTGGCAGATCTACACCATCAATTATTTTCCGTGGAGCCACTTTAATCACCGTTAACCATGAGATACCATTATTTCGAACTCGTGGATATGAAACAAATGTGACTTTTTCTGCTTGTGAGGCTATAATGAAAGGTTCAAACTTGATGTACCGTCGAGATTGATTAACGTCAACCACCCTAAATTTGTTAATAAGCACTCCAAGACCAACTGTTGGATCAAACCAATCACATTTGAATAGTACAGTTTTCATCCTCACCAAACCAGGATATTCCACTTCAATGATGTCTTGCAAGATCCCATAGTAATATACTTCACCTCGTACACAGACTCTATAGTATGTAGTTGCATGTTGAATAACGTGATTGTATGTATAGAAAACGTAACCTCTAGTGAAATATATTGCAGATGTTGTTATCTTTGATATGGGGCCTTGGAGTAACTCATGAAACCATATTGGATATGTCGGGTAATCATGATCTACTTGACCCTTTAACCACGGAGCAAAATATTGGTCTTTCTAATCGTTTATTTCATTTTTCGAGATGCCTTCAATGCATTCCCGGAGTTGACTTACAAATGTGCTGCAAAATACAACATAATCAAAATGTTAATATAATTAATAAATAACCAAAAAATTAATATAATCATAATATTAACTACCTCTCGTATGTAACTAATTCATCATAGTTTAAGAGGATGTATGTATGTGCGGAGTGATAGTCTTTTTCGGTGGAGCAACAAGTTTCCTTCAGTTTTCCAATAAGACGTCCAACTGGTGAGAAAATGTCTTGTACACCTTCTACTAAATAAGTATGTCCCACACCCCCATCATCATAATATCGTGGAGCTCACAGTAAAATAATATGATGTGAAATGAGACGTTTCTTCTGTCAAACTTCCTGCAACGATAGAGCCTTAAACTTTGGCTAGGTTTTTAGCTTTTCCCTTCAGATGTTTCATGAAGCACTCAAACGGATACATCCACCTAAACTGAACTGGTCCGCCTAGTTCTACTTCGTGAGGAAGATGAATAGGTAGATGTTTCATAACATCAAAAAACGTGGGTGGGAATATCTTCTCTAAATAGCAATATAGGAATATTTACAGACACTTGTGCAAATACATATTCTGATAACGTCCATGTACTAAGATCACGAAAAAATGCTCCAATGCCTCCAAGCTTCATGAACATTTCCTGGAAAGAGTTTGGTAAATGCGAAAGGAAGTAATCATTGCATGAACACATGGCAGTCATGACTCTTCATACCTGAAAACTTTGGTCCTTTATCAACAGATTTAGCAAGATTAGATACACACCCATCAGGGAATTTCATGGCCGTTGAAACCCAATTGAACAACGTTAATTTCTTTTCTGCACTCAAACGAAAAACTGGAACCGGTGCTTTTCTATTGCTCAAAATATGCAACTCAATTCTATTGCATAGATCAGGCAAATCTATATGTGATTTCTCATTGTCTTTTGTTTTTTCAAGCACGTTCAACATTTTATGCATGATGTTATTAAAAAAATTCTTCTTAATGTGCATTACATCAAGATTGTGTCTCAGCAGATGATTTTTCTAATACGCCAGTTCCCAAAATATGTTTTTCTTGTGCCAATTATGATGAACCCTATATCTTTCAGGCATATTTGTTGGAGTATGCCAGTTTTCCCCTTGGGGGACCGTTTCTAGACTCCCCCTGATCTATTACGCTTCAAGTTATGCCCCTGTTAGATACATTGGTGGAGGGAGATGAACAGTTTTTTCGTGAACAAGTACTTGTTTCTTCGATATTGATAGTTGGGCGGTAAAAATCAGCAACGATAATCAAACCAGCATATTTTTCAACCATTTTTAAGCTGAAATGCATTGACCTATCGAGATAATAAGGACATGATAACCTCTCATGCGCGGTCCAAACAGATAGCATTCCATAAGCAGGGAAGTCACTTATTAATCATATAAGCACATTTCACATCGTAAATTTTTTGCCTCTCAGACTATCATAATTTCAAACTCCGTTATGCCACAACTGGTTCAACTCATGTATGAGTGGCTGTAAAAACACATCAAAGAGCCTGCTTTGGTGATTTGGACCAGCTGGGACTAAGATACTGAAAAACAAAAATTCTATTTGCATGCATATATCTGGGAGAAGGTTATATGGCGTAAAGATTATTGGTCATAAAGAATATTGCCTACCAGACATACCGAATGGACTAAACCCGTCAGTGCTTAGATTTAGCAAAGTCTGGATATACGGCGTTAAAGTGTTTCCACGATTTCCCATCTGACGGGTGAGTCATTTTCCCATCAGTTTGGATATGCTCTGCATGCCATCTCATCGATGCAACTGTCTTTTCAGATTGATAAAGTTGTTTTAACATATCAGTTATAAGAAGATACCACATCCGTTGGTATGGTATCTTACTCCGCTCAGAAGTTTGCGGCTTATATCTTGATTTTTGGGAAAACCAACATTCCTGAAGCTTATCATTATCTCTCCATAAAAGCATACAATTATCAACACATACATCTATCATCTCCGAAAGCAACCCAAGACTATAAACCAACTTCTGTATTTTCTAATACGTTTCGGCAGCCAAATTATCTTCTGACAAATACTCTTTAATAAGATCACCCCAATCGGTTATGCAAAATTCAGCTAGATTATGATCAGTCTTAATGGTCATCATTCTAGCTGGTAATGATAATTTAGACTGTCATTCTCTACATCTATCGTAGAGTGGCTGTTTTGTTAGCATACCATAAAAACGTTTAGCATCTGCATTGGGTTCCTCGACTATATCATCATACGTCTCATGAAATGCATCAATAACCATGTCATGCATCATATATGATTTTGACCCTCAAAGTGATGCTCATGACAACTTTGATAATAATTTGATATATTTAAATTATCACTATAGCCTTTATCATGAATACTACTACTACCAGTATTCCTACCAGCTGGCCGCCAAATACTTTCACCATAACCATGTTCATGTTGTACCAACTAAAGTACTGCAGCATAAACCTTTTATTTAATAAATGCCTCCACACTGTTTTGATTAGAATATGTTTTCTATTCTTGCATTTAAGACAAGGACAAAACATCTTTCCGCTTTCTATAGTTGTTTGCATATTGTCGGCCTGATACATGGATATTTCTAGTATGTTCTTGAATTCTTCCGTCAATCCTCTCTCTGAATCTCTATGCATATACATTCACTTTCGTATATCGTATATAGACATTTTAAAAAAAATTACTTTTACTTTTTACTTTGATTTAGCAGAAAAAATAAAGTAAAAGTCATAAAAACAATACTCAAAAACTCAAAAATTGTGTTTTGTTAGTTTTTTGTTTGTGGTAGAATATTGTTGTAGAATTATAAAAGAAGTAAGGGGGTATTTAAGAATTTTTGTTTGTATACCAACAAATTTGCATTGAAGTTTTACATCGGATTTGGATCGAAAATAATTTTAAATCATCATTATATCAAACTATTGAGAAACCCAATTTCTCATAAAATCAATGTAAACCTTACATCACAATTACGATGAAAATTTATGTAGTCATCATTTCGTCATAATTTCATTGTAAATTTACAACGCAGTTACGATGATCAAAATTTATGTTGAATTTATGACGAAATTTGTCGATGTCGTAAATTCGACGTAAACATTTGCGTAAATTTATGTCAATATAAATCAATGTAACATTTCGATGGTAATCGATTGTTTTTTTTGTAATGAGATATCATGATTTTAATGATATTCTAAACGATACTTTCAAATAAGCATGCTATGCAAGGGAGTTTCCCATTCGATTACGTTTAAATTTCTATCTTAGTTTTATTTTGGTAATTGTATGTCTAATCTTTCTTTCAGTTAGTTACTCCCTTTTAGATATGTTTAGTCGTCTTCAATGTTTTGAGAATGCAAAGCGGTAATTTATCAATTACTTAGTTGAATTATATTTAAAAACATAAATACTACATTTTCACCCTTTTGATATTACAAAATTAATACGAGAGCCAAAAAAGCAGCTATATTAACTTTTCATAAATTTAATATTCTACCATCGTGATCAGAGAATCAGCCAGTACTTAAGATATACCGTTAATAAAGTAAATTGGAAGTTAGATTTATGTGGTCTATTCGTAAATTTAATTTTCTAATCAAAAGAAATATCTCACAGTATCTCAAAACTACAAATGAATTTTAAAAATTTTGAATTTTAAAAATTTAAAATGTCATGTACATATATAACAATTATATTTCCCAAGTAAAGTGCTTACGATAAATGAAAGTGAAACTAAATTTGTGGTTAAACAGGAAAAACATTATAGAAAAACATTTTGATTTCTAGTTAATAGGATTATATTCGTTATACAATCTGGTTTTCAAAATTTTCAAAATTATTTGAATCTCACTCTCCAAGAAATATACAGTCATATTCTCTTTTTAATTTAGTAGAAAATCCTGACAATGTATTTCCTGTCAAGTGCTCACAGACAAAAAAAATTTGATGTAAGGAAAATATATATTTTTCTTTGATGTACATATATTTTTTGGATGTACATATATTTTTTGTGCATCTCTCAGAAGATCGGATCAGAAGAAGAGTTTAGAAGTGGTTGTCTATCACTGAAATAATTTATTGTTGGTTACTTGGAATTTTTTTTCTTATATTATTTATTTTATAGAGTAAATAGAGAATGATCACTTTTCATTTTTTTCTGTGTGCTTTCATATTTCCCTAAAACTCTTTTATAATTAAAACCAATTAAATAACATTTAACCTAATTCCCATTGATTATCAAAGAAGATGCATTTTGTTGAATTAATTCATCGTTATCTAAATTACAATCAAATTTTGTTCTTCAGTATATATATTGTCTAATATTTTTAAACAAAATAAATGAAACATACTTCCACCATTAGATGTAATCTTCAGCTTTATTCCCTTCATTCAATATAAATATAATATATATAAGAATAAACCGCAAACATAAGCCCATCAGAACCCAAATTACAATCTACAAATATACTTAACATCAGCCCAATATACTTAACAGAATCCAGTAACCATTCTTATTTTTAGAAAAAACGTTCAAGTCCTCACCATGCGTGCTAGCCGATATCCTAGTATTGATTTACTATATATGAAAACTATTTTTAATTGTTTGAAATCCAAATCTTTTCTGAATTTTTTTTTACAGATAATGAGAAATTTGATTTTTTTTCTCCTATATAATTTTTCACTAGGAGAATTTGAATTTTCTAGTTTGGAGATTTTAACTAGGGGTGGTCAATCCAAGTTTTGGATTGGGTTTCTTAGGAATTTGAGTTGGATTTGAGTTATTTGGTTTTAGAAATATTCAAAAAAAATTATCTACATAAAATTTGTATCAAAGTTTTTATGTTTTAGATTAAATTTAAATTATTTGCATCATAAATAATTTGACCAAAATAAACTTAAACTAGTGAACTTGTCCACGCCTTGCGTGGATTGATAAAATTTTCCATTTTATTGTTTTAAAAATCTTATAGTAGTTTGAAGTAATTTTTTTTTTATGATTGAATATATTTTTTATTAGATTTTCATACATTTTAATGTTTGAAGACATGATCGTGAAAATAGTATAGAAGAATGTAGATAAAAACATATTAATATCCAAATAATTTAGTTTAAATAGTTTAAAATCCTTTGATCGCTGTTCCATGTATATAAAACGTAGTTTTTTGAGGTATCGTACGAACTCATTTGAAGAAGAAGAAAGACTTAAACAATTTAGAAAGGGTGTGAGAGAATTAAAGAGAAATCATGTACATATTTATACTAAAACATTTGAAGTCAAATACACTAATTTATACACCACAAATACCATCATTCCATTAGACATTCTATTTATTAATTTAAAATTTTTCTTTTAAATTTTTACGAACTTTCGGTGTTATAAATATTTAGAAATGGTTTGATTTGACAGCAAAATAAAGCATTAATGGCTTGTTTTAAGTTATTTTTAACACATCATCAGATAAGAACCAAAAAAATGGCACATCGGTAAATAGGGTAAAATATCTTTTTGCAGCTAAAATTCATTCTAGAACTAACACGTACCGAAACACTGTGAAAATTACTATGAGCGCGACTCATAAGCATGCAAATCACTACAAAAATAAGTATATAGATCTAATTTAATTTGCGTTGTTTAGATGTTATATTAGGTTTAATTATTGTATATTTTAAAAAAGAACAATAACATATAAAATAATTTTTTAATGTTAATTGTAATAGATAAAAAAAACTAATTTGAAAAATCTTGAAATAAAAGAAAGCCATTTCTTGATGTTGTAAAATATAAAATCTAGAAATAAACCAAAAATATTATTCTAGATATCGGATTTAGTTTGGGATTTTTAGATATCCAATCCAAATAACACAAACCAAAATTAGGAGTACTTGTTTTTTATATTTTATATGGATGTATATGCTGGGTTGGTTATACATTTACAGTAAAATCTCTATAAATTAATAATGTCGGGACTGTAATATTTTATTAATTTATTGAATTATTAATTTATCAATATTAAAATTAGCTTAAAAAACTAATTTGAGATCTAAGAAATGTATTAATTTATCGATGTATTAATTTATCGAGTATTAATTTATAGAGGTTATACTGTACATTAATTCTAAATTATGAATTCAAATGGAAATGTGTGGTAATTTCTCTATATGGTTTCATTCTATCTTTAGATTTTTTAATTCTATAAAGCTATATCTCTCTATTTTTTATATTACTAATTTTTTTTAAAAAAAAAAAATTGGATACTTTCGGCTAAGTGTGTTATCACTTTTTATTATATTTTATGTTCACTTATAACCATTTAAAATAATTAAACATTTAATATATTTTATTTACTCTGCGATATCGTGGAGGTACAAAACCTAGTTAATAAAATATCATCAGAGTATATGAAAAAATTCCAAATGGGTGAAATTGGAAGGTGGAAGGAGGGGGTATAATAACTAAACGATTCGTTTGGGGTGAATGCGTGAAATATGTATAAACATAAGGGTTTATTTAAAAAAAAATTCAATTGAGTTCTGTGAACCCCTAAACCCCTTCTGAATCTAGTCGACGTTCTTTCTCTCTCTCTCTGCGCGGCTGCGCGTGGCGTCGATTTTCTCCTCAGGATTACTTCTTCCACGGCATTGTCAGAGAAACTGGTAATTTCCCTTCTCCCTCTTCGTCTCTCTGATCTCTGGCGAGGGGGATATTGTCGTGAGGAATTTCTAAGAATCTGAATCACCTGTGTATGTGAAACTTGAACTAGAAGTCTGAGGTCTAAGTTGGAATTCTTGTATAATCGTTTTGCTGTTCGTCCCTTAAAAGTTGTTGTTGATTCTCTTCTCTTAGCGGCTTGACTTCATTGACCACCATTATTTTTTCTAATCATGGTTCATGTCGTTGAAATAGCTCGGGAAAGCCGGTGACTAACTCAAGCTCTTACACGTTTTCAATGCTTCTTCAACGTCGCGTCTGCTGACTTCTCTGCTCAAGTCTTCGATTCTCCTTGTCAAAATCAAAATCCCCAGGTAATTTACTCTTCGTGACTTCATCTCTAGTTCTTTGAGCCGAAAATTGTTGGTGGAATTTTAGGTATTATAGCTATATAATGTGTTAGGGGTCTCTCGTGTTTTTCAAAAGGCTTTTGCAGTTTGTATAATATGGGTTTCTGTAGTTGGATTTGGATACGAACGTGGTTGCCATGGAATATAGTAACATTCTTCAAAGTTTCTTTTCAGCTTCAGATTCTTAAACCACTTTATATCTTTGATTTGTTTCTCCAGAAAATGGAGTTTGGATTGGAAGAAATTTTCCCTAAACTTGATCAAGATGCATCTTCTGGAAGTTGAAGATGAGGCAGGCAATCTCTTATGCTTGTTCAAGACATATGTACTTGAAGATTCTGCCAAAAAAGAGGTCGCTGCCTATCTACTTGATCATCCTCTACATGGTCACCGGTCTAGTTCTTCAGAATGCACTGGATTATCCGGTGTTCCTCCAACGGTGTTCATCCGCACCAAGGATGGCTTTGGATGTTTAGTGAAGTTTGTTGAAAGTGATGGAGTCACTTCTGATGTTCTTTTGAAGACAGTTCCTGAAGAAATTCAAAAGGTTGCATCACTCACATCCGTTTTGGATGTTCAGATGCACATTCAGCCAACACACTTGTCAAAAAAGATGAACATGGAACACATCGGCTAATGGTCATTGATAATGAAGAATGCTTCACCAGTGTAAATTTGATTACTTCTCTATATTAAACACATTGTTTTACGCATTTTAACAGTTTTCTTTTCTGATTTTTCAGTACAAACTTCGGAGCTTGTGGTGGTTAAACAAAGTAGAGGCACATGAGGAGTTCACCTCTCAAATGGTGACATATGTCCAAGCGCTTAACGTTGATAAAGACATCAACTTCTTAACAAAATCTGGATGGGAAGTACCTTCTATCATCTGCATTCGATTGAAGTTGTTCACAGCATTTTTGAAGTTGGCGGTGAAGTTTCAACTTAAACCAAACGACATTGGGTTGCTTGCGACAGGTAGATACAAAAAGAATCCCAGTTTAAATCTTCAGCAGATGGTGAACGCTTCTGACAAGGGAAATGGAGATAAAGCTTTTGTCAACTCTGCCTACGCGAAGATGGAAGAAGGTCTAAAAGATTATGTGTTGAAAGTCTATCGACGCCGTTTTCCCAAGAAATGATCTATCAACACAGGTATTTCACTACAAATCAAAATTATTTTAAAGAATGGTTGGCACATCAATTGGTTTGGACACATGATTATGCACTCTCAGGTTGTTCAAGAGATAACATTGAGATTTATGCAGATGAGAAATGAGGTACTCTCTCTCTATCTTTCGCTCTTTGGTGAAAGCTTTAAAACTTGGATAAAGAAAATCTGTCTGAAAATCTATCTATATGGAAAACATTAGGTGACAGAAAGAGTTCTTGGATAGATCATTGGTTTTACCAATGTACAAGTAAAAACAATAGATTTCTTAAGCAGGTTTTTTAATCTATGTTTAATAATAGAAAACACTTAAGAAACTCATTAAAAGTTTCAGGGATAATGATGCTCTTATGAAGCTAGTCCCAAGGCAAGCAAGCACAAGCCATGGAGAGCTATTATTGCTTCTTCTCCTTTTGTTTTGGAAGAACTCATTTTGGTTCTTGATCTACGAATGTTGTTAACAAAAAGAGTTAAAAAGTGAGTATTTATCTTGTTAAATGTGTATGTGTAAATGTTAGACTATTATATAAGTCGATGTGTTCGAATTAATATGATTTATTAAAGTAGCGTATACCACATTCAACTAGTGTAGAGTTGGACTATTTTCCACAATTAGAAGACACATTCAAAAACAAAACATAGTATGTACTATGCATCAGAGAATGTTTCCATCACATTCGAGCTTGTGAGACAAATACCAACACCATGAAGGTAGTTTAACCTTTCTATTCAATTGGAATAAGAATAGGGCTTCATTGGCGTTTAGCAGCACGGAATAAGCTAATCCATCAAAAGTTTAGAAGTGAAATGATGATGTTTAATTTATAACATTCAGTTAAAAACAAAAGACACAATAATCATCCAACATAAATGTTATAGTACCCACAAACCACTACAGACTAACCACATTCAAGTATTTTCATTCACCAAAGTGTAGCAGAAAGAACATTCACCAACTTATATGAGTCAGGGACTGGAAGCACAGCATCAAGCCACTCAACCTTCCCCCAAATCTCATCACCTTCTCCTTCACGCCTCTAAAGCGAAATCTCCGCACACCAAATCATCTTCTTATAGCCGGTAGAACGCGAGCCCTTGTCCCAAAAAACCGTCAATTTTCCATCGTAATTAGCCAAGCCAACCTGAGCAGAACGAGCAAACTTTGGTAGCCCTAGCAGACCCTTCAAATTTTTCCACATTTCGTCCTTAATGTCATACCATTTGAACTCTCGTGTATGATGAGAATAACAGTACTTAACGTTCTCTATCCAGCAATAAGAAGGCGTAAGACCCAAGGCTTCCTCCCAGTTAAACCTGGGCTTAAAATCCCAAGTTTGGGTGTTTTCGTCGACCACCTCAATCGAGGTGCAGGAATCTATAT
This sequence comes from Eutrema salsugineum, assembly GCF_000478725.1. Lineage (NCBI taxonomy): Eukaryota > Viridiplantae > Streptophyta > Magnoliopsida > Brassicales > Brassicaceae > Eutrema > Eutrema salsugineum. The sequence continues at coordinate 7,248,666 of NW_006256686.1, read as the reverse complement.
CATCTCCTTGTACATAAATCTTTCCAAGTAAATCAACAGGTAACCACCTTATCTCCGTCAGCATGCTTGGAGCCTCACACCACGTGTGAGAATGACAGTGTAGAACCGAGAGGCTCGAAGGCCGATGTAGACGCCCGTCCTCCACGGATCCTCCGATATTCCAAATAAATGAACCAAACTCAAAGAGACATGACCAACTAGGAATAGCGCGAGAACATGGAGATGGGATTAAGGCCAGAAGATTGCCACTTGGCTTTTTCTTCTTCTTCTTCTTAGGTTTACGGCAGAGAGTGAAGAAGCGAGGGTGAGGGTCAGCAGAGAACTGTAGACACAAATAGAGACAACTCTCGGTGCGGCCTAAAAGGGATCGGGTCTTGTATAGCTCCGGTGAGGCAAGGAGAGAACGAAAGCTCTTGGAGACGAGGGAGAGATATGGGTAATACGATCTCGGCACGCGTGCCAAGCAGCTCAAGATTAGGTCATTAGGAAGTGACGGGATTGGGTTCGATCCTGGCGTAGGGTTCTTCGTAGTCGTTGTCTTCCTCTGCCTCTTTCGTGACGACATTGATGGATTTATCGAAAGAAATCACGGTTGGTTTGCTCAGACAAAAAAAGAAACACTAACCTAATTCAATTAAATAAGAAGTTTTGTCTTGAGTCGTAAGAAAACAAGAACTTTCTACTATATATGACATAGCTGTAACCTAATTCAGTTATGGGTTTAATGGGCCTTTGAAGTTTGACTCTGACTCTTGATTGGCCTCAAGCAATAAATTAGAGGATTTTAAAAATCACATAATCATCTATGTTATTTGACTTTTTTTTTCCTAGTTATAAAACTTTACAGAAACTTGAAAACAAGGATTTTCTTTTATAAATGACATAATCTTCTTCTTTTTCGGTGATGTTTGATTCTTTGGGTTTGTGAAATTTTTGTCTACTAAAATAAATAAAAATAAATTATTGAGCTTTTAACAAAACAAAAAAAACAAATTAAGTCAAATAATATCAAAAAGAAATCTCTCCACCGAACTTTACTCATTTTTCTTCACCACAAAATCAATGCTCCGAATTATCAACAAGAAAAAAAGAACATTATAAAATACACTTCTCATCACAAAAGAACAAAAAAAAAATCAACCGCCCAATCAAACATCCCAAAAAAAAAAAAAACACCACACTTCAAAGAAGTTAAAGTAATGATAAAATCATGTCGAACTTGCAACAATCATACAATGCTGGGCAGACCAAGGGCCAAGCTAACGTCTCTTCTTCTCTTATCCCAAATCTTGTTAGATTATAGTTTTATTTTTGTTTGCAAGATTTTCTTGTGAGACATGAGAACTAATAAACTGTTGTAATATTTTGCTCATCTGATATGTTAGAGAAACTCACGCTATGGTTCTAAATCTCTAATGTCTGTTAATATAACTCTGATGTCAAAAAAAAAAAAAAGGACTTGAATTTTCAGCAAATCTGTCTTTATTCTCAACACTACAATCAAGTTTTTATTTATTTTGACAATAAGAGAAACAAAATCTTAAATCGAATCATGCAAATAGCTAATGATCAGTCATGAACAGTACAGAGCAAAATGATCCAAAAGCTAAATAATAAACACTAAAGAAAACAAAAAGCCGTTCCCTCATGAGCACACACTGCTTTTCTGCTGCTCCTTCACAAAACAGCTCAGAGATCTCTCGCTTACTCATCAGTCACGCATCCAGCTGAAGCCGATTGCACGTTCTTAATGTACTGTTTTAGAAATCATCAATCATCCAACCATTGTTTTAGCAACAACTCAGGACAAACGACAAAAGAAGCGATACATTACATAACATACACGTAGTGGTTTCATTAGTTTACCTTGTATAGAACTCCGCGGTTAACCTTGTACGCAGGAGCAGTCCATTTCTTTCTACGCTCGTTCAATTCCTCGGGAGAGACCCGCGTGTCTATTCTCTTCTTTCCGATGTCAATTGTGATTATGTCTCCATTCTCTATCAGACCTATTGGTCCACCTTCCTGCATACATAAATACACACCAGGAAAGAATCACATTAATATCTGTTTTAGTATATGAAAGATTAGTAAAGCCAAGCCAGTGAAGAGAGAGAGAGAGAGACAGACCTGAGCTTCAGGGCATATGTGGCCAACAACAAAACCGTGTGACCCACCAGAGAACCTACCATCAGTCAGTAATGCACATTCCTGCAGCATCCAACAGCAAGATAAAAAAGAATCAGGTCACTACGATAAATCTGATCAAGCTAAGTAAAAAAGTCTCCTAACACAGTCATAGTGATCACACCTTTCCAAGACCAGCACCCATTATTGCACTTGTCGGTGTCAACATCTCAGGCATGCCTGGACCTCCTTTAGGACCTTCTCCTCTGATAACAACAACTGTTCCCTGTAACACGATACATCTCAGCAGATAGTAGAATTAACCAGCTCTTGAGATATTTCATATCAGAAAGGAAATTACCTTAAAACTCGCCGGGTCTGCTGATATAGCAGCCAACATAGATTCCTCTCCTTCAAATACAAGTGCGGGACCTAAAACAAACAAATAGTTCCATTATATAAGCCCTAAAAAATGGGAAAGTGTTAAGATTAAAGGAGGCATAAATAAGAGTGAACCAACATTACCAGAGAAATATAATCCTTCTTTGCCGGTAATTTTTGCTACAGAACCTTCTGGTGCAAGGTCTCCTCTCAAAATCTGAATGTGTCCTGTCTCCTTGATTGGGTTTGACACAGGTCTAATTATATCCTGAGACATTTTGAAATATTTTAATTAGACAATTGTATAGATAACATCCATCATAATCAAGTAGAAATAGCCGGTAGATTCTGATGAGAGAACCAATAACATTACAAAATAAACCAACCTGGCCTTCTGGTAAGCGAGGGACGTTTTCTAAATTTTGAGCCAAAGTCTGCCCTGTGACTGTTAGGAGACGCAAAAGAATATGAGTCTAATAAAGCAATTCACATCAAGCCAAAAAGTTAATATGAGTTTCTAACAGTTTTAGCATTTATACCTGTGATGCAATCACCATCCATGAATCCAGCCTCTAATAGATAACGAAGAACAGCTGGCGTACCACCTATCTGTAGATCAAACAACAACAAATATTCAAAATGATCAAATAGAAAACACATAACTAATAAGCAAAATGATATTGCCAAAGAACTAATAAGCAAAATGATATTGCCAAAGAACTAATAAGCAAAATGGTATTTGCCAAAACCGTACCTTGTGTATATCTTCCATAACATATTTCCCACTGGGTTTAAGGTCTGCTAGAAATGGAATAGCGTCGCTGACCTTCTGGAAATCGTCAAGGGTTAACTCCAAACCAACAGACCTGAAATAATTTTCGTTTATCACCTCTGTCTATTGTTAAACGTGATAATAATAAGCAAAAGAAATTAACATGGTACCTCGCAATAGCAATTAGATGCAATACAGCGTTGGTTGATCCCCCAAGAGCCATGACGGTAACCATCGCATTACGAAGTGATTTTGGAGTGATAATGTCACGGGGCTTCAAGTCCATCTTTAGCAATTCTAGAAGATATTTTCCAGCTAAACGGCACTCGTCCAGCTTCAACGGGTCTTCAGCAGGTATCGAGGAGCTTCATAAAAACAAGAACCACATAAAAGTTCTAGTAAATATTTAAACTTTTGAAATAAGCATAACACAAATACAGATTAAGATTTCCTATTAAGCATAAATCTGGGAGCGTGTATGATCTTATCATGTGGCCTGTAGTGTTGAAAATCTAACCTGTAAGGAAGGGACATTCCCATGGCTTCGATTGCAGAAGCCATTGTATTAGCTGTGTACATGCCACCACAGGCTCCAGCTCCAGGACAAGCATTATGAAGGACAGTCTTTCTCTGTTCATCACTTATAGAGCCACTAACAAATTCTCCATAACACTGAAAATACAAATTGGAAAACATGAATAAGAATGATTTGACACCAAAGTGACTCTTATCCCAAAATTTGAAAAGCTTAACAGAAAGTAACAACATTTCACATAGAAACAAAAAGGTGTTTATCATCAGGCCTAGAGCAGAAAGAAGAGAAAGATACCTGGAAAGCAGATACTATGTCATATGTCTTCTCTTCAAAATGGCCAGGCTGCAATAAAATCAAAGCAAGGTGAATAATCAATCCAACTAACCACAAGGGTGTAGGGTTTAGAGAACTCTCTGCTGGCTTGTCAATTAAGAAACTTGATAAAGTATAGTACCTTGATGGTTCCACCATAAACCATAATGCCTGGTCTGTTAAGCCTTCCCATGGCCATAATTGTTCCAGGCATCTGAAAATTGCCACACAAATCACATAAACATGAAGCTGAGAAACTTCATACAACACAATCAATCACAAAAAGAGGGATTTTGAAGAGAAACAAAAACAGAAAAAAAAAAGCTCACATTTTTATCACAACCAGGAATAGAGATGTTGCCATCATACCATTGAGCGCTCATCACAGTCTCGATACTATCAGCAATCAAATCTCTAGATTGAAGACTGAAACACATCCCTCTCGTCCCCATCGAGATAGCATCACTCACACCAATCGTATTGAATCTAAACCCAACCATCCCTGCTTTCTCCACTCCTTCCTTCACAGCCTCAGACAACTGAAGCAAATGCATGTTGCAGGTGTTTCCTTCGTACCAAACCGACGAAATCCCGATCTGGGGTTTCAGCAAATCGTCGTCGGACAAGCCCACGCCGTGTAGGATCGCTTGTGACCCGCCTTGCGATTTGGGCTCGGTGATTCTCGAGCTGTACTTGTTGAGCTTCTTGGAGTCGGTAGGAGGAGGGGAGGGATCGGCGGTTACGGGTTGGACGGAGCAGGTGAAGGTTGATCGGCGGCGAGAGTGGTCATTGGAGAGAGGTTTACAGGGGAAGAGAGTGGCGCGTGGTGAGAAGATTGTGGCGTGCATTGCGGCGTGTGAAGTGAAGATTTTGATCAAATAAAAAGGGTTTAAGGAATGTTTGAAGGATTGAAAGTTTGAAACTTTGGAAATGGGTTTTTGCGGCGGAGTGTCGTGGAGGGAGGCACGTTTACAAAAGTTTGAAGTCTGAGAGTGAGTGAGCGAATGAAACGTGGTAATGGAAGGAAGGAATGAGAAGATATTGTCAAAATTCAGATAGACACAGAGAGTAGGGTTTTTTGGTGGTTTTTTCAAAACGATGCCGTTTGTCAGAACCAGTAAGGGAAAAATAAATCCGGTTAAATCGAGTGTTTGATCCGGTTTAGATAATTCCTACCAAAATTTAAAATTGTATTGAAAAAGAAACGATTTTATATCGTAACTGAAATCTAACTGACTGTCGTTGGTATGGTCATTGGTTGGTTAATCATCTTGTGAACTTTGGAAGCCCATGGTCTAATGGTTAAAGAGTTTAAAAGTTTCTACACCAATTATGGAGTTCGATTCCTAAAAAATGTGGATTAATAGAGGCAAAACTTTATTACAAGTTCCAAAGTGTCGTAATATCATATGTTGCAGAGTTGTCCATCGTGGGTGATGGAGGTGGAATCGTCGTGGATTCGTTTTTTGCGAAAAGATTTTCATTATAGGAATCGTTGTTAGTGGAGCTTTTCGTTATAATTGCAAATGCTGCTAGTAGTAGAATTTAATCGTTTAATCATTATTTTGTAATAGGATTGTATCACTTATTTTTGATGATGATGTAACAGTGTTTACAAAATATAAAAAATCATCGTGATTTAGAAGTTATGTGGAGATGATTGATGTTACAGTGGTATGAGCACAGATTAAGAGAAAGCAGAGATGCTTTATATGCAAACGAAATGGTTCATGTCTGTCTTCATGATCATCATTACTAGGAGTGAGTATCTTACATAACCAAACATTAATAATTTATTAAAAATCTTTTATGTGTCGTCATGTGCTTTTCGAACTCGTAGTGCTGCTACTTCCAATATAAAAAAAGGTAAACAAACAAAAAGTGAAGTAATATGACATTGTGGATCAGATTCTCTGATGAGTGAGATATGATCACTGTTGTAGAAGACTATTTATTTGACTTTTAAGTGTTATGTACATTCTACACATTTGGTCTTCAAAATCAGCAGATTCAGTGATGCAAATGATGCTCCTTTCTTCTTATTCTTCTTGCTTCCGAGAATCCTCAGACTCTGTCTCAGTATATCAATCTCTCTTTCCTTCTCATACTTTTGTCTATCCATCAAAGCTATTTTCTCTTTTAATGTCTCTATTGTACCTTCCTTAACTCTAACTTCATCTCGCAATTCTTCCATTGTCTTATATGCTTCTTCTTCTTCTTCCTCAAGTGTCCTTTGCATTATTGCCTCACCTACAAAAACCCACTTTCAAATATCCATACTCTATTAAAAATCAAAAACTGAATTTAAGTTGATTTTTTACCAGAGGAAGAAGTTGTGTGGATGATGAGGTGATCAAGCTCATTCTTGATAGCTAAGTAGAGTTGTTTCCATTTCTCAACGGCTTCATCTCTCACAGCTCTCTCTACACACATCTCCTCAATCACCCATTTCCAATACTCTCTCTCCTCTGTTGTTGTTGCCTTTGCTTCCTCTCTCTCCTCCACTTTCTTCCTTAGCCTCTTCACTTCTTCTCTAAGCTTCTTCCTCTCTTTCCTCCACTCTCTCTCTGCCTCTCTAAGCTGATCAAACAGCAGTTTCTCTCTCTCATCCATCTCTCTTCTCATGATTCTTCTTTCTCTGCTTTTTTCAGTTGAAGTCTCCTTGACACTTCTCATACTTCTTCTCTCTTGCTTGCTTGTGCAACCACCCATGTCTAAATCTTGTGGATATTTCTTCCTAGGACATGAAACAAGAATGTTACTGAAGAAGTCTCTCTCTCTCTCTCTCTCGAATGTGTTCTCGTGATGTAGAGAGCTCCTCTTCATTCAATAAAGAGAAGTCATAATTCTGAGTGAAGAAGCTCCACTAGTGCCCACTCTACCATATTTATATAAGGCCTCCCAAAAAAAGGCATCTCACAACAGTAATTTCTCTAGCCTACTTTTCTCTCACATGTGTACAAGACTACAGTTAAAAAAGTTAAATTGAAAATTGGTGGAATGGAATAAATTATGAAGGGAGAGTGATGGGAGATGTCAGAAAGGAAGGTGGAAATATTGTGTTAAAAGATTAGGTTTAAGGACATGGAAAACTACAACACCATATTCTCATCCATTTACCAATTAATGTTGTGGGCTTTCTTTGTTTTTTTCACATGGTCCATATTCAACTATTTGGACCCATCCCTCTCTCTATAACTCTATATATACTCTATTAAGTCTTCTCTTCATATTACTAATCAGTTTACATAGTCACAACTCACAAGTCTTAAAAAAAAAAGAGACAATCTATGTTTAGATCTCACATTAGGAGGTGAATAGACATACCTGTTTTTGAGTGGCTCAAGGGTCAACTTAATCATTTAGAGGAAGAGACAAAAGTTAGACTGTTGTCTAATCACAACCTTATTCATATGAATAGTTAATAGGTTTTTGGTTTTACAGCCACATAATCAATTAAACGATTAGGTTGGTCCCATGTTTTTTGTTTCTGAGAATGAGAGAATTTAGTATCTTTGTTTGGCTGGGTTAAGCTGTCCCTTCACGTGAACTTCCCTATTAACCCGGCTCTCTGTTTTTAATTATTCTCATTTTGTACAGTTCTATAATCTTTTCCATTAATTAGAAGGATAATTAATTAGTGCTTAGTGTTCTGTCTCCCTGATTATAGTCGTTCTTTTGGTGAAAACATTGATTAAGGAACTTGGTAAAAAAAAAATAGCTTGTTAATTTTGGATGATCTTAATCTACTTATAATGGTACAGTAAACGTAGGAGATTAAGAACTTGGTTTTGTGTTTTTTGCCAGTAATTTCTTCAGAATCTGAAGAATGAACACCACAAACCAGTGTAGTAACCACTGACACAATCTGACGACAAAAAAAAACTCTGACACAATCTATGAATAGGTATTCTTTATTAGATTTCATTTAACTAGTCCATTCTAAGTTTTTTTTCTACAAATTCACCATGAATAAAACGTTCGGACCAAAGCCTAAGTGCATAAATGACTCACACATAGGTTCCATAATAGTGAGCAATAAATGGAATAGAGGTGAGTGAATTTGGGATGATAGAGGCTTATTTCTCTTGAAAATAGTAAAGGAACCATTTTTAAAACTTTTGTGAACAAATAATTTTTTTTAATGTGGAATTGGATGAAACTTTTTCCTATGTTTTCATAGTAAAAAAAAAGGGAAAAAAAATTCAGAAGAGTACCCATTTCCACCAAATTTTTTCTCCTGTTAATATACATCCATAAGGTTTGTTTAAACGATAGAATTGAACGTGGAACCAAAGCTATTTTACAGTCTCAGTTTCTCCATTTTACATTCACTAAATCGAAACATATCAAATTCTCAATTCACTTAACATTTGATACAGACACTCCAACGTTCAAGCAACATTAAGAAGGCATCGTTTTGCAAGTATTGTTATAACTTATAAGTTTTACGCATGATATATCAACGCACAATACCCCATTCATCAATCATTTTAAACATTCATAATTTTATGTAATATCATACAAATGCTTTAGAACATCTTCTTCATGGTATATTGATCAACATTACCATACGAAAGAAAAAAAGGGAGAAAGTTTTGTAGTTTTGTACATATACTTTTTTAGCATATATTAGTAGCAGTAGTACAATGCCACAACCTGACCAAAAAAAACCAAGAGTTGTGACACATTTCATGTTTTTACTAACCATACATACACAAACTTAGCCTAAACATATTTTTCGGCATCATCACATAGTCATTTCCTTATATCGCATACAAATATAAACAACGAACAATGTCATTTCTTTAGTGAGTGAGAGCAACTGCAGCTTCTTGAACCAGTGGCTGAGTAACGTGCACAAAGTGCTCAGCTTCACGCTCCACCTCTTCCCAACACCTATGAGAGTCTCTCCCTTCACTCATTTTCTTCACAAACCCTACAAACTTCCCCCAATTATCCGCCTGAAACAGCTCCGGATTCATCCTCAGGTAAGTAAACGCGCACATCTCTCGATTCTCTCCCTCGCTGTTCTGATCAAAGCTCAACGCGGACGCCTTGAGGATCTGCTCGTGCGCGTAGTCATCGTACCTAGGCAACGCGTTCTCGCCAGCTAAAGGAACTTCTGCAGCCAGTGTGGCTAGAGCCACCTGGTTCACTAGCTTCTCCGGTGCACAAAGCGCGTCTTGAGGCTGCTCATGGTCTCTCATCTCGATACACGTGAAGTTGAATATCGCGTTGTGTCTGGCTAACATTTGGGCTATAGGGAGGTATCCGTCTCTGAACCTTGTGTTGTAGTATCCTGCCGTGAGCTCAGGTGCGTGTGAGCGTGTCCCGTAGTGCCAGTGGATTCCGGCGATTTTGACTGATATTTTGACACCTCTGTTTTCGAAGATCGATTTGGCTGAGGATAGGATTCGCTCGCCGTGATCGAGTAGCATCTGGGAGTACCATGTGAGGAAGAACTCCCCATACTCTGTGTTCCAACCACCGTCTTCTTTTTTGAAAAACTGAGTGTCTTCAGGCCAGTTATTGTAGTGACCAGCATCGGTTGGGCCAGTACCGCCCCATTCTGGCTTCCCGTAAGCCTCAGCTGCCGCTTTCAAGCTGCTTAATGAGTACTGGAGCAAGTAAAACAAAATTTTAGTATTACATCTAATGAATCAGAGAGGCGATTCATGTGTGTGATTTGTGGTAATTACCTTGTCATAGCACTGGAAGGCTCCAATCCCTGGGAATTTCCATGTCCCGTTCTGCTCCGGGTACGAAGGGTAACGCAGCTCCCCTGCTGGTCCCATTCCCACTTGTATTTCCTGAAAAACGATTTCAATCCAAAGTCAATTATCCAACCAAACATCATAGAGAAACAGAGACAGTCAAAGAGGCATGTTCTGACATGAAACACGACATGTGTAAAGAGAAGCTGCAATTACCACAATGGTGTCTCCAAGAAGATGCTTGAAGTTGTCTCTGAAAGCACGCATGAAATCCGAATAGCATTGCACGGGGGTTCGACCTTTTAGAACTGGGAGTGTATCAGCGCCAAGTGATATGTACTCGTGGTTCCTTCTTCCCCACTGATCAGTGTATGCAAGGTCTGGGTCCTTGTCAACCTCTTCAACAACCCACTGAGGCAGAGGAATACTGTAGAAGATGAAAATAAAAGTTTTCTGAATTAGAACACACCAAATCTCAGTAGTGAATTACAAGACAAGTAGTGAATTACAAGACAGTGACTTCATCCTTGTAAAAAATACATGAACTTAAGTCTATGCTGAAGACAACAAATAAATCATTGGTCCAATCCAAAAGAAACGTCTTTGACTACAGATTCCATCTTCTTTAATCAATCTTGAAAGAGACACAAGACCGGTGAGGAAATACAAAAGAATACAAGAATAGGCCTAAAAGGAGCTAAAAATCTCGTAAGAAGAACAAGGGAGAAAAAGACGAACAAGTAAACATAATCTTTTAATTAGAGACGCTCAAGCAAACAAAGAAGAAGATGTGTGGTTCTTACACTCTTGAACCTATCACTATCCTCTAGAACATTGTGTCATCACGTGTCAACGCAATTCCCGTGCACGTTACTCCGTTAATCAATGAAGCGAAGAAACAATTTTGCCTACCCAAAATTTCAATAAACTATTCCCAAATCGATCATAATCTGCAATTTCTCAAGCCTCAAATCCTACTTCAGGTCAATCTAATTCTGAAAATTCCTCAAAAATGGAAAAGATCTTCCTCTTCATAATAGAGATTCTTCCTAATGAAACTAAACAACCATAGAATCTCTGTAAATCCAATTCAGTGCACACAAGAGATAGAGGAAGATAAGTACGTACGTGACGGAGTCACCGACGTTGCCACCGCACTGATGAAAAGACATAACAGCCTGAACCTTGAGTCCAAGCTTCTTCGCCATCTCAAGCAGCTCACTGTAACCTCCCCAATTGTAAGCTCCGGGAGATTCCCTCTCCACCAAACCCCACCAAACATCGATCATGATTCCTTCCACACCAGCACTCTTCAACGCCTGAAGACTCGCTTTCATAGCTTTCCTCCGATTCACCGTGTTCCCCATCGTCACACTATCAAGCGGCATCATAACGAAAACCGGAACTCCTCCGTTCTCCTTTTTTCCCGTAATCCCTCCTTCTTTGTACGTTCTTTGTTCCTCCATAGTCTCAAACCCTGAGACTGTACTCTCCACCGCGAAAGCTTTACACGCCACCGACAGATCCGCTCGATTCGACCTCAGAACCGGACTCATCGGCGGCGATACGTTTCTATTCGGATCCATTCCGTGAGCCTTGTAGTTCAGATTCATGGCTTTAGGCATCATCGCCGACGGTGGTGAAACCGATAACGATGAATCGGCCGACGGTGCCGTCATTTCGCCGGATTTGATCGGAGTTCCGGCAAGTGTTCCGAGCTGATGAGATAAATTTAGCGCCATTTCTCTCTATCTCTGCTAATTTTTCCCGAGAAAAACGAATTCAGAAGATCAGAAACTTGGTTTTCTCTTTTTTTTGAAATCTGATGAGAATCAATAATGAAATCAGAAACTTGAGATTTTTGAGTTTTTTTCTAAGTGACAAAGAAGAGATCTGGAGAGGAAGAAGAACAGGGAAGATATTTATAGGGAAGCATAAAAAGGATAAGATTAAAATAATCTTTGATTGAATCGTTAATCGAACGACACGTGTATAAACGTACGATGTGGATAAAGACACGTTGAGATCTCTGGATTAGTGTCAGAGCTCAAAATGGACGGTGATGTGAACAGTGCGCGTGAACTTTCCAGCAGACGCGCTTATAACCTCATAAATATGTTTTATTTTTTTTTGTCTAAGCTCAGAAATATATTTTGTGGTGAAAGATTGGGGACCAAATATTGTTAAATTTGTTTTTATTGTTAAAATTACAATACTTTTTTTTTCACGGTTTATATCTAGGAGAAAAGCGTTTTTTCTTAAAAGAAAACGGGGATGGTGATGGTTATTATAACGTTTTCTTTCATGAAATGTACGTTTCATCTCGGTTGCTTCTGTAACTAAATCTTATATACGAATAGATTAATAGAGCAAATATGAATAGTTGTTAAGGTCTCATATAAGTTTAAATAATATTAGATTATGATTGATAACTAACGAATAAATGATTTGTGAATGAGATTCTCGCAATGTTATCGATTAAACAAGCGATTGAAGTTGAGCCAAAACACTTTGGCTATGAACCGTCTAAAAAATAAAAAAGAAGTGACTCACAACTACTCTTTGTTTGTTTCCAAAGATTTAAAATTTTAAATGACGTAATAGTCAGGAACGTAAAAATAAGAAAATGATTTTTGCTCACGAATAGATAATTAAGAAAGAGTGCTGGCTCCATTTTGGGGCAAAGCTTTTTTTTTAGATGAACCAGGTTGTGATAAATGTAAGGATTACTCGTATGATCGTAATTTACAGAATCTATAGTTGTTAACAGAGAAATATAGTCACGACTAAATCATAGAAATAGTTAGTGTTTAGAACCTTGACTGGTTTGCACAATCCTTAATTCATTTTGGCTTGTCATGGATGTCTACGCATGAAATAATATTATAATACGCATATACATACAACTTTGAGCAACAAATAAGATATCATAGTGGATAGTTGGATACTTTAACTGTAAATAACATCATTTGCACGAAATAAAAATATAGAATCCAAGTAGAACCTGGTAAAGATGGCCAAATTGTTTTGAATTATTATTCCACCCCACGCGATCAAAGAAGATTTTTGAAGGAGTTGATCCGGTTCTAGATCCAAATAATACACTTATATTTCTTAATTGCGTTATCAACATTCTTTCTTTTCTTCGGGAAATTGATCTTATTGTGATTTTAATCCAACCACCTGAAAGAAAAAATGAAACGAATACCTTAATCTTTAAGAAACGCAAAGTGCTTTCACTACAATCTAAGACAGATAAATACAAAGAATGCCTTAATCTAAAAAAAAACACATATTAACAATCATAATCCAATGAACAGTTACCCTGAAAGGATTTAAGTGGTGAAAAAAAAGAAAAAGTTTCAGATTTAACCCATATTTCAAAGTCAAACACCAAACTAACCTTTTTTTTTTCTCTCCAACTTTTGCCATTTTCTCACAATTTTATCCTTCCCACTTAAACTATTAACGAAAATGTCATTATACATCTATTATTTCGATTTTTCTTTAATTTGGCTAAAGTCTCCTTGGACCTTCTAAAAACCTTTTTATTACGAGAATGCCATCTTCTTCAATTTCTTCAACCACCATGAAGAACCATGAAAATGGAATAAATGCTTCTCAACCAATTTTAAAGCTGTAATAAGTAAAGATTTGAGCTCATTCACTCATAACCTTCCTCATTCTTTCATAATTTCTTCTCCAAAACATCTGGGTTAAGTTACAATGCCAAAAGTCATGCATTTTTGGTGATTTCTGGTTACTTAACATCTGGGTTGCTTATTTTTGGTAAAATCCTGAGTTCTGGGTGCTTAAAAGAACTGTAGCCGAACTCAATTTTGTTAAAGGTAATCGTCGCACTTCAATTTCTCCATATTTCAGTTTTCATATCGCGAAAGTAGACTTCTCGTGAAGTATACTGAAGTCTACTAGTCAACATAAGGTTATTTTTGCAATTGACTTTTAAAAGTAGACTTCATTAAACCTCACGAGAAGTCTACTCGATATCCTTTGAAAACAAAAAAAAAGCATAATAGACTTCATTTGAAGGCTTAAGAAGTCTACGAAAGAAAAGAGGTTATTTTTGTAGTTGACCGTATTTTGACTTTTTAATGTAGACTTCTTTCTAAAGTCTACTATTTACGTCTGCACAAGAAGTCTATTTTTGAGTTATTTTTGTAGTTTGACCAAAAACGTATAGGTCATTTTAGTGTTTGACTAAAATTTTTTAAAAATTAAAAAATTCATAAAACTCCGGAAAGCTACCGTAGACTTCAGAAAGAAGTCTAAAAACTGTAGACTTCTTTGGGAAGTCTACTTATATTTTTCGGTCAAACTTAGAAAGAATCTTTTTTTTAAGTAGACTTCACAGTGAAGTTTACTCAAAAAATTCAATTGCAAAAATAACCTATTTTTTTCCGTAGACTTCTATTGAAAAAGTATACTTCAAAAGTAGATTGTCAGAGAAGTCTACTCGTACATGAAGTCTACAATAGAAGTCTACTTTGTTAGTCAATGCATCGGTCAAATGCTAAAGTAACCTTTTTGGCCGGAAGTCTATTTCTGAAGTCTACTGAAGAAAAAGTCAACGAAATGGTCAATTGCAAAAATAACCTGTTTTTTAATAGACTTCTTTAGTAGACTTCACTATGAAAAAGTAGACTTCTTCGCCAGTCTACGTTTGAAGTCTGCTTTAGAAGTCTACTTATTGTAGTTTTTTTAAAAACGCGTTTTAGGCAAATTTATAAAGTATTTTTTTATTTTTTGGATTAGAAATGCTTTTTATGAAGTGATTGAACTACCCAGTGAATTTCATTTCATTTCATTTGATATTTATTGTTGAATCAGAAGTTTTGATTTTTAAGCTAGTTAGCTTATTAAAGTAAACTTCTCCAGCAGTCTACGGATGAAGTCTGCACACGAAGTCTGCTCGGTATCATTATTTTAAAAACAAAATTACTGAATATATATAAATTATTTTTTGTATTTTTAGGTTTTGGAATGTGTGTTACCAACTGGTCTAATTACTCAATGAGTTTCATTTGTTTTAAGTCAATATTTATTATAGAATCGAATTTGTTGATTTAATAGCTAGTTAGCTTGGAAGAATAGACTTCATCTCCAGTCTACAGATGAAGTCTGCAGACGAAGTCTCCTATATAGAAAATTTGTTACTTACATTTTTGCAATAACGTAGTTTGTAATTTCGTTTGCTAATATGGTTTTTTGTGTTTAATTACAGAAAATGATCAACTCCATAAAAATAAATCTTCAAAAATTCTAAAAGATTGTAGAGTCATTTTTAAGTTCTCTTGTTAATAACACTAACCTCACTCTTCTGTTTTTTTTTTCTTATTTTTTTGGATTTGACATACTTTGTAATTTTAAAACTGATGCAACATTCAATTACTTCAAAAAATTTGTGACATTGAATAAACATGTAACACCAATCCATTCTTCTTCTATTTTGTGGTTTTAAAACTGGTGCAAAATCAGTCACTTAAAATTTTTATTTAGAATTAGTTTATGGAACTTTTCTTTGCACCATACTCTGAACCATTATATTTTGTCCATATAGAATAATTTGATTATGTTACATATTTGATAAAGATACATAAAAAATAACGGTTGATGACAATTAAAAGACTACTACAGTTGATGATTATTACAATTAATGACCATTACAGACAAAATTGATAATCATTACACAAAAAGAGATCATGAGCAAACAGAAGATCAATTATTTACTTATTGGGTTCTGTTTTGTAAATGAGCTTAATTGTTGTGTTGGGCACTTCGGCCTGTTAGGACAAAACTCCCTACCCGTCTCGATGTCGATGGTGGAGAAAATGGAGATGACGGTGACGAATTTTTGAGATTTGTGAGATACTGCAAATGAAAGAAGTCAACTTAAGAAGTCTGCTTTCGAAATCAACTCAAGAAGTCTGCTTTCGGAGATGACAGTGATGAATTGTTGAGATTTCTAAGATACTGCAAATGAAAGGAGTAAAAATTAAACATCAACCCAAGTAACAAATCTAATAAAGAAGAGGAAGGGAGGTTTCCGAGAAACACATAATCACAGATCTGATTACTAAACTAAATCAAATTAGTTCTGACACTTAGATCTTAGTATATTATGAATAAATAAAAAAATTCAAAGTGGATTCCAATTAAATAAAACCAAAATTTCTGGACAAAACATCATTTAATAAGTAAAAAGAAGAAACTTGAAAAAGCTAACAATTTGAACCAGACATCAAAACCATACCCAGACAAAGCTGCACGGCGGTGAGGAAGTCGACGGTGGACCTCTTTTGTTGCTCACTATGTTGAGGTCACCTACAGTGAAGATCAAACAAACGTTTTGCTAAAAACAAAAAGCAGAGTATAATCTAAAGAGAGATTTCTAACCTGAAACAGCATAGAAAAAGACCTCGTGTACAGCTCGTTCGCAAGCAGATCTAAAAAAATCGATGTTCTCGTTGAATCTGAACCCACAGAAGCTGCTTGATTCGCCGTTGTTGAGTTGTTGAGACCGGATTGAAAGCGCTAAGTTACTCTCTGGTTACAAGGGAGGACACCAGATCTCTGAGCTTCGAAAAAAATCGTGAGAGAGGCGATGGAGGCCAGAAGAAAGCGCCGAATTAGAGAGTCTCTTTGAAAAAATTAGGGTTTTACGAGGATTCGTTGGTTTATATAGTAGGATAAAATTTCCGGTTAAAATATATATTTTTGGTTTAATATGGGTTTAATTTCGGTTTAAATTTCGGTTAGGTTATTTTATTCGGTTTAGCAGACTTCAATATAGAAGTCTACAACTTTTAAAACCTAAATAATAAATTTACTTCTATTTAATTTAAAAACATACATTTCCATTTAGCAATATGAAAAAATAATTTATGTACATTTGAGTTACGATTACGGAATTTATGAATGTAAATTTGATACTAAAATAATTTTTAAAAAAATTTAAAATTAAATTTACAGATTTAATTATTTAGTAGACTTCATTTCGATGAAATGAATAGACTTCTTTTTCACTTTAGTAGACTTCGTCAGGGTGTAAACGGTAATTAGGACATCCGTTTTTTGTTTATTCATACAGGTTTAAATGGTTTTTTCACTATCTTTTAGGTTATTTCTGCTAAATATTTTTTGAGGGGTCTACTTTTGTATTCAAAGTCAAGTTTTGGGTTATTTTTAGCAAAAACCCAAAAAAAAACACATGATCTTGTCTGTAGATAAAAATTTATCTTTTATTGAGGGATTTTAGAGGTCACAAGATCAACTCGATTCGGATATTATCTTTACAACAAAAATCGTTTTATTAGTTTGAGTTATGTGGTGCTAATTAATCCTCTAAATAAATGATCAGTTTTATATATTTGTCTCAGAATAAATATCAATGTTCTTCATTTTATTTTCAATCAAGTCAAAAATGTAACAACTGTCTTTTTTTTAAACATATAACTAGTTGTCGTATCTAGACAAAAGAAGAAAAGATCCTTTGCGAATAAGAAAAAAATTATCCACCATAGATTGAATAAAAGAAACAACGATCGTACACGGGCACAAAATAGCATTCCAAGTTTCCAACAAAATAAAAAAAGTTACATGCACACGTATATTGAATGGTGGAGCAAAGCGAACCATTTATTGAAGTTTCTTTTTGTTATCGTAACACGTGCCCCGGTTATGTGTGGTCTACATCATTTGGTTCTGCATGACGACGAGTTCCCACCTCCTCGGGATGACTTTCCTGATTGGGTTGCTCAAAACCAACGGCTGAAAGTGAACCAAATCATATCGTTGCTCATCAGATATTATATTTTTGGACAGTGTTAAGATAAAAAGCATGAATCTGAACTGTCTAGGCTTTAACCGGATCGGATTCTCGATCTCTGACAGGGACTAGAACCTTCTTTTGTTTTTATGAAGATCAATGCCAAATGTCAAGTTTATTAAGTAAGATGTTTAAGTAGTAGTTTTCTTATAAATATATACCGCAATAATTAGTTATGAATCGGAATCGGAAACTAGTAAGAGATTTAGTTTTCATACTAATATCCTCTGTCTAAAATTCATACTAATATCCTAGAGATAAGTAAACTTTGACCCTTTGCTATCAAATGCGATGTTAAGATGAGTGGGCCTGAGTTTTGCAATCAGACACATTTGCAATTGTGTATTGGCTATAGCCATCATAATCCTCAAAGTTCTTCAAGGATTATGAAAAAGGAAGATGATTTGTTGAGACGATTTGACCAACATTGACTTAAAAAAAAAAATAAACACACAAGTCATCTCGATCTTGTCAAAACAAGAAATTATCACATATCTTCGACATGTTTGGTACAAACTAAAATTATTAACTTGAAATTTTCTAAAACATAAAAATATTAATATTAAATAATCAAAATTGATGAAGTACTCGAAAGAAAATCTCAGTTTTCTTTATAAATTCTTTTCATTCAGTATTTAACATGTTTGGTCGAATCGGGAAAAACAATTAGGTATCCCCGTTTCGTTTCTCTCGTGTTTGAAACAGCTAGCTAAGCTGTTAAGGATTATGATGATGGCTTTAGCTAATTCTCAAATTGAACTCTGTGTCTATTTTCTAACTCAGAGATATTGTTTTTGACATTGTCTTTGACAGCACATGATATGTTTCATATTCGATCTAGGATATCAAATTGACATATTGGGAAAAGAGGAAAATAATCCTCATGATTTAGAACATAACTGAGGATTGTTAGTCTGAACTTTTAGACATATTTGAATCTCGACATGTATCTAATAAGATTTCTACATATTTAGTAGACACGCTTGCTACAATTTTTTTGAAACTTTCACAACATCATTATAGAAAATCGCAGAGATTACTTGAGATCAGAAGTGATCAAGACAAAACACAACAAACCATGTAGGAGCAAACAATATGAGAGTAGTGATAAAACCAATCAACTCTAATAGCAAAACCCTAAAACAATAATGTCGACTCTTCCACAAAAACCCTTAGATAAATAAAATTAAATTTATAAGGCCCGGGGGTCGAGAATCAGTTAATATCGGAATCGTCAAAATCATCCTCGAAGCTGTTGAAGAAATCGCGGTCATAGGGCTTCGAGGAGAAGAATCCTCCTATAACGCCACCGAACCTCTCCACGCATTCACTTTCATTATCATCGACGTCCATCGGCATCATCGTGGAAGATTCTGAACAATCGTCCATCTCTGCGAAAAAGTCACGGTGCATCGTCGAACTCATCCACCCTCTTCCCCAATCTCTATCCATCGCTTCTCTTTGCGTAGAATCAAACAAGATGCTTGAAGAGAGATTGATATTATTTATAGAGAGCTAGGGTTAACTTTCGGCTCAATCAAGGCCCATTAGTTTATGTAACCGACGATTTATTGCAAATTACATAAAACATAAAAATGTAAATTCTCCTATTATATGAAAATGTAAATTCTCCTAGGCTTTAACAGGGATTGGATTCTCGATCTCTGTTGACAGGGACTAGCTAGAAGTCTAGAACCTTGTTTTCTTTTTATGAAGATCAATGCTACATGTCAAGTTCATTAATTAAGATGTTTAAGTAGAAGTTTTCTTATACAAACCGCAATTATTAGTTATGAATTGGAATCGGATACTTGAAAGAGATTTAAATCTCATACTAATATCATCTGTCTAAAAATTCATACTAATATCCTAGAGATAAGTAAACTTTGACCCTTTCCTATCTAATGCGATGTTAAGTAAACATAAGTAATCAGTTTTAAACCAATCGATGTGTTGGACAAAAATAACCTTGATGGTAAAAAAATAATTTATGTTTTTGTTGATTTGTAAGAGCATCATCAACCCAAAGACTCATATAAATCTCTTAAGCCTTTTTTTAATATTATTTTTGGTTTAAAGACTGTACTAGATTTAGACCCGTACTGTGCACGGAAAGTTTTTTTTTTTAAAGATTTCAAGTTTGGAGAGCATATACAATTTAAATTTGTATTTGTGTGTATGTTGATAGTTAGGTTATAAGAATGATTTTATATATCTGTCTCATTACTTGAATGTATATTAACTTGGTATGATTTTTGTTATTTATAATTCAGGATAATATTCATTAAATTTTCAATGTTGTCTACATAATATAAACATATATAGTATTAGACGAATATATATACATATATCTATCGTAATGAGCAAACAGCTATAGAGAATAATGAAAGCAATCTATTTTATTAATAAATACTGAATTTGACATAATTTCATAGAATTAAAACGTTGACTACTTCACTTGGTCACCTTTGTAGGTAAACGACATGAATAGTTGAACCTCCAAACATAATTAAGTACTATATCCTTAGTCTTTAACCTCAATGTCATTGTTCTCGGTCTTATTGGATTTGAAGTACCTAAATAGTTATATACAGATATGTTATTACTGGCATTTAGTAAAATATCAAATATTTATATAGTACTTACTTATCTTTGAACTTGTCAACTTCAACAATATGGGGATCAAAAAGAAACCTTCACATTCCTCTTGCATCAGAAACAGTCAATGTCCCTAAAACATATATTTTATGTATACTTAATATTTGATTAAACCATAATAACTATTGTTATCATGATTAAATGTTAATAAAATAGTTAGAAACATACCATTGTTGTAAGTTATACGCCAGTCTGTCAATACACATGTTATATTAGAACCACAGGCAGACCACCATTGTGATTGGAAATCATCAGCCAAGTTTCCAAAAGCAACACAACTAATTTCAACATTCCTACAATTTATTAACAAAATATATTGTTATCTTAATAACATACAACTAAATAGGTAACGATTCAAATACTTACTTGATATTTCTCAACGTAAATCGTAGTCGACTATAGTATCTACGAAAATAACAATCTAGTCCGTAATCATTAATCTTTGTAAGTCGTCCAACGTGGACAACAACACCAAGTAGATCTAGTATCACATAAAGCATCAAAAGATGTTTTAAATATTTTAAATTGAAATTCAATGATATTTATAAGACAAATATTAAATACCAATAGGATACTTATGATCAATAGTCCCATCCAAAATATCCTCAAACTCTGAGAAAGACATAAATTGATTATCGGTGGAGATTTCATATAGCCTTTTGACAGAAGTATTCTGAAGTAGAAAAATCCTCCATTTATGATGAGTTGTTTTCTGAAACCAAAATGAATCATTTACAACAAAATCATGTAGAGTATTCCACTGTCCTTCTTGCAAAGCTTGATCATAATACGAAACCAACACAGGATTAGTCATCGAAGCTTGAATCTTGCATCCCTGTGATAATTTCAGTATCAATATATTAAGATGTTACTGAAAAATAATACTATTATGAAGTAAATAATAATAACTTACTTCTTCATCCACCAGAATAAATTCCAAACCTTCAATTCCTTGTGGACCAAGAGTTTCCCATTTTTTTAAAACCAATATTTTTATTTTCCAGTCCGATCTCCATGAATGCAAATCAGAAACTCGGTGATAGAGTTCCATGGTTAAAGGGTATGATGTGGTATCTAGGTTTTATACAACTGCAAAATCCAATATATATAGGAGGCCTTAGGTTTATAGTAATACAGTAAGATTAATATGTCTAATAGAAACCGAATATCTCGCATGGATATTTTCCAAGATCAGGAAAATATTTTTATCGTTTGAAATTTAGAAACTAAATATCTATTAATAAATTCATATATATTATTTTTGATTATAGATAAGTGATTTTTATTTATTGATGATACGATGGTACTATTTATATAGAAGTACAACGATATTTATAAACTGTGTAATATAATAGAAAAACTTGTTTAAGTTGGTTGCATGTTAAGGATTGTTTATACATGTCTAAATTCCTACTACTCATTAGCGAATAAAAAGGCAAAATATATGACTAACAAATAATGCTAAAAATTAAAAAAGTAATAATACACTTTATTAAAATCAGATTAAATATGGTAGGAAGAGAAACAAATTGTTTATTAAAACAAACTTAAGAGAAGACCACTCATAACAAAATTGAAAATAGAATATAAAATATAAGATAACATAACATAAATCATAATCCTTTCTTCCTTGAGAACTTGAAGCACTCACGTAGACTTCCGTTATCTTCTTTGCAAGCCTGAGAAGAATATTTTTCATGTAGTTAGTAAGTAAAAGAAAAATCATAATCTAAGACTATTTAATGTTAATAACGTTTATTACTTGATCCCAAAGCTTTTGACTTCATCCAATGGTGGGGCAATAGCAAAACGTGAAAGCGATCCCTCCTTGTAATTTTCAATTGTCATATCATCTAATATAAATAAGATAAGGTCATCAAGTTTTGACTGTGTATAAAGTTGTCTTATAAATATGGAAGTCATATAAACGCACCAATGTTTTTCTTAACCAACCAATCAGTTAAGACACAAATAGCAAATGGACTCTTCCCTACAGGACCTTTGCATTTCCCTTCAATCTCGTAAGCCAAGTCATCATGTGCAACACAGTTAAGAGTACAATTCCTACACATTATAATTATTATGATTATATTGTATCTCAAGTAATGATATAAAAACATGAAACCATTATATTACTTACTCCAGATCTTTAATTCGGAATCTCAATGTTGGAACACTTTTGTCATCGGGATAAACAACAGTTACCATATTTTCAACATGATCCAGAACACCAATCAAATCTGGATTAAAAAATATTGTAGTACAACAACTGATCAATATTACACAATCAATCATACAATACTATAATCGATAACACTAACATAGTTAAATACATAATTAATAAAGATAAATGTTAATACTTACCAACTGGGTAGAAGTGGCTGTAAGGCTTATTGTAAACACGGCTGAAATCAACAAAACGAAGGAAAGGATCTCCAGTCAAAGGTCGGATGGAACTGACCTTAGTTTCACCATCTAAAATAATTTGCTTAATGTGTCTTGTAGTGCGTTCTTCCCACTTAGAAGGAATTAGTTTGAATTTGGATAACTGCACCCAATTTCCTTCTTGCAAAACGTATTCAAAATATGATAGATTGAGGTTACCAACGTAGGCAGAAATTCTGCAACCCTGTTAGGGTAAATGATATAAAACATTAGTAGCAAAACGATATAACATACTAATAATATAAAACATTGATAGAGATGAGTATCAAACTTACATTCTCATCAACCAATATGAAATTCATCACACGAAGACCGTCAGCATCAAAGGCCCCCCATCTCTTTAAAATCTTCACCTTAATTGTCCAACCATCCTCCCAAGCTTGTAACTCATGCACCATTTGGTATTCAGCCATTTTCTTTGAGTTTCCGATTAAAGATGTATAAAACGGTTTGCAGCAAAGGTTTATATAGGAGTATGTTAGTAAATTAAGGATATGACGTCCCAAAAATATTTGCGTATATACGAACAATTTTTCAAAATTTGCAAAAGTCAGTGATTTTAGGAATATGTATCTTGTTAATTATATTTTAAATGGCATAAATAGCGATTATCTATATTGTTTCTGAATATTTCCATAGTTTGGTTGAAATTGTTATGACACATTTAACAGATTATAGAATTAATTATTAACTTATATTTTGTGCAACTTCAAATAAGTAATTGTCCAACCATCCTCCCAAGCTTATAACTCATGCACCATTTGGTATTCAGCCTTTTTCTTTGAGTTTCCGATTAAGATGTATAAAACGTTTTCCGGCAAAGGTTTATATAGGAGTATGTTAGTAAATTAAGGATATGACGTCCCAAAAATATTTGTGTATATACGAAGAATTTTTTAAAAATTTGCAACAGTCAGTGATTTTAGGAATATGTATCTTGTTTAGTTATATTTTAGATGGCATAAATAGCGATTATCTATATTGTTTCTGAATATTTCCATAGTTTGGTATAAGTTGTTACGATACATTTAACAGATTATAGAATTAAATATTAATGTATATTTTGTGCAACTTCAAATAATTAATATGACAAATATATGGAAGTCGTATTCGTAATCTTTTTTAAAAATGATTTGTTACGTATATATTCATTATATGTGTTATCTCGCGTAACTAAGGAAATATAATTATAGAATATGCAATCAAATATTAACAATGATTAATTTAAGGAATGCTGAACCCTAAACATAAAGTTTCTAAAAATATTGCTATCATATATAAATTCTTCCGGAAATCTAGTCATTATATTTTCAAAATCCTGAAATATAAGGAGTCAAAGAATTGGACATATAGCAAGTAAGAACAAATAAGAACAAATATCTCCATAAATTATTTAGCAAAACATTTTAATATACATTATTTATTATTTTTGTGGTTACATCGTTACTACTAAAATAAAATTTAATTAGCAAGTTGTTAATTAAGTAAATTCAAAAATGAACGATAGTATTCGTTTTATAAGATCATTTAGTTCCATAAATTGTAATATTTTAAAAATTATAATAATCATGATAACATAAAATATATTTAATATAGTCAGAATAAAAAGGTAATTGATCAATGTGTGATACTGATAAAATCTCAATGTAAACAGATTTAAGTTAATTAGTTTCATTTGTTTAAGTTAAATAAATGTAAAAACATTAAGTTAAATAATAATCATGATAACTAATTGTTTAAGTTAATTAGTTTAATTTGTCTAGTATAATTTAAAATCTGATTAAAACATGCAACAATTATTTCAAAATAAAATAGATTTAAAAACATAAATTAAAAAGATAATAGAAAATATTGAAAATTAAACGAAATCAGAAATAAATTCAAGTCTTAACATGCAATAACATAGGAGGACATCACTCATTTAATTAAAAGTCTTTAAAAAAAGATAGATATTAAGATAAGATTGAGATGGGCCGAATTAAGCATTTCTTGATCCAGAAGATGAAGCATTGTGGGCTGAATCCCTCACCTTTACCCACATCCTGAAAAAAAAAAGATAAATAAAACATATCTAAGAATAAGTATATCAATCTAACGATTTATACATGTAATAAGTAACAAAATAAAATTATTACTTAGCCCGTAGATGGTAAACTTCGTCGAGTGGTGGATGAACCAAGAAACGTGATAGCTTTCCTCCTTCATAATCATTGATAATAATTTCATCTATATAAACAAAAATTCATCATATTACAATTATATCCAATCCATTATAATATATGGTACAAAAACAAAGCTAACTATATGATATTACTTACTTAAGCTTTTCTTCACCATCCAATCAGTCAATGCACATATGGGAGTTGGTCCATTCAGTACCTCACCGTTAGATTTTTCCTTTATATAATAGGCCAAATCACCATGTGCAACACACTTAAGTGTATTACCCCTAAAAATGGAAAAAATTAATACTAAAAGACATTTAAAAAAAACAAAAATTAACGTAAGAATGTCATTACTCGATATCAGTGATACCAAAATGCAGAGTTGAAACCGTTTTCCCATCGTTACCAACAACTTCAACAATATCTCTGATATTCTTGTCGAAAACACCAAGCAAATCTGTATTTTAAACAGATAAATTATTGCATGTCCATTTTTACTTAACATAAACATTTTACGCATACATGCAAACCACTATGCAAAAATTGCATTTTATAAAAATTGCAAATAATAGGTAAAGAGATTAACCGATCGGATAATAGTGAGAATAAGGACGGTTGAGAACACTCGCAAAATCAACGAAACTGATGAAAGGATCGTCCGTTAATGGCCTGATAGAATTCACCTTTGTTTTCTGAGAGAGGATGATTTTGTAAGCATGTTTAGTGGATCTATCATTCCACCCGGAATTAGCCAAGCCAAACTGGGAAATCCGAACCCAAACTCCTTCTTGAAAGACATGTTGAAAATATGAGAGTTGCGTTTCATCAACGGTAGCAGCAACTCGAGAACCCTAGAGTAAAAAAAATAAAAATTTAAAAATACACAACAAAAAGGCTTTGCAAAAATAAATAACTTATTTTGAAAACACAAAACTTACACTTTCATCAACCAGGATGAAATACATCCCATCATTCCCGTTTGAATTAACAGTCTCCCAACGCTTGAGAACTTTCACTTTGATGGTTTGCTTGTATTCCTCCCATGGTGTTAAATCACTAACCATTTGATATTCGGCCATCTTTTTTACTCAGAGATATTGATGTTTAATTTCTAGGTTTTCTCTTTGTGCAGGATGAAGTTATGGAAGAAAATAGTTCTTTATATATATATATAAGACATAGACGGTTAACTACTCTAAAGTCGCGATTGTTTGTAAACATTTAAGTGTAGTAAATACAAAAATGGTTCATTTAATTTGTTAAAAAAGGAATAAGTTCATCGAATATATTTCAATCGGTGTAAGATGTCAGTAGATGTCTCTGTTTATATTCCGAGTGCATAAAAAGGAAGTTACAGATGTAAAGATATAAGTATACTCCTATCAAATCACATGAATATATATGCGAAATTTCAACTACCATATTTATTCATGTTTGTACACTTCATAAACTATATGTTGCGAATCCAAGGGATATAAAATTATAAATGTGGCGAATATTTTTATTTCCTACAATACATATAAACCATATACTATAATATTAGTAATTAATATATTAGATTTAGTTAAAAGGCAGATGTAATTACTGTATAAGTATACATAGATATGAACTTTGAAAAGTGATATTTATGTTTGTAAAGTTTCCTCAATCTAAATATATACATGCAAAAATATATATGTATGAAAATATCACTTAATAAAAGCTGCAATCAGATATCGATCAAATCAATTCAATATCTTAACTTTGCATGCACAGGTCATAAATTTAAGTATTCAGCAACAAACCAACTACCAAACAATATTAAAGTAGTTGTTACTAAATTTTTAAATAGAAGCTTTGACTTGAAATTTTCTAAGCGTGATTTTGCGTTCTTGATTTTTCCAAACATTATAATACGAACACATATGCAATTACGACTCTATAGTAAGTTTAACTGAACGTTAAACCAGTATATTTAAGATTCAATATCATATTTGAAAACATGTAGTAATAAAAAATCACACATTTTAAACATAATAAATAAAATATGGTTACTACATATCTCATAGTAAAGTCATAAAAAGTACGAATATCCAATATTTAAAACAACACATAATATTCATTGTAGATAAAAACATAGAAACCAATACCATAATTCAAAAGTATAGAATTATAGAAAGATAAAAAATTTTGAATTCAATCAGTCTCTACTCTTCACGGAAGATGTACTTGCCTCATCATCGTTACTACCCAAATCAATGACATTGGTAGGTTTATTTTGGTTATTCCAAAATCTGCAGATAAATAAATTCATGTAAGCAGTAATTCAAAAAGCTACATATTTTATTAAATTATAATGTGACTGCCTATAGCAATTTACCTTTTAACCAAAGTTTTAGCTTTCGGACAGTCAGGATGAAACTCGATTCTAGAAATCCCTCCTCTAGACCGAAGATAGTATCCATCTAGGAAAATAATAGATTTGTTATTTTCATATTCAAAACTATACAACATTAAATAATTAATCATTGATATACAAAAACTAACCTTCTTCTTGTTTAACAGACCAGTCGGTTAACATAACATCAAATAGTAATTGTTCCTCACTGAAAATCTTGTAATTAAAATCAAGTGCAAGTGGTCCTAATGCAACACACGATAACAATAACCCCCTACATAGAAATTTCAAATTTTAATATGAACAAATAAACAGAATATTTAATCAGATAGAGAAAATGGTAAAATGAAAAAGAAAAAATTGAGTTTACTTGTAATCCTTCAAAGTGAATGATATACTGGTAGTCTTCTTATCATGTCTCTCAGGGTAGGAATCATCATTTACAGTGACCAGAGGATCAATACTGATAACAAAACCGTGAATATCTGAAAAATACAATTTTCAAAGTGCAAACAACACATTCCAATCAATTGAACTTTATAAATAAATGAAACTTTAGTCTAAAATAAGATTACTAAGTAAAGGCAGAAATATACCGATAGGAAGACCAGGCTCTGTTTTATCACCATGCACATCAGAAAATGAAACAAAATCTTGTACAATTTCAACACCGACAGGATCTATATCTTCTACTTCTGTGTTATTTATAAACCGGATACAATTACCAATAGGAGAATTTGGTTCATCCGATGTATCATCAAAGACCACGAATTCAGAAAAACATTTCCATTCACCCTCTTCAATTGTCTTGTCGAATGATTTAATTAAATCGGTAATATAGAGATAAGCTTGAATAGTTTCACCCTGTATGTATTAGTAATTTATATAATACAAAAACCTTGTTAAATATAGTATAACATAAAGTTTAAAAGATAAGTGAATAAATACAAACTAAATACCTCTTCATCTATCAACAGAAACTGTAAATATGGACGTTCTCTTGGATATTTGACATGCCATTTCTTCAAAACTTTGCATCTTATAGTCCAATTTGTTTGGTCACAATGCAGATCTGAAATTAGGTCATAGTCTTCCATTGAAGTATATGCGAGAGAGCTTTTTTGGTTCTAGAAAATAGTAACTAAAAGTTTGAAAAAATTGGTAATGAGATCTCTCTTATCTACGAAACAATAATGTCTTCAGATTTCTATTCAAATTTAAGATATATTATTTTATTCAAAACATCCAAATATGTCATCGATATAAACAGTATATTTTATCATATCGAAAAAGGAACTTACACAGCCACTCAATATATGTATTGAAAACATAAAAGGAAAACAGTTTTGTGTCATTGTATTTTCAAATCAATTATAAAGCAGCAGAGAATATTTGATATTGATCAAATATGTACATAAGTGTTACAGTGTTACAAAAGGAAAAAGCATCACCGATTATATAAAGAATATATATTACGCTTGAATAATGTAAATCTGATTATCGAAATGTCTATATTTTGGTAATTGCATAGTTTGGAGATTATTATAAAACATGCGTAATATTAAAAACAGAAAAGGTACTTATGTCAAACAAAACTTAATTTATTATCCTCCTCACAAATTGGAATTTTAATAAAGAACAATATAATAGTCTAAAAAATTTAAAAGTGCTTATGGGAAATAATAGGTTGATTTGTGCTTGTGCTCGATTATAACCACTTGCAGTTATTATAAATGCTGTCAAATAAAAAAACAATAGTGAGTAAGCAAAAAAATACTGAGTTCGAAACAATATAAAAATTTCTATTATAATAACTGAATACACACAATACTTACTATCATTACTAATGGTAGATACATCTAATTCCTTGGAGACTGGTTTTACAAACTGCATCAATAGAGTTCTGATATTTCAGTAACATGCATGGTATGAAACAATAGTATTAAATAAATATAATTTAAATACCTTCGGCATATCTGATAGGAGTGATAGTTGTAGAAATTATGAACTGAATATTGAAAAGGGATGTTGTGTTAATGTATTCAGCATTAACGGGAATAAGAGTGAACTCTTCAATTACAAACCATGAGTTTTCTACAATACTATTCTCAAAGAATTGCATGTATTTTCTGTAAACTGTAGCACAAATTGTATGACCCTGTAAAATAAAGAAAAGTACAGGTTTTTCAAAGTATTCATTATGTAAAAAACAGAAATTGAATGTAATGAATTCTACACTTTACCTTTTCGTCATATAGTTTCATATTAAGAGTAATTCCTCGATGTGGAGTATATTGTTTCCACTTCTTAGTAATTTTAACGCTAATTTTCCAATCAGTAGTAGACGGATTTAAATCAGATATAGAATCGTAAGTAGAAATCATGACGGTATTATATATCGAAGTTCTTGCAAATGGCTGACAAATTTTACACAACAGAGTATTTATATAAGGGATAACTTCTTTGATAGGGTATTCAAGTAAATAATATATAATATGTATAAGGGAAACTAACTAATAGAGATATATTCGGGATATACATAGTCGATATCTTCGTGCAATATATATTGGAATCTAAAATAACCATAAATATAATTCAAAAATATTTTTAATTATTCATATTAATTAATAAACATAATATAAACCATTTTTAATTAATGTATAAATAATGTACTTGACTAACTTTGATTAATTTATGTTTGTTTACATATGAGGCTGATATGAAGTGATCAGGATATTAGTCTGTCAAAAACTCAATTACATATAACGTAAATAAGTAACCTACGACTATATAAACAAATTATACGACGATATATATCAAAATAACATATGAGCTGTCTGAAAAAAATCATACATCCAAATTGAGTAACCAATACAAAATAAGTGAATGTATTAGGGGGAATATATAATAATTATCAAATAATAGACCAAATTGCTGACAACAGAACATATCAGGATCATTTGCACGAACACGACATCAATAGCATTACTTGCAACTTCCTGAATACATTACAAATCCATAACAGACGTTAAAAAAAAAAATCATACTAAGCAAATTAAGATGGTGTTCAAGTTATAACTTACCAGTAATGTTGAAACTATATCTTCAGGAACACTTCTTTGAATACAACGTTCATTGTTTGTTTCTGAGGTTTACCATCTTTGTCAATAATAAGCACCTTTAACCCATCCTTTGATTTTACTCTAGATAGAGCAACATATAACTGGCCAAAGGAAATTGTCTTCTTCGCATTCTGAATGGAAATTTTCCTTCAGGAGGTGCGACATTCAACCTTGGAATGTAAACTTTCTGACCATGAGTGTCACCAGTTAAAACAATAGCTTCGATGATATGATCAGCTAATTGGGTGATTTGTAGCCTTGTACCATTGCACAAACCAGCCTTTGGATCTATATTCCTTAATAGCATAACTGGTGTTCCTACTCTTAATCTTAAAGAATGATTAAGAAGACCAGACAACTTTATATTATTCAAAAAGTCAGGAGTATATACTCTGCTATCCTGGTTAGATGTATCAGATGGATCTATAGAATCAGAACTTAGATAAGTCTTCTCCTCACCTTGATAATAAAAAATTATAGATATATCAGTATAGTATATAAATATGATAACTAAACTTAAAAACTAAATGAATTAAACGATAAACAATAGTAATTGTGTTTACCTGTCAACATAGAAAGCATGTAATCGTTGATGAGGCAAACATCGTCATTAGTTGGACACAAAATAGCCCTTTCTTCATAAAAGTGAGGATCGGATTGCTCTTCAAAACTTAAACCATAAACTTCCTCGACAATAGATTGAATGGGATCATCACATTCTTTTATTAGAAGCTCATCAGGAATGTCGATCATAACTTCTCCGGTGTTTGGTAGATTAATTTTACCATCGCCAAATTTAAGAATCCATTCTGAAAATGATTTGATTTCCTCTGCTACGCTTTCATCAAGATTAGCCAAAAGCCTCATGTTTTTTGTAAGCTTGAGCACCTTACAATCATCCCATAAATATGACGAATTAATAGAAGCCATAACAATGTCTTCCCTTCCTCCACCACTGATAACTGGCAAAATTTGTCTAAAATCACCACCAAACACAACAACTTTTCCTCTAAATGGTTTCTCCTTATGACGCTTAATAATGTCACGCATAGTACAATCCAAACTTTCAAAACAATATCTACTCATCATAGGTGCCTCGTCCCATATGATAAGAGATGACTCAGCAACCAAATTTCCTAAGTCTGTTCCAGGTTGAATATTGCAAGTAGTGTCATCATCTGGGTTTATTGGTATACCAAAACGGGAATGTGCGGTTCTACCACCAGGCAATAACAAATATGCTATTCCACTACTTGCAACATTCAAAACGATTTCACCTCTAGCACGAACAGCAGCGGATAATAGTTTCCATAAATGAGTTTTTCCAGTACCACCAAACCCATATAAGAAAAATACTCTTCCTTTATCTTCTGTGACAGCTTCCATGATCTCTTTATAGACATTCATCTGCTCGTCAGTTAAACCAGGAAGCATGTTTTCTACGATAGCCTTCATTTCTTCTCTATCATAGTTTCTTTCATCGTATATTAACCTATTGATACCAGCTGTGTTGTAATCTCCATCCGGCAAAGGCATTCCATCATAATTTGAAAGAGAACAACCATTGCTTCGCAGTATAGTCTCAATTGCATCCAATGTGTAATTTTTGAGCTGTTCATCAGAGAGGTCCAGTTCTGCGAAATGATCACATCATATGTATTGAAATCCAATACTTCATATTAATATAAAATATTATTGTATACATAACATATATAGTTATAGACAGTTTTTTAAAAATTAATGAAATACCTGGATTGTTTTCAATAGATCTTCTTCTGTAAAGAATATCATCAGATAGCAAATTCCAAGTTTCTTCCCAAACTCCAAATGGATTAATTAGGCTATCAGTCAATAGCATAACACAGAACAGCTTTCGAAGGAAGTCACCAGAACCCCACATGCTTGCTTCATTAATCCCATCTATATATTCTCTATCATCATCTAGTAAACCCAATGCATAACATGCATCTTTGTATGTAGGATGTAAAACACCATCAACTGTCTTCAAATCATCAAACCCCTTAGGACATTTGTGTCGGTTGAGTAGAACACGAAGATAGTACAATTGGCCACATTTAAGAGGTACATAGGTTATTCTACCAACAGCTAACCTATTTTTCTGTTGTCTTGGTTTCCATTCAATATTTGTACGATCATAAACAAACATTGTAGGAAACTCAGCATATGTTAGGTTTTCAGCTTCTGGATACTTATTGCAAGCTTCAAAAAATGCTAATAACATTGAGCTCTGTACTGACCTGCGATTTAGAACAGTTTCAACTGGATCATCATCGTCAAAAAGTACTGATTGCTTGTTTTCTAGATGAAAATAGAGTTTCTCCACTGGAGTTGTCCTAAAATGGATTAGAAATGCTAGCAAACACCATGTAGCTTCACATGAAGAAACATATCTACATAACAATAGAACAGTAGAGATTTAGTATGTAATCAAAACTAATGCAACTTATAAAACATGCCTACAATCTCTATCAAATTAAATACTACCTGCAATCGAAGAACTCCTTAATTTCATCTGTAGTATCCTCGCCGTTTTCATCTACATTGGCGCATGCATCAGAATCTGCGCCTTGATTTAAATCATTTTCAATAGTAGCTAGAACACGATCAGGTCCTTTGTTGATATATTTGAACAGGTATTTGATTGACCTTGCCTGAGTACACCATTCCACATTGACTCTATATCGCAATGATAGCTCTCTATTATAAGGCACAACAAAACTGTTGTCAATTTTTAGACCATTCTTCTCAACAAATGCGCCAGTCTTCCTTCTCATATAATGTGGAAAGCCTCTGTTGTCAATGGTAGTTCTTTCACAATATTTCTTTGGAAATAGCTTAGAACACTTCCCATTGACCATACATGGACTACTTTTGTTAATCACTCCGCAAGGTCCATGTATCATGTTTTGCTTCACTACTTCATACAAAGAAGGATCAGTATCTTTGTCAGGAATCTCAGCAGAAATAACCTTATCAATAGATTCAGCAGTAGACAATTTGTTTTTTTCAGCCATCCATAGTAGAATATGTGCATGTGGAAGTCCTCTTTTTTGGAATTCAATAGTATACATACCTGTTAATATAAAACAAACCAATCAAAATTACCATAACAATATAAATCATAGTATAAATACAAATATTACAAATACAAATTTAACATACCACAAACACTTTTTCCGAAAATGTTCTTTTCAGTGAGATCACATGAGGCTGTCTAGCTTAATTTTGAATATCCTACAGAAGATATCTGGTCTATCTTCAGGATTCAACTTTTGCTTCTTTGTATATCTAATTATCTCAGACCAGTTTGGATTGCAGGTGAAAGTTATAAAAAGATCAGGAAATCCAAAGTGCTTACAGATTGCCATTGCATCCAAATAGTTATTGTTCATATAGCGTGAACCACCGGTAAATGATGCAGGTATCAAAATTCTCTTACCTCTGTTGGATAAATCAGAGTTTCCTTCCTTTTCAGCCTCAACCAGATTCACATACTTGTCTGAACAAAGCTTCTTCTGATTTTTCCTGAAATATCGAAGTCGGCTAGACTCTATCATAGTAAACACATCAACCAGAAACTGTTGATACAATCGTTTAAACCGAATTACGGACTGAGATTCCATTAACCTATCTTGAATCCTATAAGCATAGAATTCTCGCATGCTTATAGTTTTCCGTTTCCGTTTGTTGCCGTCATCAAAACCGTCTTCAATTCCAACGGTGAATCCATCCTCACCAAATGGAAATAATAATGGATACTGAAGAGCTAGATAACCCACATAGATTTCACTAATTCTTCTGAGGTTTCCGTGTGTAGTCTCTAATACAATATCTCGTAAATCCATTCCTTCTTGAAAATCTCCCGGAATCAATGCTGCAACTTCTGTTGATGTTGGCATGTTATGTGTTCTAGCATCTTTATTCCTGTTAGCAATGACAACTAACTTGAAGTTGTCTTCTGGTTGTTGAATATTGTATCTGTCTTTGTAGGAACGGAAAGCTTTCACCATTGGATTACAAGAGTTTAACATCTTCATGAGACATTCAATTAATGTCGGCCTTAACTTGGTCGAGTTAGAGACATTCTTGCTGAAATAGTAGAAAGTGCATAATTAAATATATTCTAGGAAGAAAAATAATGTTAATGGATATTAAAATAGTGCGTAAAGTGTATACCTGATTGATTTCTCTCTGTTGGTTATCTCATTAGCTGTATCATGGATATACAACTGACAGAACTTTGGTTTCTCTTTCCTCTTAGGAATCAAAGAACCAATTAAGTGATAATTTTCACCATGTAGTTGGAATACGGGTGGACCACGACCCTTGTTTATATCGTAATTTATCTTCCCACCAATAGATGTAAATGAAAACATCATGTTGTAAGCTCTGATATTCTCACGAAAATGGCGACAAATTTCATCATCACTCGAGAAGAGATATATCAAAAATGGAGGAGGTTGGTTAAGTAAGGGTAGCTTCACTTTACCCTGCAAACAACATATAGTAAATTTATATGTTGCACTCTTCTTCTTTTTCTGAATTCGTTCATTAAACCACATCTTTGCTTTGCAGTGTATGCATTCATACATCGGATCTCCATCATCATAATATCCTGAGGTAATACAACATTCAACATAATTAAAAATTTAGTCCTGATAAGAATCTAACTGAAAAAAGGATCGATAGAAGTGTAATGTTAGAGACATAACCATTTTCCAATATAACAGGTTTACGTTCATGATCATAATCATCTGCTATAGTATCAATTCCATTAGGCCTTTCGTTAAACTTAATCCCTTTCATTAAACGTGTCCTGTTATGTCTAGCCTTTCGCTGTGTCTCGAACAAAGATTTAGATAGTTGATTTTTTCTTTGTGTATCAATGATTTTATCAACAGAAGAGTTCCACCACATAATGACTTAGATTGAGAGTTAAGATAACACTAATATGAATTCAACGATAAGATAATTTAAAACTAAGTTAAAAAACTTATAATTTGAATAGGATAAGGATACATGACTTCTCTATTCCTTCAACAGTGTGTGAGCTTGTTGCATTCCTGTTTGTATTTTCTGGGGAAAACATATAACAATACATTTTAAATTAAAACAAATGTTATATTTTAATTAATATACATAATTTAGATATTAATACAAATCAGAAAACTTACTGGGACCGATATGTACTGGTTTAGGAAGATCAGAATGAAGCGGTTGTGAAGAAGGATTTGTTCGAGACTTACTACCAACAGATGGTGGCGTCGCATACGTTTGATTCGAGGTTGTCAATTCAGATATATTACTAACAATTGATGTAAGGATCCTATCTGATAATACAATTCAAAAACAAACAATGAGTTAATAATTTAAATAGATTAAATTTATAAATTCATTATACTATTAGTAAATGAAATTATTCTTACTTGGCTGTAAAGGTACAGATTTAGGAATACCAGAAGCTAGCTTCCGTGAATTAGTAATTCTTCGAGCTTTGCTAACAACCGATGGGGGTGTCGCATATGTAATATTAGAGGTAGTGGTTTCTTGTCTATTAGTATCATTTGATGATTGGATACCAGTTCCATGAATATCATTGCTTGCTAGGTTTAGATCAGGAATTGTTGTATTACGTTTTGCAAATTTAGGCTGTGACAATTGAGTTTCAGATAAAATTCGACCAAACCTAAGGCCTGAAAACAAATATATATGTTAACATTGAATGTGTAAACAAATTTGGTTAATATATGTAAAAGCAAGAATTAAAAATGGTAGTTGATATATAGGTAACCCGTTTCTTCAGAAGATGGTGAGCATTGCAAAGGTCTCTTTAGAGGTGGCCTGTTTTCTTTTTCTGAACTTGGTAATGCTACATGAAGGAAAAATGTAGAACACGCATAAAATATATAATATAATTCATAAAACGATTTATAAAATATAACATAGTTCACATACACTGTTGATTTTGAGGTGTGTTTGACTGTATAGATAAACAACCAGGATTGCTGAAATCTGGAAGAATTTCAATTATGTAATTAAATAAATAAAACAACACACTATTAAAAGAATGTGAAGTATACAAAATTAAGATTAAAGCAAAAAATAAATAAAAACTCACTTGAAATTGATATGTCTGATGTAATCCGACTTGAACTCCTCACAAAATCATTTGAATTGCTTAAATCTCTAAAAATCATATCAAAAGCACCAGAAATAGGTTTTGCTGATTGTGATTGACTGGTAGATGCGATCTTCTGTTTTTTAGTAGTTTGGTTCTCATAATTTTCGTATACATGCCGATTTTTCTTTGAACTATGCATTGCATAAGAAGGTGAACATACATTAAAATAGAGGTAAATGTTAACACGAAGAACGCGATGAAGCGGAAAAGTTTATTTATATGAAATAGTAGTTGTTTGTTATAAAATTCAAATTAAAGGTGATCCCTTATGAATAGGAAAACAAATATTCTACATTTAAATTCATATATCTAAATCCACAAATATAGATAATAAATATAGAGAAAGAATCAATTTATATGAATTAATAGTTATTTGTTATAACATTCAAACTAAATCTGATCCCTTATGATTAGGAGAACAAATATTCTACATTTAAAATTCATATATCTAAATCCATAAATATAGATAATAAATTTAGAGAAAGAATCAATTTAGTTACAAATTGCCAAACTTAAAAGGATAAATATAGTTAAGTAAAGTAAGTAATACTGTTAAAAGATATAAGTTTTAATATATTATCCATTGATGACTTTGTTTTCGGTTAGTAGTTATAGGTATTTTTGGATGTATATATTCGTATATATAAGTATATATAATTTGTTACAAATTTAGGAAATTTCCATTTAGAAATAAATAATATAGAATACATTAAAATTTGATTATAAGCTAATGATGTTTGTATAGTATTTAATATATAAGTGATATCATTTGAATGATGATCATACAATGTTTAAAGAAAAATTATGAAATTATTAAAAGACTTCATACATTAACAAAATAATAACAGTAATGAACGAAATCAAAATATTCTTAAAAAATAACCATCCGATTACAAAATTTCAATCAAGAAGCAAAGTTCAATAAAAAATAACGATAAATGAAATAATACTACAGACGGAAAAACGCATCACAAAGTAGTTCCAATAACTGATTTCGGTTCTTAAATCATGGCTTCTCTGTTTTCACGGTCTTAAGCGGTAGAGTACTTTGATTAGTCTGAACAGTTTTCTCATCCTTAAACTTCTTCTTTGCAGCTGAATACTCATCAGTATCCTTAATCACTTCCAACTTTTCATTGCTTTTGCGTTTAGAAGTAGGTGGCATTTCAGCATCATCATCATCCATAATCATTAAAGAAACCTATAACATATTAAATATTCTGTAAGAATGAAAGCAATTTGTTTATAATAGTAAACATGAATGTAAGAAATCAGAATAAATAAATATACCTTTTCATCAAGAGCATTGTGAGCTTTTTCCTCTATCTTGATACTTGGAGTGCTCTATGAAATGTGAAAGTAATGTATGGTAAGCAATAAAGAATTAGTTTATACAGAATAAGTGATATCAAAATGTTATAACTGTACCTGAGGAGTAGAGATTTCAGAAAACTCCTTAACCACATCACTTTGTGTTATTATACTGATGACCTTGTATGTGTCACTATTGAAAACAACATTTGAGCTTGCAATTGCAATCTTGAATAGAAACGTTTTACCACAAATATTGCTCAAAGCTAAGGGCAAGACATCAGGATCCTGAATCTAAACAAATAGGAATTTAATAAATTTTAAATAGATCAAATAAAATACTGTCATGGACAAATGCAGTATAAATATGAACCTCATTAACAGACTGAGTTAACTGAGCAGCAGTTTGGTTTACAACTTCTTTTGCCTCTTGGTCAAATAAGAGGAATTTAGTTTCTCCAGTATTATCCATGACACGGAAAGTCAACATAAACCTATCATAATTTGAAATAGTATAAGTTAAAATTAATAAAAGGTTAAAACTTTACTATAACACAAATACAATAACAGACTTACGATGGATAAACATTCTCAACATCCTCATTGCATTTTTTGCACTGCCACAATTGTTTCTTAAATATTTTCCTAGGATACAGTTCTTTTAAGTAATCCATATCATGAGGGAGAACCTTTTTTAGAACAGGCTCCGCATGACATGTAATACCAACCAAACTCAGTGTCAATCGACATAATTGTGGCCATTGTAACACATTTGACAACCTTGAAAAATTAATAATGATATTAGAATCAAATATATGTTATAAAAATTGAACTGACATAATATATAATTACCTCAGAAGCAGCAATAATCTCGCTAATAGTCCTTCGAGGACTATGCAAGAAGAAATCGTCCCTTACTGATACAGAATTGACAATAGTCAACTGATTTGGATGGGTATAGGTCAGGGTTAAACCATCTTTTGGCAATCTGTTTAGATTAGATTACATAGTATTTAGAATATAAAACTTGATAAATAAATAAAATTATGGATATAATTAGTTTTACCTCTCTTTAAAAGCCAAACTCTCTGGGAAGACTGGATCAGTAATGACCATTGAACAGTTGTAGCAATTGCCAACACTCCAAACACCTTGATAAAGTTTTAACTTTCCAAACCGCAAAACAGCAACAATCACAGCATCATTTGCATGTTGAGCCACACTTTCAAGATTTTCAGCGAATTGACCCCAAAAACACAATTAAGTCGAACATTTCTACATTGAAAATGATAAAGAAAATTGAGGAAAAAGGATAATATACCCAAATAGTAAATATATAGAGCATTAGTGATAGATTAGTAATGTAAATGCTAACTCTGTATCACGGATCTCCATAGAAAGCCTCTTTGTCTGTCTCTTTCCAACATTCAAGATCTCCACATCCCCAATACTCACAATTTTTCCAATAGCATCTAAAGTAAAAGAAATCATGTTAGTACTTTATAATTATGGAAACAAACTATATATCAAATAAATAATTTAGTAATTAAACAAACTTGCCTATCAAGAAATCTGGATTCATTTTGCTTTCGTCACTAAACTTGACGAACTTGAAACCTAAGATTCTTGGATCCATTTCTTCTGCCGGTTTGACAGATGTAGTTGATGCGAAAAGGATTTTGTAAACGTGAGGGCTGGTCCTGAACTTACCACCGTTATGAGCCACTTGAAAATTTGTGATAATTCTAGAGGCACCTTCCTCTAACAGATTTTCATTTTTCTTGATGAACTCCTTCTTCAAAGTTACATGCATGGTTTGATTCTGTGTATATATAAAGAATATGCATACTTTAAAGATACATAGGTTTGAATAAAAATGAAAATAAATGAAAACAGTCGTGAAATATATAGATTAGTACAAAATCTCAAAAGTAACATAGATAGTATACCTTCTCATCAACAACAACCATTTCCAACGTCTCTACACCATTCAAATATTGTTTCCACACCTTCAATATCTTCACGTAAACTCTCCATTGAGTTTTGAAGGGCTTCACGGAATAGAGATCGGTGAAAGAAGACATAATAGCAAGATGAAATTTGATATTCAGAAATTTATTGAAAGGTGAGGGAGGATGAACTATTGGAGAAACGTACACCTATATATATATATACGGTATTGAGAGAACATGGTAGAGCTAGGTTAAATATTTCAAATTTAGAACTTTCTTCTTGTTAATATAATCCAAGGATCGCGGTTATTTTTGTTTAGGAATAAATATATATCTTCCGCAATTTGAGTAACCAATATGGATGTATATTAGTTGTTTTAAAATTTCAGAAGATTTAGGTTGAGGTTTTAAAATTTAGAAATGCGTAAATATATAGATACTTACTTAATCCGTTGAAAGTTTAAATTATTGTTAAAGAAAGTTTGAAAAACATTTATCTAGGAAAATATCTACGTTTCGAAAATATAGGAACCAAAAAATTCAATGTAGAATATGCGAAAATATAGATACTTACTTAATCCGTTTGAAGTTTAAAATATTGTTATTAGTTATTTAGGAAATACCTCTAAGAAAATATTCATCTTTTGAAATTATAGGAACGGTGGAATTTAATGTAGAATATGCGAAAATATTTGAAAAATTTACTGCAGTTAAACGTGTTTTAGGAAATAACGGTCTGTTTGGCAATAGAGATAGTAGGAGAATTAAAATTTTACGAATTAATAATGTAGCTAAATACCAACTTTAATCCTAGAGCTGCCAAGTGTCCAATAGTGCCTCCACTTTAATATATTGGAGATTTAGTAATTCATTAGAGACTGTGTTTTTGGGCTAAACATTGCTAGAGACCCTTATGACTCGTTCCTCTCGCTAACTATCTCTTTTATAATGTTATTACACAAGTTCTTAGTTGTAAACTCAGCCGCTCTTGATCCTCCGTGACCATCGTAGACTCCAAATATCGCCTGCAATTTGAATAAAAAAAGCTAACAACGTTTGAGATCCAATAGCTACGTACACTTGTACAACTTCTTTCTTTATATGACTGAGATCATTTCGAAGAATGAAGTTAACAATGAAGTTACCTGATTGGGATCATTTCCAAGATTGGTGATGGCAGAGAAGCGATCCTCCATAGCTTCTCTCCTTCCTCTCTTGCAATAAACAGAAAACCCATCACCTTCCACAGAACTAAGATCAAACCCAAGTAACTTTCTCAGTCGCTAACCATTTCGACGCAGTCACAGAAATTCGAAGCTTCGATGGCAGAGAACCCACAAGCCACCGAATGAACCCCAACTCTGGGTGAGAAGCCGTGGGAGAAACAAAACCGTCGAAATCGTCTTGGACGGAGTCGAAGAAGAAGAGTCGGGGAAACAATTTCTCGCCCAAAAAAAATAAACCACCAAATACTTTTATCCAATCAGGAGCCTTCAAACCAAAAACGCCAAATACTTACCGGTACTCCGATGCAAGATGACCCAGATGCCGCCGGAGGAATCTCGAATCACGGTGAAATGGCGTCGAAAAAACCAGGTCGATATCGCCTTCAACGGATACACCGAAGAAGAGTCGGGATAGAATTGTGTCGACCAAAAAAAAATTACCCGAGAGAAAATATCATATCTCTCCAATTTTTTTTGTCCACTCGCACTCTTCCACGTGTTGTTGGAGACGTCTCCAGCCGTTCCCAAATAAGAGATATCTTCAGCTTAGTTGGGCCTGGATCCGATTTTTATAATACAAAATAATGGGGAAAAAGCGGGCGATCTTCGCGATAAAGATGGTCTAAGGATGCGTTTGGAGTTAAGAACCATCATCTCTTTGTTGACTATTTCGGACTTATTCTTTCAGAAAAATGTTCAATAAGCTTTTTGAACAAATTTTTACAATCTAAATTTCCTCTAATCTGCCTTTTTATGCATCTTCTTGAACAAAGTTTTCATTGGTTTTACCATTAAATTTCATACCATAAACATTATTTACAAGCTAAATTTTAGGATGGAATTATGTGAGCATATTTTGTGCAAATAATTTATGTTTCATGATATTATAATTTGTTCTAGAAGATATTTGCTTGATTTTATAACTTAGTGGTCTTTCTACTACAAGATGTTTTTTGGTTTAATCAATTTTTAAACCAATCAATGTGGTCGGGGAAAAAATTACAATTGATTTGATGTAAACCCTGAAAAGTAATGTTTTGTGATAAACTCTATTTAAAAAAAAAAAGATATGAGGAAAATAGAGTGTGTCTCAGACTTTGACAAAGAGAAAGACGATTGGAAGAAATTATTAGAAATCTATTGAAATATGATAAGTAATAAACAACAAAGTATCAATGATTATCAGAGACAAACGATATGATCCATGTAATTGGTGCAGAACAAGTAAAACTAGTGCAACATTGGCAAGAAAAGAGCGAAGAAAAAAGAAGGAGCTTACCCTTGGCGAGTAAGCACAGCCTGATAACAAGATTCAGGAAGAATAAGTGGAATCATTCTGAGTGAACCGAATTCTTAAAGTGATATTCTCTCAAAGAAAAACCTATAATCACTTTCTTGCATTGATGCAACCTATATGAATATGCAACTAGACTCAATCCTAAAAAATGAGAATGCAACTACATGAACATTTTTTTTTTTGTGAAATTTTTTTAATTTTTCGATTTTTTTTTTGTTTTTATATGCACTTAGATGCAACTACATGAATGCATGCAAAAATGTGACTCAAAACTCAAAGTAGAAAATAAGAACAGAGAAAATATGATTAGTAAAAGATGAAACTCCTCCCTCACACTTAAATAACACAGTCCCCTGTGTTATAAAAGCATGAGAAAGGAGTAAAAGCAAAATAAACAAGTAAAATGCAAAGAG
This sequence comes from Eutrema salsugineum, assembly GCF_000478725.1. Lineage (NCBI taxonomy): Eukaryota > Viridiplantae > Streptophyta > Magnoliopsida > Brassicales > Brassicaceae > Eutrema > Eutrema salsugineum. Next base: position 7,205,808 of record NW_006256686.1, on the reverse strand, counting down.
AAAAGGAAGTCTATATGCATATGTACAAGGGTGGAGTGTTACTTAAGAGCTGTGGAAGTCTGACCCCAAGGAGTATGAGGGGTTGGACGTGTGACCGGATGGTGTCTCCCATAAGTGATGGCTTGCCTCATCAGAACCGTCTTCAAGATCCACCCATGCTGTGCCATATGGGACGAGTGTTGTGCAATTGGTGGAGCTCTCTCCAACATCTTCTCTGTGTCTTGGTGAAACTGGTGTTGGAGATCCATCTTTGCAAGGGTTCTCAAGCCTCTTTATCCTTTTCTTCATCTCCTTGATACACTTGATCATCTTGTGTATCGTTTTGTCCTGGTATTTGCACCATTGCTGAAGGACACCAATCTTTTGCTGAGCTTTAAACCCTAAGTGCCTGGCTCCTCCCAGTTGTAATCATCAAATTAAGTGGTATCTGTTCCCACCATAACGTTTCTAAGATGAGTGGGTCTGAGTTTTGAAATCATCTATTGTACGTGGTCTATGGCTGACTTCATCTCTTCTTTAATAAGAAGTTTCTCCTTCAGTATTGCAGCTTCAACCTGGTGAAGATGAAGCCCTTTGACAATGTCTTATTCACCGCATTGACGTAAATACTTTTGATATTGATGACTTTTTCTCCCCTTTGCTCAAGAAGAATTTCATCAAATTGAGAGGATAAGTTTTATTTGCAAGTATTAGAGCATGGTGGCGTGAGAAAGGAAGATTTCTCCAACTTCAAATCTAATGTAAATCAACAATAAAGAACACAAAAGTGTCAATATATAAGACTGATAGTCGATATTTTCTATCTCAATTAAACAAAAGTACTCATATCATTGTAACACTTGAGATGTCAATCTATTAGAGGGTAAGATCAATAACACAAGAAATACAAGAAACTTCTTAATCTAAAAAAATGAGGTTTTTATCTTACAATCTAAGAGAATTTAAAGCAAACAAAACAAGCAAACTAACAATTTAGACACTTAAAGCGAGTTCCAACTAAAACAAGATAAGAAACTAAACAAGATGCTAACGAGATTAAGATAATGATTAAAAATGAATCCAGGGATGCAGTTAAGATAATGATTAAGACGATCATTATCTTAATCTCGTTAGCGTCTCGTTAGCGTCTTTAAATCCAGGGATGCGGTTAGAGATTAAGACGCTAACGTTATTCTAGCAATGCACTTTAAATGTAGAACACTAATCAAGACTAATCCATTCTTATGACAATAATCAATTTGCTAATTAGTTTATCAATAATAAATTCTCATTTGTGATCAAGTAATCTACAAGCATTAAAAACAAGTTCTAACAGCCAATAAACAACTAAGAGTCTAAGTCTTGTTGATAGAGTCTAAGTCTTCCCAACAATAAACAGCTTGGTCGATATGGGTGGTGTAGGAATATAGAAACAATACATATATCACTCCTATAATTATGTTCTCCTCTCTAGAACGTTCCTCTAATCATGTTCTTCTCTCTGTCATATATTTACTTTCCTTGTATATTCCTCCTCTCTGTACATATATATAGAGTGTAAGATATCAATAAGAATAAGGCAAACATTTAATCCAATATGGTATCAGAACCTCTCTAGGTTCAAACCTAAATTTTTTTTCAGCCGCTGCTTCTTTTCTTCTTCGTCTCTGCCTTCTCTTACTCTTCGTCATCTTCTGCAATCTTCTTTCTCCATTTTCTTGTTTTCTATTATCTCTTTGCATCATGTCTGAATCCACCGCCGAACGTACTTCCATTTTTAATGCTCGGGATCCACAGAGCACTTTGTTCTCAGTTAACATGTCGAGCATCAAAAACTTAACTAACCTGAACTATCTCATGTGGAGTAGACAGGTTCAGGCTTTACTTGAAAGTCATGAGCTCTAGCACTTTATCAAAGCTACCAACGATGCACCTCCACAAACGCTTCTTGTCAACGGTGTCTCAACACCAAATCCGGCGTATGCTGCTTGGTGACTCCAAGATCGTCTTCTTTACACTTATCAGAGCCATGTCATTACCAATCAAGTGCCACTTCCGCAAAAGATGTATGGACACCCTCGCCGATACCTTTGCAAAATCATCTAGAGGTCATGTACGCCAACTCAAATACCAGAAGGAGACGGCGACGAAAGGAACGAAGATCATTAGTGAGTATCTCCGCCTCATCAAATCCAAAGCGGTTGAACTTGCTCTCCTGGAAAAACCTATGGATGCCGATGATCTTATTGAATGGATCTTAGCCAGACTCAGTGAAGACTACAAGCCAGAGATCGATGCAATTCGTGGTTGTGACACAACGATTACCTTCACTGAACTTCATGGGAGACTTCTCAACCGTGAAGCAATGCTATTATGCAAGGAATCAGTCACTCCTATGCCAGTGGTAGCTCATGCAACTGATACTCGCCCACGTCAACACTGGAAGAAAAACCAATCAAGAAACAACAATAATCAACAAGGGCAACATCGCTTCTCCAAACCATACTTGCGACGTTGTCAAGCGTGTGGTACGCAAGGGCACAGGGCAAAATACTGTCCCGATTTCAGAATTGTTCGTGGCTCTGCTCCTTCAAACCCTCAACCCACTCAGATCTGCAACTATCAGCCATGGCATGCTTCACCATCACCGCAGATGTGGCGACCCAGTGCAAACCCAGCAATGATGTCTGATTCCTCTACCTGGCTGGTGGATACGGGGCCTCTCACCATATGACCTCTGATCTGTCCAATCTTTCTCTTCATAGTCTGTATGATGGTGGTGATGATGTGTTACTTGGTGATGGCTCTGGCTTGCCAATCTCACACACTGGTTAGTGGTTCCTTTTCTTCTCCTTCTTATACTCGTCTTTTCTTTTTCAATAACGTACTTTGTGTTCTCTCTTTAGAGAAAAATCTAATTTCTGTTTTCCAATTATGTAACATAAACAGCGTTGCGGTCACTTTTACGCCAACGTATTTCCAGGTACGGGACTTAACAACGGGGATCTATGTAAAGTATTTAAACCCTAACTTCTTTGAGAATATAAGATTGCCAAAAAACACTTTTATTGCTTTAAGAAACTCACTCAAAACTTAAAGCCTTTAAGCTCTCTCTATAATCTTATGAGTCTACCACACTTTGGTAACTTCATATATGAAGAGAAACTTACAAATTCCTAAACCTTATAAAAATAGAAAAACTCCTTATAGATAACTCCTATGGTATATTTAGATATCTCTTAAGTATACTATATTTCCTAATCATTTTAGGAAAACTTGTTTCTCAAGCTTTGTTCAAGCTTAGTTCAACAATCTCCCCTCTAAGCTTGAAATCTTCTTGGGACACTCCTTGCACTCCAATAAGCTCCCTCATCTCTTTGAACTTATTTCTTCCTAAAGCCTTGGTCAAGATATCGTCTCTTTGTTCACTCCCGGGGACATTCTCAACTTAGATCTGATCATTCTCAACACATTCACGTATGAAAATGATACCTTCGATGACTGTGCTTGCTGCGTCCGTGAAACACTGGGTTTTTAGAAAGAGCAATCGCCGACTTGTTGTCCACACGAACTGTCACCTTCTCATACCTTGTTCCAATAACTTCCGCAAATAGTTCTTGGAGCCAAATAGCTTGCTTGGCTGCTTCAGTTGCTGCCATAAATTCAGCTTCAAAGGAAGATAATGCCACTACTTTCTACTTCTGCGAGCACCATGAGATTGGACATTTATTGAGATAGAATACATGACCTCCTGTACTTTTCCCATCGTCCAAGTCTACGTTGTGAATGCTGTCACTGTAGCCTAGTAGACCAGCATTGCCTCCACGTTTAAAGTAAAGACCATGAGAGGTTGTTCCTTGTAGGTACCTTAGAACCTGTTTTAATGCGGCTCTATGTGATTCCCTTGACTCTTGCATATACTGGCTCAATACTCCAATTGCAAAGGACGAATCTGGTAGAGTGTGTAAAAGATATCTGAAGCATCCAATATTCCTTCTGTATTCATGCTCGTCAACATGTTTTTCTTCTTGTGCTTTGCAGAATTTCACACCAGAATCCATCGGTATATGACATGAGTTACATTCACTCATACCAGCTTCTTCCAAGATCTTCTTCGCATATCTTTCTTGTTTTAATATGATCACATTCCTTCCTTGGAAAACCTCGATTCCTAAGTAGTAGGTAAGCTTCCCTAGATCACTTTGCCTGCCATATTCCTTTTGAAATTGAGGATTAGGTTCAGGCTTGAACCGGTGACTAGCAGATCGTCCACATATACAGCTACGATAAGGAGATGTTCCTTCTCTTGTTTTCGATAAAGAGAAGGCTCTTTTGAACACTTATTGAAGCCTAACTCACTTAAGATCTTATTAAGTTTGGTGTTCCATGCGCGCGGTGCCTGCCTAAGTCCATAAAGGGCTTTATGCAACTTGTAAACCTTTTCTTCTTGTCTACTGATTCGGAAACCTTCAGGTTGTATGACATAAACATCTTCATTCAACTCCCCGTGTAGAAATGCCGTCTTTACATCTAAATGATGTACTTCCCAACCGTTTGAAGCAGCTAGAGCAAGAATGAATCTCACTGTTTCTATTCTTGCCATCGGAGCAAATACCTCGTCAAAATCTACACCATGTTTCTGTACATAACCTTTTGCTACTAGCCTAGCTTTGTACTTATTTATGCTCCCATCAGAATCTCTTTTGATCTTAAATACCCATTTAAGACCAATCGCTTTGCATCTGGTGGGAAGATCAACAAGGCTCCATGTTCTGTTTTTGTTTATCGACAAGATATCTTCATCACAGGCATATCACCATTCTTTCAACTTGCTTGCTTCTTTGAAATCCCAAGGCTTCTCATTAACTGTTAACAAGAGATACTCTCCTTCCATCTATGCCAACATTACAAAATCCTCCAAGTGTCGCGGTTTCATGATCTTGTTGATCTTCTTAAAACGGGCTGTGCTTCTTCTTGCTATGTATTCTCTGTTTCGTCAAACTCGTCTTTATCGTTACTGATATCTCCTTCATTCTCTTCTGCTTCTTTGATAGATTCTTCCTCCTCTGTTCTCGTGTTCAGACTTTCTCCAAAGTTAATCGTGAACGTCCATGTTTCATTCTGAAAATCTGCATCTGAGTTACTCCACTTCCAACTCTTATTTTCATCGAACACGACATCTCTGCTAACTACGATCATGCGCTTTGTAGGCTCGAGAAGGCAATATGCCTTAGATCCGGGTTCTGTTCCAAGATAGACTAACATCTGCGACCTGTCGTCTAACTTTTTCAGGTGTGGACCCTCGATTTTTGCATAACTCACGCAGCCAAATACTCGTAGGTGCTCCACATTCGGTTTCCTAAGCTTGAAAGCTTCATACGGCGTTTGATTACACAACGATCTGGTTTCGACTCTGTTTATGAGATACGTTGAGTGTCTCACCGCTTCTCACCACAAGTAGTTAGGCATGTTCATATGCTTTAACATACTTATGGTCATCTCCAAGAGGGTCCTATTACGCCTTTCGACGACGCCATTCTGCTGGGGCTTGTATGGAGCAGTTAGGTGTCTGTTGATTCCTTCTTTTTCACAGTATGTTTGGAACTCCTGAGACATGAACTCCCCTCTTCGGTATGTTCTGAATGTCTTGATACTTGTTCCTGCTTCTAGTTCAACCACAGTTTTGAATGCTTTGACTTTCTCAAACGCTTTGCTCTTCTCCTTTAGTAATACTGACCACATATATCGTGAGAAGTCGTCGATTAAGACAAATATGTACCTCCTTTTTGCAGCTGTTGGAGGCGAGATTGGTCCGCAGAGATCACCATGAATGAGTTCTAAGACCTTTGTTGCTCGATATGTTGCTTGTTTTGGGAAGGATTGCCTTACTTGCTTCCCAAGTAGACATGATGCGCATGTATCCTTTTCCTTTGGAGCATTAGTTATTCCGATAACTAGTTCATTTGCTACCATAGACTTGATGATTTCTGTGCTGATATGTCCTAGATTGGCATGCCACTTTGAGTCATTAGACGCCATGATCTGCAGACACTTAGTGTTCTCAACCTCTAACGCCACTTTGTACAACCTATTCTTCGATCGGATTGCTTTCACCAGCAAATTTCCTTCTCGATCATGTAATGTGAGATAATCTTCTCTCATCCTCACATCACATCCTGCTTTAGTAGCCTGTCCTAGGCTTATAATGTTGCTCTTAAGATCTGGTATATAATAGACATCGGCTAGTATCTTCTTATCACTGTTTTTTGTCATGAACAAGATCGAACCCTTCCTTTTGATGTCAATACGTGAATCGTCTCCAAATCGTACTTTCCCTGTGATCATCTCGTTGAGTTTTTGTGAACCAGATTCGATTTCCTGTCATGTGGTTACTGGCACCGTTATCTAAATACCACTACCTGTCTGATCGTGTCTCAAACTCTTTTGGTTTCACATTCCTTTCGTTAAGATACACAATTTCGTGCATTAGAAGGGATTCCGCCTTTTGTGTATCGTCTTCTTCTTCATTTTCTTGTGTTTCCTGGAGTTTAAGTAGACAATCTGGGCAGTTCGAAGCATAATGTCCTGTCTTGTCACACCGATATCAGACAATTTTCGACAAATCGCTTGGTTCATACGATCTCTCATACGATCTTCCGCGTTCTCTTCCTCTGTTATAGAAGCGTCCTCCACGACCTCTCCTTTTATTTTCATTATTCTAACTTTGGTTTTGCTGTGTTTCTGTATTTGCATACATCAACTTGCTCTGTTCTTCTTGAGTTTCCTCGGCTTCCTCGTATATACGGTCTTCATATGCCTTTAAATGCCCAACAATATCCTCAAAGCTTGTTGTGTTCAAGTCAAGCACCTGTTCTGGTGATGCCACAATGTGTATATACTTCTTCCGAGGTATGCTCTTAAGGAACTTTTTGACTAGCTTTGACTCGATGCTAGTTCCTAGTGTTGCTGATTTTGAACAAATTTCCGAAAGCTTTCCACTGAAATCATCAATGGTCTCCGTATCCTTCATCTTTAAACGGTCAAACTCTGCCATTAAGGTTTGTAGCCGTGCTTCTCTGACTCTCTCTGCTCCGACGTGTCGTCCTTTAATAGCGTTCCAAACCTTATACGCAGAGTTAAGCTCTCCAACTTGTAAAACCAGTTTCTCGGACCTCCCAGACTTTGTGAACCTTGAGAAGAACATTCATTCTCATCGCCCACACAGTATAGTTAGTCAAGTTCAACATCGTACATTGAATCGATGATACGTTGGTCTCCTTTGCTCGCGTAGCAGGAACGATATCTCCCATAGTTTGGTGTTTGATTATCTTCGCCGTCGATGCTGGATTGGATCGTTCTTCTTCACAAGCTCTGATACCAAATAAAATCTTTAAACCCTAACTTCTTTGAGAATATAAGATTGCCAAAAAACACTTTTATTGTTTTAAGAAACTCACTCAAAATTTAAAACCTCTAAGCCCTCTCTATAATTTTATGAGTCTACCACACTTTGGTAACTTCATATATATAGAAGAAAAACTTACAAATTCCTAAACCTTATAGAAATAGAAAACTCCTTATAAATAACTCGTAAGGTATATTTAGATATCTCCTAAATATACTATATTTCCTAATCCTTTTAGGAAAACTTGTTTCTTAAGCTTTGTTCAACACTACGTCTAAAGGGCAAACCTAAGAACAAAACCTACGAATGGCCAAAAACCACATCCACCACACCACCATCTCTTGCTTTTGCTCCGAACGTGAAGACCACCCTTTCAGATTGGCATTTACGTTTAGGGCACCCAGCTATTTTAATTCTTCAAAAAGTTATTTCACAGTTTTCTTTACCTATTTCTTCAAATGCTTTAATGGCTCAACAGTAAGATCAGTAAGATCCAGACACAGAAAATATACACGTAAGGCACACAACAAGATTTATAGCAAGGGTTGGACTAAGATCAGAATGATCCAAACACATAAAACTACACACATAAGGCACACAACCAGTGTTATCCACAACAAGACACAAAGCCAAAATTGGCTAAGAACAAAAAAAAGGTTGAACTTGAGAAAAAGAAGGACGAAGCAGTGAATTTCTTCCTTTTCATCTTCACAGTTTGTATCTTTCTTTCAAGAAGGTGCATAATAATATAGCATCATGACAATCTAATTTTGAATTTGAAAAGGCAGATTAGAGAAGATTTAGAAACATACCAATTTCTGTCAGATGTATTTCAACTTATCATTGGGTACATCAGAATTTCAACAACATAGGATAATATTTAGAATCATAACATGACTCGATCCATTTGCAAACTGATAGCAGTTACTTTATCAAATATTTGAAGAGAAAGATTAGTGAAAAAGTTGTAACTTTGTCCATTTTCCTCTAATGCTACTTCTCTAACATTATCTTTTAGCTTGGAAGAGAAATATTTTCTTAGACAGTTCTACAAAAACTTGTACTTTAATGCTTTGTATTAATATCGTTGTTGTATATATATATTTGTCATTGTATCACCAACCAAAATTAAGACCTAACATAATACATATTATTGACAAACAAACATACATCATATCTCTCATGAAAATAAAAGTCTCAATTTTAGTTTTAACTCATCCGCGATAACCAGTTTGACTAGAGGCTCTCTCATCTGGCCGAAATTAAGGAGTATGATATGAATATTTTCATGGCATGGCACCATATCCATCATTCTGCCATTGAATGCGAGCAACATGCACTGTGAATAAAAGCTCCTGAAAAAAGGTGACATATATATGGTCAGAACAACAATAATGTATATATGTATATACATATTTACATTACATATATACATGGGCATAAGTGATGTGTTCTCACACACGTTACATGGATTGTTTCTCTGATTTATCAGAGATTCTCTGTTCTTACTAAGAACATCGTTTCTCTTTTGTAGCGGATCTCTTCCAATAGTCTTTCTCTTCTTCAGACACATTATGTTTCCGACGTCTTTTTTTATCCTTTCTCTGTTTTGATAGAGTTTTACACAAAACATTACTGGGTTTACAGTTTACTTCACATCCATTGTTATTTTTTTACCCAGCACATCGATTGGTTTAAAATTGATGAAAATAAGACATGTAAACAAAGAGATAAATCACTCAAACCAAGCCAAAAATATCCAAACGAGATTTGTATTTCAAAAGCATAACCCAACAGTAATAAAATTACATAAAGATATTAAACGCGAGGAAAAGGAGATCCAGGGTCTACTCTTTGAAGCTGACTGGCCCTTTGAGACTCTTCCTCATTCTCATAATACATGTAAGCAAAACCACCGTGACGTGTCATGTCCATACCGGCCATCTCATCCTTCTCCGAGATCCTAAGCAAATTGAGCTTTTTGAGGATGAAGAAGAGTGTTCCCATTGTGGCACTAACCCATCCTGCAACCACAAGTATTTGAACCAATTGTGCTCCCAATAGCTTCCCTCCTCCACCCATAAAAAGTCCGTATGGCCTTCCCGGAACTGCTCCGTAGACCTCGTTTAGATACTTCTCCTTTGCAAAAAGTCCTACGAATATCAGCCCCCATGCGCCACACCCTCCGTGTAGCTGCGCTGCCTCGAGTGGATCATCGAATTGGACCATCTCTGCAAGCTTGTTGCATCCGAAGAGGACAAGGGCAGCCACAAATCCGCATACGATAGCCGCCCATGGCTCCACCACGGAGCAACCTGCCGTTATGGCTGCAAACCCACCAAGTAGCCCATTACAAACGTCTGTTACGTTCCAGTGACCTGAGAGGAGACGTTTTCCAAAGAGTGTGGTTAGAGCAGCTGTGGATCCTGCCAACGTAGTTGTAACCGCTGTTCTCCCGATTCCGCTCCATTGACCGTAGTTGGAACCAGAAGTGTATGGAACGAGGATCTTGGTGAAGGAACCAGGGTTGAAACCATACCAACCAAACCATAGAAGGAAGGTTCCTAAGACAACAAGTGAAGCAGAGTGGCCACGTAGAGCAATAGGACGACCACCTTTCTCGAACCGGCCACGTCGAGGACCTTCGATTAGAGCTCCCCATAATCCTGCTATACCACCAACCATGTGAACAACACCTGAGCCAGCGAAATCAATGGCTCCGGTGCTAAACAAACGGTCATCCACTGGACGGAAAGGACTGGCCCATCCGTCTGGGGACCAGAACCAGTGAGAGACGACCGGGTAAACAAAACCCGTTAAAAATGAAGAGTAAATCAAGTAAGCCACAAACTGTGTCCTCTCCGCGATGGAACCACTAGTGATTCCAGCAGCCGCAATCGCGAACGCCCATTGGTAGAGGAAGAAAGAGTAATCGGTGGTGAGAGTCGGGAAGTCTCTAAGAGCAAAGTTGTGCCTCCCAATGAATCCTTCGGAGGAACCGCCATAGGCAAAGGCGTAACCAAAGAGATAGTAAAAGAGCCCTCCGGCTGCAGCGTCAAGAACATTGGTGAGCATGATGTTCATTGTATTCTTGGCCCTAACGGAGCCAGCGCAGAGCATCGCAAAGCCAAGCTGCATCGCGAATACGAGGTAAGCAGAGAAGAGGAGGTAAGTGTTGTCTATGGCGTATGTTGCATCTGTGAACTTGTTGTTAATGGTGCCTAATTGGCCGCATATGTAGTCGGCCGCCGCGGTGGCGTTGGGACCGAGCAGAGCGGAGAGATCTCCAGAGCAAGTTAGAGCTTCTGACATGTTGACAGAGTTGGGAAAGAGAGACAGGGAGAAGAAATGCCGCCTCTTGTGTGTCTATTAAAAGGAGGAAGGTGGGTTTATGGTTGACTTTTGATTCCGGCATGACCAATCAAATTAGGGAGAGAAATTCAATTCTATTACTTAGTCAAAAATTATGTGAGACAAAAACATTATTGAATTGGGTATGACATCTGCCAAATCTCTTAACGACTTGCAATCGACAATCATAATCCTATATGGTTTTGTTTATTTAGTGATGATTAGCATGTAGTTTGATATATATATATATACATATATATATATACATATATATATATTATTATTAGAATACTAGTGTATGTGATGAATTTATACATAATAAATCATTGTTAATATTTTAAACCACAAAGCTAATTTTCTAGTTGTAACTAAGGTTCTTCTTTCAACTAAAAGTAAATAGAAATCAAGGGTCTACTTTAACTAAAAGAATGAATGGCATTTCTGAAAGATTTAGAAATGAATGGATGCTGGTTAAAGAGATAAATATGATAGGTTCAAATGTAATATACTTTAGAATTATTGACCAAGAAAATCTCCATCTTGGTTAATAGGACTCTATAAGGACAGACGATTACCGTACAATGTGGGACTCATCCGTGCTTTGTCTTTCGAGGAGAACTTTTACATGCATCCCAATTTGTTATGACTTATGAGTAGTTATTTCATAAGTTAAATAAAATAAAATAAATAGTATTTTTTCGCAAAATATATTGTGGCAACTAGCAAAACGAATTAGAATACTTTTGAGTTTGAAATTCATGAAACTTAAAATGGTATATGAGTTGGACATCTAACGGGATTCCCAATACATTGTGTTTCTATTTTTTTCAACAATGAAATTGGATTCCCAATTGCTTGAGTAGCCAAATATAATGGCCTAATCCTATGATGCTTTCATTGCTTTGGAGGTTTTCTGAATCTTATTTAGTCTAAAAAGTATATTTTGCCACATGCTTTGGTTTTGCATTGATGATAAGGTATGGACGATTGTAAATCAAAGGAAGTAGCCAAGAGGATATACTTGGAGCTAAATAGCTAATACGTGTGGACCATCAATTTTCGGTATATAATTTCTCACGCCATTTAAGAATTTATATCACTTAACACTGAATATGTTCCACCAAACCGATCCGAACTAGTTACCTAAATTCCAAAATGTTTTAGAAATCGATTGCAGATTCGACTGGGTCTATATGAATTATTTTTTTGAACTGAACGTAAAATTTATTCTAACCAAAGAACTGATTGACAATGAATGCATCTTTATGTTCAGAAATCAGAATATTAGAAAAATACCATAAAAATACAATGAACTGATTTACAGTGAATGCATCATCATGTTTGTTGTCTCATATGTTTTAAATTGAGCTGATCCGATTTCCGTATGTTTATTATCTATGAGATTGATAATATGAGAACGCATTAAGGATGAGCCTATATGAATTTATTTATAAACTAATGTCAAGATTTAGCATTCTTTATACGACAATCCTACAATAATTTTTTTGCTTATCCCGCAAAATATATATACAACATGAGTTAGCGGGAACCACGTTTGATTTCTTGAAAATTGCATTTACGCCCTTATAACTTTTATTTTTGATAAATACACTTTTAAACTTCCGAGTCGGATATTTTAACTAATCTAACATTCTAACTGAAACTGATTTGGAGCCATATCAACTAATCGTGAACTGTTTCATAAAATGAAATTTGTTGTTTTCATATGCCAATTCGAGTCATTTCTGGTAAATCTTTTTTATCTCATCAATTTAAAATTTTCTAACCTGATAGTTTAAATGAATTATTTAATTGATTAGCCTTTTTGGTGCTATAGGTGCAAAATCGAGTCAAGTATCGCGTTCAAGAACATATAAATTTCTTCTACTTAGACCAGAAATTTACTATACAATATGTGTAACAAATATATGAAAACTTGTCCCCTGTTTCAAAAGAGAATATTGACTAGAATGACCTTACAAAATGGTCGGTTTGCTCATGTAACCTAGCCTTCTTACATTTTTGCTACATTAATCTTACCAGCAGAGAAAAGACATTAAGGTCCCTTATATAAAAAAAACTGTTTTTGTTGATTTTTTTAAAATTTCGTAAATACATAATTATACACAGATATACAATATAAACATGAGACCTATATACATAAATATATAATCTATATACATAAATATATCAAAAATACAAAAAATAAAATCAAAAATTGGAAAATAGGATTTAATTAATACATAAATATATACATAAATGTATAATATGAGACCTATATACATAAATATATAATATATATACATAAATATATTAAAATACAAAAAATCAAAATTTTGAAAATAGGATTTAATTAATACATAAATATATACATAAATGTATAATATGAGACCTATATACATAAATATATAATATATATACATAAATATATTAAAATACAAAAAATCAAAATTTGGAAAATAGGATTTAATTGAGGGAGGGAAAATAAACCGTCATTTCAGTTTATTTCCCTCCCCAAGAAAACTCTAGAGGCGATTTCGACTCTCTGGTCCTCCTTCTTCTCCAACGATGACGAAGAATCTGCAGATCCTCGGTGTTTTAGTTTGTCTGCTATCCTCCGTCGTTCTTACCAGTGCTTTCGTCATCTCCGGTAAGTCGTTTTTTTTCATTTATATTTCGTTATTTTTTTTTCGCGGTCTTTGCCTCCGTCACTGTTCTCCGTCTTTGTGGCTGTCAGCGACATCATACAGGCGGTAACGGACCTACGGCAGTGAGGAAATCTGTAACCCTATTTTTTTGGGTGTTGCAGGAAACAGGTGTTCGGCGGTGGTTCCAACGGTGGATTGTCGAAGGGTTACAGGTGAGTTTTTATAAACTTAGTCGATATATCTATTTTTGTTAAGTGATGGGTTTGGTAGACTTGTTTTTGCAGTATATGATATATATTATATTTGATAGATTAGTATCGTTGTATATGATAGACTTGTATCATATATGGGATTTTTGAGTTTTGCTATTCGGATAGGTTCGTTTCTAATTTTTGAGGTTTGTTGATATAAATGAATGATAGAGTTGTTTCATGTTTCATGTATGTTAAAACCCAATGGTAGATTTGTTTCATGTTTGTTAAAACCGAATGGTAGAATTGTTTTATTTTGGTCTTAAGTTGCGTTGTTTACTTTAAATATGTGGTAGAGTTGTTTGTGATGTATATTGTATGTATGATAGATTTGTTGGTGTATATGATAGACTTGTTTGGTAATGTATCATAGACTTTTTTAAAAATCTCTTATTTTCCACAGATGGCTTCTTCCAGTGATTCGAATGATTATCCACCAAGAATGTATCAGCCAAGAAAGTCACCTTTGCAGGAGCATAGCTTCAATTATGGCGCCCACCTGACTGAATTCGGGAAGTTGAAGGAGGCTATTGGCAATGATGTGTACTTGTATCGTTGTATATGATAAACTTGTATCACGTATGAGATTTTTGAGTTTTGCTATTCGGATAGGTTTAGATATGATAGACTTGTATCATTGTATATGATAGACTTGTATTGTTGTGTATGATAGACTTGTATCACGTATGAAATTTTTGAGTTTTGCTATTCACATATAGCTGAATTGAATATCAAAACGGCGCTGATCTGAACCCAGATCTCCGTAGACTACTTGTCGAAAATCTCCATACTCGATTTCCCGATCAACAGCTACAACTCGACATCCTTTGCTCTTATCAACCAAAAACAAATTAAATATCGAGTTTTAGCGAATTCCCACTTCCCACATACTAAAAAAAACCTCGACCATGCATGAAGAAGACATAATAGAGGATGAGGTACAAAGAAAAAAACAGCAAAAGAGGCAAAGAGAGGTTGGCGGCGTCTACCCTAGTATAGTTGGATGCAGTGGTTAGAACATCAAATTCGATAATAACTGCTGGACAAAGTCGTCATTTCACATTATTAAGTCTACCCTTCTGTAAAGTATATATCTCTATCAATTTTCAATATGTCTATCAACATTTCAATAAGTCTACCAACATCGACGTTCCCAAAAGAAGGATATGTCTATTATAAGGGTGAAATATATCTATTTTTGGCCAATATGTCTATCGATATCAAATATATCTATTACATACTCAAATATATCTATCACACATCTAAAGCCTCTTACTGAATTTTAAGTCTACTTAACTGAAAATAAGTCTACTTCTCCATAATAAGTATACTATTTTTAAGTAAGTTTACCATGAATAAAACAACACTATCATAACAAAAAAAAATAACATTGTAGTAGATATAATATCTTCTCATATAAGTCTATCTCCAGGATAAAGAAGTCTATCTTCAGGATAAACAAGTCTATCATTAGAGGTAACAAGTCTACCAATTCTGGTCAATAGAACTTCGAAAAGTCAACTTAGACTCACTAAATCTACCAACACGAAAATAAATCTATTTTGAAGACAAACAAGTCTATCAACAATCAAATATGTCTATCAACAAAATTAACTCTACCAAACGATTGAAGTAAATCTATCAACATAAGTCTACGAATATTTAACAAGTCTACCAACATCGGGACAAATCTATCATCGAAAAATTATGTCTATCAATTTTTACGTAAATCTATCAGAAAATTTAAATCTATTATAAAGGATAGTAGACTTAATTCTCGGCGCGTGATTTGTACTGCTGACGTGGAAAAAAAAAGTAGTAGCATTTTTGTAAATACGTTTTTTGTCATCAAAGCGTCTGAAGGGTAAAATAGGGTTTTTTAAAAAAACAATGTTGTTTTGGTTATTTCGAGAATGTTAGATTGTTTTACTAATTTCACCTAACATTTAGGTTACCACAGCAATCCTTCCGTTTCAAAAAGAAAAGTTTTTGAAGTTGTTGATTGTCTTAAATTAGTTTAAACTATGACGCAAGTTGTATATTATTTAAGCAAATGAAAGATTTCGATATAATATATAAATTCTTATAGAAAAATAATAATTGATGTTGCGACTATGCCTAAATATGCAACTTAATCATTATGGACAGTTGTAAATTTGTAATCTATGTTCACTGATGCATACGTACAAAGGAGAAAAAGTGAGTTTACTAGATTATACAAACTAAGAAATACTAAAGAAAAAAATAGTATAAGACGATCTTGAATGCATAATATCGAGAGTTGACGCTCAACAAAATAGAGACTTTTTTAAAAAAGAAATACCCCAAAACATATTTTAGTAGCAACTGGAGCTTGTAAAATCATTCAAAATTATGTTAATTGACATGGCAATATGGATTACCACATTACTGATCATTTAGTAATACGTACGTATTAATTAGTGATGAATTATAGTTCCAATATCTAAATAAATTTAGGTCAACTAAGTATTATAAACACTCAAATTGTTATATACTAAACACGAAAAGCCATCTTGGCTGTTTTACTTATTTATGAAATCAGACGACCTTAGGGCGTCCATAGCTATATCTTCGCACTTTTCGTTAATAGAATTAATTTTTCTCTTGATGCTAGGTAAAAATAATTGAATGATAACAACTAAAAACATGGTAAAAATGTTTGAAAATTATCAATATTTTCGCATTACCTACTTCGGATCACTCTGATTTCGATTTTTCATGTGTTTGATTCTCCCTATGAACAACTTCGTTGTTGTTGGGCCAAATTATTTGAACTTCTATGTTCTGGTCGGGATGCGCTTGCAGTTGCAGGAAACTCTTATTCAATGACATGTTCAGCCCTGGAATTAGTAAACGAAAAACACTCTATATGCTATATGTACACGCTATACGGAATCAGTAAACAAAAAACACGTTAACATTTTTGGTAAATTGACTTTGCATTGCTTGCGGAGCTTTAAGAAGACCCTGGATTCTAATTATAGTATCACATGAAAACTATTCGTCCAGCTAATTTTCTATACTATATTTTAAGCAATGTTCTAAAATACGCTATATAGTAGCGTATAGACATATATACAGCCATATATACAAAACTATTTTTTTTGCAAAAAACTATAATATAAAAATATGTGAAAATATGTATATAAAAATAAAATGGCATAGTAAAAAACATAATAATATTTCTACTGTAAATTAATAATTTTCCCAATTAATATACATAAATAACAGACAAATAAATCGCAAATTTTAAAATTTTAAATAATCGAACAAAAAAACTATATCAAATTTATTCTCAAATGGAACAAAAACCTCATATGGAATGAAAGACAAAATAACATATCATATCATGATTATCATCACATGAGAATTCTTGAAAGAATATAAATATATTCGTTATAATGGTTATTTCTAGAGGATTAGTTTTTGTTAAAAGTAAAACTATGTAGCTTTATTATTTGAAAATTTATCAAAATTGGCATAATATAGTATGGCCATACTTCGAGAAAGCCTTCGAGATAGCTTTCCAGGTCTAAGAGACTGTGTTTTGGTGTTGAACCCGCCTTATCTACAAAAGAAAATCCTAGATCAGAATTGACCATACTCAAAGCACATTTGAACTTGAGCACAAGCTTTCAGCTGTTTCAGTACACACATCTCTGTATTCTCTCTGCAACCCGACAAAAATTGGGACGTTGTGCTATACTACACTCATTTCAAAAAAAAAAATCGGACATACTTTTTACCCTTTTTAAACTAGCCATCGATTTATTTTATTATTTACAATTTTAACATCTATATTTTTTAATTGCAGTTTGATTTTTTTTTTTATAAAAAAAACCAGAAAACAGCCAAATAAAATTAAAAAACCCGCAGCTCCCCCCCTCTTTCTTCCCCGATGATCGATGTCGAGCACACCGACATTAAACACATCGAGCACACCGACATTAAACACATCGAGCTGATTCTGTGAACAATCATTGAAAGTGATTCTTCCTTCTTGTTACAATCAGGTTTGTTCTAAGCTTAAGAAAGATAAATGCAGATCATTTAAATGTATGGTTTATTTGATTTAGGGATGAATACAAAATTTGTCCGATAATTTGGTTTGATTTTGAATTAGGATCCATCTCCACCGATTAAGACATAGGGTTTGGTTGAACTGTATTATATTGAATCAGATTGTCTAGTATTTTTGGTTTGAATGCTGTGTCGGCAATGAAGCTCTAGATTTAGTATTACAGTTAGAACTAGGTATTAATAAGAATAGTGGAATAACTGTAACAACTGAGTATTACTGAGACTAGTAGAATAACTGTTACAACTGGATAATACTGAGAATGAGAGTAATGGAATAACTGTTATAACTGGATAATACTGAGACTAAGAATAATGGAATAACTGTTACAACTGGATAATACTAAGACTAAGAGTAGTGGTATAACTGGTACAACTATATATATATATATATATATATATATATATATATATATATATATATTTTCAGGATTCAATGAGCAAGGGTTCCATAATCATTAATTTTACTACTGGAGGATATACCGATGGTGATTACCGATGGAAAGCAAAAGAGCATTGCATGTACTTGATAACATTCAGAGCAACATTTATAGAAAAAATAACATATAAGTTGTTAGTGGAAAAGATATACAAGAAGACTGGGGTAGATGAATACACGGCGAAGCTTAAATTGAGTTTTCTTCCTGTCCTAGTAAATGATGGTCTTCCTGTTTATGTGGCTTGCGATGACGACGTTTATGGATATATGTCCGTTGTAGATGATCGTAGCTGTAGAAATGGTTTGCAGGTAGAATTCATAGAAGATCAGTTGGGATGTGGATATAGTTCATTTGGTGGGATGGTAGTGCCATTAATGCTCACGCTGGAAATGAAGGAGGAAAAGCTTTAGATGAAGAGGCGATGGAGGATATCGTACTTGGAGCTAATGATAATGCATCACATGCGCATGTGGATAACAGTGGTGATGACGTGGGGAGAATACTTCTGATGATGGTGGGGAGAATAGTTCTGATAAAGATGTGGATATTAGTTCTGATGACGGAATTGATAACAGCTTTGATGGTGGGGTAGATTGGGGTGCGATAGTTGAATTTGAGGAGTTCCCACGTCCTTCACAAGGAAGTCAGTCTATAGAAGCATGGGAAGATGGTACAAGTCTGGAATTAAAACAAGATTTGAATAAAAAAAACAGTGAATGAATTAGTTCGGAGAGCTTCACTTGGTAAATGTTTTGGGATCTCACTTAAGAACTCAGATAATAAGCAGTGGGTGGTAAAATGTGCTGCTGAAAAAGAAAGTTGTGCTTGGAATATACGAGTTGTAAAGGGCGCAAAATCAGGATGTTTCAAAGTTACCAGATATAATAAAATATATACATACTCCCAGGTGTCTCGTAGTAGCTACGCTAGCACAAGAGACACAAAAATATTAGTTGCATCTTTGGTGAAGGAAAAGTGTGTAGGTAAGTTGCAAACCACAACACCAACTGAAATTATGACTTTACTTCAGACAGAGGTCGGTGTGTCAAGTGTCTTATGCTACAGCATGGAGAGAAAGAAATATAGTTCTTAATGAAGTATGCGTTGATCCACAAGAAAGTTTCTTTTTGCTGCCTTCTTATTTATACATGCAGGAGCAGGCTAATCCTGGAACAAAAACGAAATTGTTATTAGAAAAAGAACAGAGGTTCAAGTACCTTTTTGTCATACTTGGAGCTTGCATCGAAGGGTTTGAAGGATTGAGTAAAGTGATTAATGTAGATGAAACATTTCTTAAGGCTGGTTATAATGGTGCTCTAGTTATTTCAACAGCTCAAGACCCTAATCATCACCATTACCCTCTTGCCTTTGGTGTAATTGATGGTGGAAAAGATGCAAGCTGGAATTGGTTTAATTGGTTTTTTGAAAGGTTGAAAACCATTTTTCCGGATGTTGTTGAGTTGGTTTTTGTTACTGACAGAAATCAAAGCTTGGTCAAAGCAGTAGCTGAAGTGTACCCAAGGTCTCAACATGGCTTTTGTAATATATCATATGTCGCAAAGTGTGAAATCTCATGTTTATTATGTGAACAAAGAGGAGGCTGCTGAAAAATTCAGGTAATGTGCAAGGATGTACCCAGAAGCTGATTTCCTGTAAAATTATGATGAATTTAAAAGAAAGTATCCAACCGCTACCACTTATCTTGAAAAGGGGCAGAAAAATGGCATAGAGATCATCAACAGTGTGAAAGAATGGGCAAGATGTTATTTTCCCGGTGAAAGGTACAGCATTGACATTAGTAATAGTGTAGAGTCTCTAAACGGTGTTTTTAAGAAAGCAAAGAAGTTACCGATTTTGTCTATGGTCGATGTGGTTCTTGCAAAATTTAATGAATGGTTTAACAGACATAGGAAGGAATCTGCATTTGGTCAAGTGACAGATAAATTAGTGCCTTATGTGGAAAATGTATTGCACACGAGATGTTTAGTTGCAGTGAAATTAGTTATTGTGGAGCTAAACAATTTCCAGTTATACAAAGTACCGGGAAAAGATGGAAATACTTATGTGGTCCACTTGTTACAGAAAACTTGTGATTGCAAGCATTTTGACATAGACAAGTACCCCTGTGAGCAATAAAATGCAATGAACAAAAAGATGGATCCAGGTGTTTCCACTATCATGATCTGTGCTCTTGATATTATTGGACCGACCAGTGGAAGTTGGCATATGTTAGGATGATCTATCCAATAGCGCCCAGATATCAGTGGGTAATTCTGGCTGAAATATAGGGTTATGTTTGCAGACCACCAGATTTCTCCAAGCGCAAGAAAGGAAGATAGAGAGAAAAAAGGTTCACATCAACGGGAGAACACGCCGTGAAAATAAGTGGATTCCAGGACAAAACTTTGCCGGGACTTGGTTAAGTTGTAGTCAGAATTCAGAGACAAACGCAGAGTCAAACGCAACGGTGTAATTTGTATGTTGGCGTTTTTTTTTTGGTATTACTGAAACTACTAGAGTCAACTACAAGGCAATTTTGTAATTTGTATGTTGGTATTTTTTTGGTATTAATGGAACTACTATGGACAACTACAAGACAATTTTGTAATTTGTATGTTGGTCTTTTTTGTCCTTTTTTTGGTATCTGAGTGCGCTGCTATTTGACATTTTCTCGATTGGAATGTCAGCGCCGCTATTTGACTTTTATTAGAGTATATTTCTAAAATTATACTACTGAATTAATCAATTAATTATCTATAAACTACTTTATAAAATTATGAAATTTTGATATAGAAAAGAATATAGTTTACTGAATTGAATATCTCTATACATCCATAATATGTAGAAAAATACTAATTTATAAATTTTGAAAATTATTTGACCATACTTATTCCCATATAATATCATAGAGTTTAGGGATACTTTAAAACAAATAACCTTAATATGAACCAATATCGTCAAAGATTGACATATCACATATGTTATTTCATAAATATATTGGAAATCTCCTTAATTTACTAAATATGATCGGTACAACCAACAAATTTAATTTTAATCAATGGTAATACTAATAAAACTGGAATATCGCAATAATACAACTGTTTGGAAATGTGAACAACTGTATAACTGGAAGGTACAATTATGCATACTTTTTCCACCATTTTTGAAAAAAACCGAAATGGCGCCAAATTGAAAATTTTCAAAATTTTTTGCCACAATTGAAAATTTCTCTCTTCTCCTTTTACCTTTATTTATAGGGATATTTTTTACTCCATCTTTTCAGTTCTCCTGGTTTCACTTCCGTCTTTTTCTCTCCTCTCAATTATCTCCTTCTCTCTCAAACTCTTGATTATGGATCCAGAGAGCTACAGCGAGTACAAAAAAAAACAAGAAGCTCATCGACATGCTTTATTTTATATCTGACAGTGATTATAGAATCCCAACCAGTTATCCATGTGGTGGACGAATCGTTGTCCTCATCGATGAGACTTCTCAGCAAACCAGATACTTTATCTCGGATGAGTTCAAGGTCTATTTTGCAATTTCGGGTTTACTTTATGAGTTTCTGGGTTTAGATTTATAATTTCTGGATTTCTGAATATCTGTCATTATGTGTAGAATGATGGCTTACACGTTCGAAAAGTATGGGCTGATGCTGTGGAAGAAGAGATTGCTAGGCTAAAGAAGGATGTTATTTCTAATGGACAGAAGATTCGACGCATGGCACACCATGAATTTCAAATCAAACAATTGCAGATAGAGCTGAAAAAAATGCTGAAGAGATCGCAAAGCTGAAGGAGATACTAGGTTGACTAAATGTTTAGCTTTTCCTACTAAGTATTCCTAGTTGTACCCAAACTTATGTTAAAGTTTTACTAAGTATGTTAAATTTAATAAAATTATATTAAAATTCTTTTATAAAACCATTAGAACATTTAGTACAACATATCCATAAAACCAAAAATCAAAACAAACAAGCAAATTTGTATATTTGGTAGTATTCCCAGTTGTACCCAATCTTATGTTAAAATTTTACTAATTATGTCAAATTTATCAAAATAATATTAAACTTTTTCTATAAAACCATTAGAATATTTAGTACAATATATCCATAAAGCCAAAAATCAAAACTAACAAGCAAACTTACAACAGATTCCATCGGATCTTCATATTAAACGATCAAGTTTGTAATTATAAGTACTACTAGATTTAGACCCGTGCTGTGCACGGGAGTTTTTTTTTTATAAAGATTTCAAGTTTGGAGAGCAAATACAATTAAATTTTTTATTTGTGTGTATGTTAATAGTTAGGTTATAAGAACAATTTTATATATCTGTCGCATTACTTGAATGTATATTAACTTGGTATGGTTTTGGTTATTTATAATTGAGGATGATATTATTTAAATTTTCAAAGTTGTCTACATAATATAAACGTATATATTATTAGACGAATATATATACATATATATATCGTAATGAGCAAATATCTATAGAGAATAATGAAAGCAATCTATCTTATTAATAAATCCTGAATTTGACAAAAGTTCATAGAATTAAAACGTTGACTACTTCACTTGGTCACCTTTGTAGCTAAACGACATGAATAGTTGAACCTCCAACCATAATTAATAGGTGAATATGATATATGAGATTAGTCTTTAATCTCAATGTCATTATTCTCCGTCTTATTGGATTTGAAGTACCAAAATAATTATATACAGATATGTTATTACTGGCATTTAGTAAAATATCAAATATTTATATAGTACTTACTTATCTTTGAACTTGTCAACTTCAACAATATGGGGATCAAAAAGAAACCTTGACATCCATCTTGCATCCGAAACAGTCAATGTCCCTAAAACATAGATTTTACGTATAGTTAATATTTGATCTAACCATAATAACTACTGTTATCATGATTAAATGTTAAGAACTTAGTTAGAAACAAACCATTGTTGTAAGCTATACGACAGTCTGTCAATACACATGTTATATTAGAACCACATGCAGACCAACATTGTGATTGGAAATTATCAGCCAAGTTACCATAAGCAACACAACTATTTCAACATTCCTACAATATATTAACAAAATATATTGTTATTTAATAACATACAATTAAATGGGTAACGATTCAAATACTTACTTGAGATTTCTCAACGTAAATCGTAGTCGACTATAGTATCTACGAAAATCACAATCTAGTCTGTAATCCTTAATCCTTGTAAGTCGTCCAACGTGGACAACAGCACCAAGTAAATCTAATATCACATAAAGTATCAAAAGATGTTTAAAAGATTTTAAATTGAAAATCAATGAGAATTATATAAGACAAATACCAATAGGATACTTATGATCAATAGTCCCATCCAAAATATCCTCAAACTCTGAGAAAGACATAAATTGAGTATCGGTGGGGATTTCATATAGCCTTTTGACAGTAGTGTTCTGAAGTAGAAAAATCCTCCATTTATGATGAGTTGTTTTCTGAAACCAAAATGAATCATTTACAACAAAATCATGTAGAGTATTCCACTGTCCGTCTTGCAAAGCTTGATCATAATACGAAACCAACACAGGATTAGTCATCGAAGCATGAATCTTGCATCCCTGAAAAGTTCAGTATCAATATATTTAGATGTTTATGAATAATAATACTACTATGAAAATAAATAATAATAACTTACTTCTTCATCCACCAGAATAAATTCCAAACCTTCAATTCCTTGTGGACCAAGAGTTTTCCATTTTTTTAAAACCAATATTTTGATTTTCCAGTCCGATCTCCATGAATGCAAATCGGAAACTCGGTGATAGAGTTCCATGGTGAAAGGGTACGATGTGGTATCTAGGTTTTAGACAACTGCAAAATCCAATATATATATAAGAGGCTTTAGGTTTATAGTAATACACTTAGATTAATATGTCTAATGGAAACCGAATATCTCGCATGGATATTTTCTAAGATCAGGAATCTATATTTATAGTTTCAAATTCAGAAACTAAAAATCCATTATAAATTAATATATTATTTTTGATTATATCTAAGTGATTTTTTATTTATTGATGATATGATAGTACTATTTATATAGAAGTACAACGATATATATAAACTGTGTAATATAACAGAATAAAACTTGTTTAAGTTGGTTGCGTGTTAAGGATTGGTAATACATGTCTATTTTAAATTTCTACTACTCATTAGCGAATAAAAAGACAAAATATATAACTAACAAATAATGCAAAAAATTAATATCCAAATAATACACTTTATTGAAATCAGAATAAATATGGTAGGAAGAGAAACAAAGTATTTATTAAAACAAACTTAGGAGAACACCACTCATAACAAAATAAAAAATAGAATATAAAATATAAGATAGCATAACATAAGTCCTAATCATTTCTTCCTTGAGAACTTGAAGCACTCACGTATACTTCAGTTATCTTCTTTGCAAGGCTGAGAAGAATATTTTTCATGTAATTAGTCAGTAATAAAAAATCATAATCTAAAACTATTGAATGTTAATAACGATTATTACTTGATCCCAAAGCTTTTGACTTCATCCAATGGCGGGGCAATAGCAAAACATGAAAGCGATCCCTCCTTGTAATTTTCAATTGTCATTTTATCTAATATATAAATAAGATAAGGTAATCAAGTTTTGACTATGTATAAGGTTGTCTTATAAATATGAAAATCATATAAACGCACCAATATTTTTCTTAACCAACCAATCAGTTAAGACACAAATAGCAAATGGACTCTTCCCTACAGGACTTTTGCATTTCCCTTCTATCTCGTAAGCCAAGTCATCATGTGCAACACAGTTAAGAGTACAATTCCCACACATTATAATTATTATGATTATATTGTATCTCAAATAATGATATAAAAAC
This sequence comes from Eutrema salsugineum, assembly GCF_000478725.1. Classification (NCBI taxonomy): domain Eukaryota; kingdom Viridiplantae; phylum Streptophyta; class Magnoliopsida; order Brassicales; family Brassicaceae; genus Eutrema; species Eutrema salsugineum. The sequence continues at coordinate 7,180,731 of NW_006256686.1, read as the reverse complement.
ATGAAACCATTATATTACTTACTCCAGATCTTTAATTCGGAATCTCAGTGTTGGAAAACTTTTGTCATCGGGATAAACAACTGTTACCATATTTTCGACATGATCCAGAACACCAATCAAATCTGGTTTAAAAAATATTGTAGTACCACAACTGATCAATATTACACAATCAATCATACAATACTATAATCGATAACACTAACATAGTTAAATACATAATTAATAAAGATAAATTTTAATACTTACCAACTGGGTAGAAGTGGCTGTAAGGCTTATTGTAAACACGGCTGAAATCAACAAAACGAAGGAAATGATTTCCAGTCAAAGGTCGGATGGAACTGACCTTAGTTTCACCATCTAAAATTATTTGATTAACGTGTCTTGTAGTCCGTTCTTCCCACTTAGAAGGAATTAGTTTGAATTTGGATAAATGCACCTAATTTCCTTCTTGCAAAACGTATTCGAAATATGATAGATTGAGGTTACCAACGTAGGCAGAAATTCTGCAACCCTGTTAGGGTAATTGATATAAAACATTAGTAGCAAAACGATATGAAGTACTAATAATATAAAACATTGATAGAGATGAGTATCAAACTGACATTCTCATCAACCAATATGAAATTCATCACACGAAGACCGTCAGCATCAAAGGCCCCCCATCTTTTTAAAATCTTCACCTTAATTGTCCAACCATCCTCCCAAAATTGTAACTCATGCACCATTTGGTATTCACGCATTTTGTTTGAGTTTTCGATTAAAGATGAATAAAATGGTTTGCAGCAAAGGTTTATATAGGAGTATGTTAGTAAATTAAGGATATGACATCCCAAAATTATTTGCGTATATACGATGAATTGTAAAAAAATTTGCAACAGTCAGTGATTTTAGGAATATGTATCTTGTTAGTTATATCTTAGATGGCATAAATTACGATTCTCTATATTACTTAAGAATATTTCCATAGTTTTGTTGAAGTAGTTACGATACATTTAACAGATTATAGAATTAAATATTAACGTATATTTTGTGCAACTTCAAATAAGTAATATGACAAATATATGGAAGTCGTATTCGTATTTTTTTTTTTAAATGATTTGTTACGTATATATTCATTATATGTAAATAAGGAAAGTTGATTATAGAATATGTAATCAAATATTAACAATGATTAATTTAAGGAATGCTGAACCCTAAACATAAAGTTTCTAATAATATTACTATCATATCTAAATTCTTCCGGAAATCTAGTCATTATATTTTCCAAATGCTGAAATATAAGGAGACAAACAATTGGAGATATAGCACAGCGAAGTATCTTTGTTTACATAAATACCAAGTAAGAACAAATAACAAACGTTAAAATTATTAGTATATTACCAAATATCTCCATTAATTATTTAACATAATAATTTAATATAAATCCATTATTAACTATGCGCGAGATTAAAATTAACTTTTAAAATGTTGGCTTTAATATTTTTTAAATGAGATGTATACTTAGTTACAAATGGCTAATGATATAAATATTGAAATATGTAACTAAATAATTTTTGAAATATGATAGTGTTTTAATTATGGTTTACTGTATCGGATTTATTATAATCGTTAGATTAGTTTTCTAAATATTTTCTTAAATTATATATGTTTGAAAGATTATTGATTGTTTTTTGGTTCTTTCTTTAAAATCAAGCTCAAACTAATGGCTTAGCCCTTTACTCGTATGGTGATTATACATTAAAATCGTTCAAAATCTCAACACATCTATTATTATATGTCTCTTGTTTATACTCATGTTTATATTCAAAATTCATCTTAACAAAATTCATCTTAACAAAGTTTTTTATTTTTCTAATTATTTTATTAAATTATATATGTTTGAAAGATTGTTGATTGTTTGTTGGTTTTTTTTATCATGTCAGATTTTACATTATCTAATCAAGGTTTAACACTTTTAAATCCGTCAAATATTACTAAAAATTTACATTGTCCATTTTTTTTTTGTTCCAACGATGACTTATTTTTTGAAAGAAAACTGGATAATTATTTTAAAGTCAAATTCTCTTCATCATTTTTTTTAGTTTATCAACAAATGATGAACTTCTAGCTGATCAGAATAATTATTTTATCAACTGAGGAGCTTCTAGCTCATCATAATAATTGTGGGAGTGATACATCAGCTAAAATAAATAAATCAAATTCAAACTAATTGCTTACGCTTTTACATGTATTGTGATTACACATCAGAACCATTCAAAATCTTAACTCAACTATAGCCATCTCTTTTATGTTTATATTCGTGTTTAAACTTAAACATATTCTTATCACAATTTCATTTGTAACTCATATCTAAATCTAACATTTCTAGCTATCCTTACTATTTTAATGTGAGAAATTGGAATTTTTTATTTTATTTTAACTGTGATCCTTTATAAATTTTTATTTTCTTTTAAAATCTTTAAATTCTACTAAATTCTCACACAATCTAAATTCGCATGTTTATTCAAGCGATGGTTTTCTTCAAAATCCAACAAAATAAAATTTTATTTTATTTTATTTTAAATTGTTACCTATTAATTTAACTTTTGAAGTACATTAACGACTTAAAGTTAAAACCCATACCAATCATCTATATATCGAGGAACTTTCAGCTAATAATAACTATGTGAGTGAAACATCAGTAGAATAAAATAAATCAAATTCAAACTAATCACCTATACTTTAATCCATATTATGATTATATATTAGTTTCGTTCAAAATCTCAACTCAACTACTATCATCCGTCTCTTGCTTATATGCTTATATTCAAGGTTAAACTCAAACTCAATCTAATTTGGAACTATTTTAAAAAAAAATATGGAGCATTTCTAATTTAATTTCAGTTGTTGACTTGTCGCATACATGCTACTGATATTACAACTTACAAATTGAATTTCATATTCGTGAAAATTTTGAGGAAATAAGATAATGACTCTTATTCACAACTGCATTCACAATTACATCTATAAACATTGCACTTTTATGAAATATGATACGTAAATCCAAAACTATAAATAAGAGTTCATCTTTGTTTTAACCCTAGAATTTATTTTAAGTCGTAAGGGATGGAGCTATTTGTCCTTTTGGAAATCATTTCTTTGCTTACGTCTGGAACTTTTTTTTTAAAATTAGTTGTAACTGTTTTTTATGGGATCCTCAAGAACATAATCAATATTAGATCAAAATCAGAGCATTGAACCACCACTCACAAAGATTCTGGAGGTGCTACGGATTTGGGACAATAGAGTCAACAACATAACAGCTGCCACAATCTTAAAGCATATGGATTTGAAGAACTGGAAAATAAACCCAAAAAAGAAAATAATTATACAAATAAGTTATGCTCTATCATTCGTGTCGTGTTTCGTATGCTGTATGATAGAACCCTTGATTTAATTTGTTGCATTTGCTCGACAAAAGCTGCAATCAACACTAACATTACATCCGTGTTTTTTAATGATAAAACTCAAATTTACAATCAGATGAATAATCAAATATCTTTTTTTTTTTTGGTATATGAGAATTTGTGTATATCCTTGCAAAGAGTTAGGACTTTTTCTCAACGGTCCATAAAGAGTTGGAGAGTTCCTAAAAACGACAATCTCTTCGATCTCTATAAATGGTCACTCATTGCTAGACGCCATTTCCTTCCATATGCTGTTTCCCATAAACTCATATGGTCAGAGATTCTTTCTTTGGTGTGCCAACCTTGATGTGAGTGATTAGGTTGGATGTAATGTTTAAGTGAGGATCTCACAAAAAACAAATATGTTCGTACCATACCTGTTGGTGTTGGAAATGTGGATCCTAAATTCCACACTCAAGGATTTAGTGTTTGGTTTAGTGGAAGAAGAAAGTGGGCAAGAATTCTAATAAAGATCGATGTGAAATAGAAGACTAAGATCGACGAATTGAATTTGTATTAATGATATTATAAGTTTACAAGTGTGTTTCTAGCTGAAAATCAGATGATCTTTTACATAGAAGTGATATCCTATTTATACTAAACAGACCGACTCGAACTCCTTCGAGATTCGCGGGATGTTGCGATCTCCCATCTTTCGATATCTCCGAGATCTTCTCTTATCCAGGCTGCTTGCTCCTAAAAGCTCGCCACGATCTATCGAATATCCTTCCAAGATGCTTTTTCCTTTCGTTAACGGGCTTTGGGCCCAGAAAGGCTGATGTGATGATTAACTCGAAGTATGGGCCGGACTTGTGCTAAGTCCAACACCAACATTTTCCCCCCAGCCCATTTAGTGAGCTTCGAACTAAAGGGGCAGATTAATTGCGGGATACTTCGATTTTCCCTCTTTTTTTGAGATCTTATCTAGACGGTCTAGATTGTCTTTCCTACGAATGAAAGGCCGAGATTTCTTTAACCATCAAGCCTTAAGATTTTCCTCGATACGATGTATTCAAATCTTATTGAGCTATGGTAAGATCTTGTTCTCAGATGGTGATGAGCGGTTCGGATTTGATCTCGCGAGGATTTTGTCAATCTCAATAGCAGTAATAATTGCTACTTTATAAGGATCAACTTCCCACGTCCTTTCACCATAACTGCACGCCTCCACTTTCTACAAGGTAACTTCTCACCTCCTTTTCTTTTTATTTTGGTTTTCAGCTTCTCTCGATTTCCTTTGCTCGAAAAACAAAACAATTTTATACTTTTCGCAAAAATTTTGCTTCGAGAAGAATTCTATTCCGAAACATTCTCCGATGGATCATCCCGATGTCCCAACATTCTCGATCATTTCATCGAAAGAGCTTGTTCGCCTCCGCCGAGTTCACAACGTTCCCTCGGCGATCGAACTCATTGTCCCGGACAGAGGAGAGACGCCGAAGACCGTGCGTGCGGGCTATTGCGTCGCATACACCCCATTTTTTGATGCATGCAGGCTTTCCTTCTCAATTCCGCCGGGTCTTCTTGTTATCCTGGCGGATCTGCAGTTGGCATTTCCGCAGATGAACCCTAATTTCGTCCGCCATGCCTTGGCGTTGCTGGTTAGGGCGGCAGAGTCTCGAATTCCTTTTGGAATTAACGAGCTCCACCGAGTTTGCTCTATTAAGAGCAATTCATCCTTCCCGGGGTCGTTCTATCTATCTCCTCGAAAGAATCGAAGCATCTTCGAAGACATTCTCGCTCGCGACGATCGCTGGAAGGAGAAGTATTTCTTCTTTAGGATCAACGAATACTCCGTTGGGTCCTTCGATTTCATTCGGCTACCCACTGTTTGGTCTCCGAGAGTTGGTCAGCATTAGGGGAGTTGATTTTATTCTCGCTTCTATGCCCTTTGCTAACTATCATTTCTTTTTTGTTGCAGTTGTTCCAACGAACACGGGCTTAGACAAACCGCTGCTTGCTGCTTTGAAGGACGGTGACTGTTCGTGGCCCAATTTCACGAGGGAAAGGATTCATCGTGCGCTTGGAACGGATAACCCACAACTCGCTATCGCTCCAGATCTTGAGATTGACCCGTTGAACCCACCTTCCATCAACCGTCCGGCTAATTTCCACCAGATCCCGATTGGTTAGTTCGAGTTATTTTTAGTTCGTCCGAACCATGCTCTTTGATTTGGCGAGCTATTATATAGTTCGTGCTTTTTTGTTTTTCAGGTACCAGCCGTAGGGAAGTCCCAGACGTAACCTCTTCGAGAACCTCACATCAGCCTTTGATCCGCAGGCCATCTAAAGAAAAAATGACTAGGAGACCATCAGCTCGCGAGGCCGAAAAGGCAAGGAAGAACAGGGCTCAAGCTAGGAGCTCCTGAGCTGTCTGTACTGGTGAGATCCGTCGCGCTGTGAGCGACGCGCTTGAACAAGCCTCTGGGGCTTACGAGACTCCGGACGGAGTTCTTCCCGCCGACCCAACATCGAGGGCTATCTCGCTTAGTTCGCGAGATTCCGAGAAGACTTTGCGTTCAAAGAAGCAAAGGGTGGAGGATCCGGATAGGAGGTCGAACTCCTCAAACGGGTCAGGTGGATCGATCCCGTATGGTTGGACTTTCAACCATACTAAAGGGTGTCCGATCGCTGATGATCTGGAGGGAGTAGCTTTCATTTTCCGGCACTTCAAGCCTCCGGGTTGCGTGCTGCCCCCAGTTCGGGATATGGCGGAGCATGCCGCCTATGTGAAGATGATGGCTGCTCACGGTCGGGTACATGTTTTTACTTGTTGGCCTATTTTTATTTCTGGTGTATGCTCGTACTAACGGGCTTTCTTTTGGTCAGGCTCTTGAGGCTGTCAACGAGTACTCTGCCGTACTTGACAAGTCTCTGACCATGCCCACCTCCGACGAACTCGAGGAGATGAAGAAGACTGTGTTTGACCTTTCGTCGAAGGTCAAGAACGCGGAAGACAAGGAAAAGCGTCTGGAGGCCCAGCTTCGATCTGCGAAGACGGTGGCGGACTCTACAAGCCGGCGTGCTGACGATCTGACCGAACAGGTTGTGGTCTCAAGGAGGAGGTCGATGCGAGGGTCAGGCGGGCTGTTAAGGAGGCGAAGCGGGAGTTCACTGAGAAATATCTGGCCATCTTCCATTCTCTTAAGGATAAGTGGGAGAAGAAGAAGGTCGAGGCTGCATGTGAGGCAGAGCTCCAAGAGGTTGAATCCAACTTGGATCTCATCAAGGATCTGATCAGCGGAGCTCTCACAGCTCCGGACGAAAAAGCTCGCTTCGAAGAGAAGATTCCTGAGCTTGCTCAAAAGCATGCTGATGCTGAAGTGTCTGATTTCTCCCTCGCCAAGCTCGATCTCCCGCAGATCTCGGAGGCGTCGGTGAGACCGATGGAGGTTGATCCAAGGACGCAAGTTCCGCTCGGGCTTAATCAGTTTGGGAGTAACGCCGCTGCTGGAGGTGGAGACGAGCTTGTTGGTGACTCGGCGATCCCGATGGAGAAAGATGATGGCGAGAACGAGCCTAAGGAGTAATCCTCCTTTTTTCTTTAGCCCCTCCTCTCTTTTTACTTTTTCGTGAACTTAGTTGCCTGTGAGGCTTTTCGTTGTGTTTTTTTCTTGATTTCAGTACTTTTGTTACCCGGGAGGGTTTTAATCCGTACTTGGTTGTTTGCCTAGAGGAGGCTACTTTGCTTATGAATTTGTTTTCACTTTTCGATTTCGTCTAAGTAATCGATTTGTTTGATTGTATTTTAAGACTTTAGAAAAAGATTTCGAAAAGACTTTTTGTTTAGATAGTGCCGAAGTGAATACTATGTGATCGTTTATGGAGATCGCGTCATAGTATTAAGTTGCGAGTATCGAACTGTGATAGTAACTTTATTTTGTAAGCGCTAAGTGACTCAGCGAGCTACGAGCTTTGCGATCGTTTGAACAGATCGTTTATTGATAACTTACTGTGAATAACGGGGTTGCTGTAATTTTGTTTTAATGTTTGTTAGTGAACCGTAATCTATAAGTTATGAGACCGTTTTGGGGGGTCGTTTGGAAGCTACCTAAAGTTAGCAGCGAACTAAGCTGAGATAGTTCGGCTCAATCGATGCATAGCGGGCTATGAGCCTCGAGCTGTGAGATCGTTTGAAGAGATCGCAAGAGAGTGTTTTGAAACAAGGGTTTTTATTCACAAAACTTTTGATCACATACGTTTTTACAAAGTATCTGAGTATGTAAAGATAGTGGCTGGACTCAATGTCGAGCTGCCTACGTACCCCGTCAAGGGATCAAGCCTGAACGTAGTTTGATTATTGTCAATGCTCAGACATGGTAACGCTTGAGATTCATAACGTTCCATGGTCTTTCCTCTGGCACTCCGGTTTTATTGTTTGCGAGCTTATACACGCCGCTGCGCACTACTTCGGTGACTCTATAAGGGCCTTCCCAGTTTGTGCCTAGCTTGCCGGCGCCTCGCTCCTTAGTGTTGTCGAATACCTTGCGTAGCACGAGGTCGCCAATACTGAAGCTCCGGTGTTTGACTCCGGAATTGTAATAGCGAGCTGCGGCCTGCTGGTAATTCTGGATGCGGACTAGGACTCGATCTCGTTGTTCTTCGATCATATCTAGCCGATCTCTTAGCATTTCTTCATTGAGTTCTCTGTTATCCGGACAAAAGGTCCGACGGATGCTCGGTACCGATGCTTCGGCCGGGATAACAGCTTCCATGCCATAGGCTAGAGAGAAAGGTGTTTCTCCCGTAGCTAGATGGGCCGTAGTCCTACACGCCCAAAGTACCCCGGGTAGCTCGTCGCTCCACCGGGATTTCTTTGAATCCAACCTCTTTTTGAGGTTGCTTAGGACGGTTTTGTTAGCGGCTTCCGCCTATCCGTTACCTTGTGGGTATCGGGGTGTGGATGATGTGAGCTTGATTTTCCAAGTATTACAGAACCTTGTGAACTTTCTCGATGTTAAGTTCGTCCTGTTGTCCGTTACGATCTCGTAAGGGAGGCCGTGTCTGCAGACAATGTTTTTCCAGACGAAATTTTCGACTTCCAATCCGGTGATTTGTTGGTAAGCTCAGGCCTCTATCCATTTGGTGAAATAGTCAGTTAGGACGAGTAGGAAGCGAACTCTAGGGCGTCCTGAGACCACTAGTGGTCCCACTACGTTCATCGACCACCTCATGAATGGGTAGGGTGCGGATATTGAAGATAGCTTTTCAGCTGGTTGATGGATCATTGGTGCATGTCTTTGGCACTTGTCGCACTTCGTGGCATAGTTTTCGCAGTCTACAATGATGCTGGGCCAAAAATAGCCTTGTCTTTTGATGCGGACTGCCATAGCTCGTCCTCCGGGATGGCTTCCGCACATTCCTTCGTGCATTTCGGCCATAATTGTTAGGGCCTCGATACCGTGTACGCACATGAGGTATGGTTCTATCAAGCTAAGCTTGTATAGTTTACCTTCTATTATGCAGTATCGAGCACTTTGAGCTTTTAACTTTCTTGCTGCCCATTTGTCGGTGGGCGCTATACCGTCCTGAATATACTCCGTGATTGGAGTTCTCCAGTCCGGTCTATCTAAGAGCTCTTCGCAGTCATCCAGTTCAGTATCGGGCTCTGGATGAGCAGACTAGTTCTTGGGATCAGGCGGTGCATTGACCGGGCTGTCGGGCTGGCTTGTCGTGGCTTCTGGCCCAGGTGTGTTGGATGGCCCGGCCTCGTCGGAGGTGGTTACTAAGTTGACTGCCTTGGGAGCTAGGTCGATGCTTGGTTTTTCAATTCCTTCTACGAGAATCACCCTTTTGACCATTGGGTCGGAGGTGGATGCTAGGGCTGCCAGGGCATCGTCGGAGGTATTCTCCCCCCGAGGAATTCTGGTTAGCTCGAATGAGCTAAACTGATTTGCTATTTGGCGGACGATGTTTAAGTATGCTTCCATCCGTTCTTCTTTTGCTATGTAGTCGCCATGAAATTGGCTGGTTACGAGCTAGGAGTCGCTGAACGCGCTTATTTCTCGAACTCCGATCCCGAGAGCTAGTCTGAGACCGGCTATGAGGGCTTTGTATTCGGCCTCATTGTTGGAGGTCTGGAATCCTAGTCTGAAAGACTGTTCGAGGACTTCATTTTTTGGGGAAACCAGTTTGATTCCAACTCCTGATCCTTGTTTTGACGATGCGCCATCTACGTGGAGTGTCCACTTTTGGCTGGATGGTGATACATCGTCGGGATCTGGGGTAAGCTCGATGACAAAGTCCGCTAAGACTTGGGCTTTCGCACAAGTCCGGATTTTGTACTCTATATCGTACTCGCTTAGCTCGATAGCCAACTTCGCGAGCCGTCCGGATTGGCTCGGACTGTGCAATATAGTGCGAAAAGGTTGAGAGGTCATTACTACTATGGAATGCGATTGAAAGTACGGTCGTAACTTTCTGGCGGACATTACGACCGCTAGAGCTAGCTTTTCCATAGCAGGATATCTTGTTTCGGCGTCTACTAGTGTTTTGCTCACATAGTAGATTGGTTTCTGTTCGTTCTGTTCTTCCCGAACAAGCACACCGCTTACTGCGGCTGGAGATACAGCTACGTAGAGGTACAAAGGTTCTCTTTCGACAGGCTTGGTTAGTATGGGCGGTTCACTCAAGTATGCCTTGAGCTGTTTGAACGCTGTTTCACACTCATCATTCCATTGGAACCTTTTATTCCCTTTTAAGAGTTGGTAAAAGGGTAAACATTTATCTGTTGACCTCGAAATAAAACGGTTAAGGGCTGCTATTCACCCTGTTAACCTTTGGACCTCCCTCGTGGTTCTAGGGGATGGCATTTCGAGGAAGGTTGCGATCTGTTTAGGGATCGCGTCATAGTATTATATATCCGCGACGCGCTTCTTATTGACATACTCGTGCAACAATCTTTAGATCCGTGATCTATAAACGACTTCGATGGCATAAGAAGCGCGCGAAGGATCCTCCAAAGATCACAGATCCGCGATCTATAAACGACTTCGACGCGCTCCAGCGATACATCGAAGCAAACAACGCCGAGCTGAAACGTATGTACGCCGCAGTACAAAAAGCAACGAACGAGGCTCTTGATATAGATCGCGTGCTGGACGAAACTAGAAAGAATCCCTTTACAGATCGCATAGCTAATGCTAAGATCAAGGACACTGGGAAAATGCAGTTTCCAGAATATAATGGAACAGCAGATCCCTTAGCTCACCTCAGAGCTTTCAGGCTCTCCGTAGCCCGAGCTCACCTCAACGATGAGGAAAAGGAAGCAGGCTATTGCCGGCTCTTCGCCGAAAACTTAGCCGGATCCGCCCTAGAATGGTTCGCCGGACTAGAAGAAGGATCCATAGACATGCAGACAGAACATGCAGACAGAACCACCAGGAACCCCTGCGGGCTTACTTGGCCAGGTTCAAAGAAATTAAGTCCAGGATAGCCAATTTGAATGAGGGAATAGCACTCTCTGCGCTCAAACAAGGGCTATGGTTCGACTCGCCCTTCCGACAAGAACTATCAGTTCGTTATCTGGAAACAATAGATGATGCGCTCCATAGAGCCGCGAGCTTTGCCCAGTACGAGGAGGAACAGAATATCCTCCGAGAACAGTACGAGGCAGGTTTATTAGTGCCTAGTCCCGCCACTACCAAAAAGGCAACCAAAAAGGAGCCCGGCGGCAAAGGGATACATGCCTTCAAAATAGGTAGCTCATCGAAAAAAGAGCCAAAGAAGGATAAAAAATCGACCTATGATGCGAGCAAATTCTGCACTCATCATAATAAGAAGGGACATTCTACAGAAGAATGCCGCACAGTCTTAGCCGAAAAGGCTAAACTCGCCGCAAAAGCCGCAGAACAAGAGGGGGAGCCCACAGGAAAAAACTAGGAACCGGAAAACTCAAAAACTTCAAATAAGAAGAGAGATCGAGCTCCCACGGATGAAAATCCGAGCTCCCCCCCTCCGGGCCCTAAAAGAGAATAAACCTCATATTTAGGGGAATAACTCGGTGTGGAGGATTTATGAAATTGGTGATCTCACCTTCACCCGCTCCCAAAAAGAATGCAAAGCCGCAAACTAACAACCAGCTAGTGGAAGCTCGTAAGTCTGCAAAACTGGAACTCTTCAAATTCCAGGGAGTCCGGGAACTCTTCGAGCATACCAAGCCTAAGCGAGTAAATTTCATATCCGGGGGCTCCAAATACTGCCGAAATTCAGTAAATTCGATAAAAGCCTACCAAAGAAGGGTCGAGACCGATATGCGGGAGTGCGCTCCCCTACATGGTCCCAACCACAAAGTAGTTTTCCTGGAAAGCGAAACACTCGATCTAGACAAACCACACGATAACGCTCTAGTAGTTCGTCTAAACGTAGGGGGTGCGAGCTATCCAGGATTATGATCGATACGGGGAGCTCGGTCGACGTGTTATTCTATAACGCGTACAAACAAATGGGCTTTGGTGACGACATACTGCAGCACTAGATCGCCGCTAACAGGCTTCGCAGGCGAAACAACTTATTCGATGGGTACTATCACGCTCCCGATAGTAGCTGGTGGAGTCCAACAACTGACAGTATTCGAAGTTGTAGATCGCTCCGCCCCCTACAATTCCATACTAGGGAAGCCATGGCTCTACAATATGAGAGCAGTACCTTCTACATACCATCAATGCGTGAACTTCCCAACCGCTGAGGAAGTCAAGACAGTCCGCGGAAGCCAACGAGCTTCCAGAATGTGCTACATGACCGGACACAGGCAAATCGAACAATCCCCTTTGTAGCAACTACAGAAACAAGAAGAACTCGCCGAACAGCGGGCAAAACAGGGAAACGACCCCACGACTCGCGGTCCGTGCAAGGACCTCGCCGTGCCAGTCTGTATCGACGAAAAAGACCCCGACCGAGTAGTCAACATTGGATCAGAACTCTCGAGTTCTATCCGCGACGAGCTCGTAAAATTACTCAAAGAGAATATTACAACCTTCGCATGGTCCACAGAGGACATGCCTGGAATCGACTTGCAGATAACCTTCCACGAACTGAATGTCAATCCGACCTTCAAACCCGTCAAAAAAAAACGCCGTAAGCTCGGCCCCGACCGACTACTTAAAGTTGGCTCAATTAGGGAAGTTAAGTACCCAGATTGGCTAGCCAATCCGATGGTCGTTAAAAAGAAAAACGGGAAGTGGAGAGTCTGTGTAGATTTCACCGACCTAAACAAAGCATGCCCGAAGGATAGCTTCCCACTCCCTCACATAGATCGATTGGTAGAAGCTACAGCAGGACACGAACTATTGTCCTTCATGGATGCCTTCTCAGTGTACAACCAAATACTCATGAACCCTGAAGACCAAGAGAAGACTGCGTTCATAACAGACCGCGGCACATACTGTTACAAAATAATGCCATTCGGTCTAAAGAACGCGGGAGCTACTTACCAGCGCCTAGTCAATAAAATGTTTGCTAAAGAGCTCGGTAAGACCATGGAGGTCTATATCGATGACATGCTCGTTAAATCTTCGAAAGAAGAGGAACATGTTGCACAGCTTAAAGAATGCTTCACAATACTGAATCAGTACGGAATGAAACTCAATCCGACCAAATGCTCATTCGGAGTACCATCCGGAGAATTCCTTGGTTACATCGTGACCGAAAGAGGAATAGAAGCGAACCCTAAACAGATCGCAACCTTCCTCGAAATGCCATCCCCTAGAACCACGAGGGAGGTCCAAAGGTTAACAGGACAAATAGCAGCCCTTAACCATTTTATTTCGAGGTCAACAGACAAATGTTTACCCTTTTACCAACTCTTAAAAGGGAACAAAAGGTTTCAATGGAATGATGAGTGTGAAACGGCGTTCAAACAGCTCATGGCATACTTGAGTGAACCGCCCGATACTGAACTGGATGACTGCGAAGAGTTCTTAGATAGACCGGACTGGAGAACTCCAGTCACGGAGTATATTCAGGACGGTATAGCTCCCACCGACAAATGGGCAGCAAGAAAGTTAAAAGCTCAAAGTGCTCGATACTGCATCATGGAAGATAAACTATACAAGCGTAGCTTGATAGAACCCTACCTCATGTGCGTACACGGTATCGAGGCCCTAACAATTATGGCCGAAATGCACGAAGGAATGTGCGGAAGCCATTCCGGAGGATGAGCTATGGCAGTCCGCATCAAAAGACAAGGCTATTTTTGGCCCACCATCATTGCAGACTGCGAAAACTATGCCATGAAGTGCGACAAGTGCCAAAGACATGCACCAATGATCCATCAACCAGCTGAAAAGCTATCTTCAATATCCGCACCCTACCCATTCATGAGATGGTCGATGGACGTAGTGGAACCACTGGTGGTCTCAGGACGCACTAGAGTCCGCTTCTTACTCGTCCTAACTGACTATTTCACCAAATGGATAGAGGCCCGAGCTTACCAACAAATCACCGAATCGGAAGTCGAAAATTTCGTCTGGAAAAACAATGTCTGTAGACACGGCCTCCCTGACGAGATCATAACGGACAACGGGACGAACTTAACATCGAGAAAGTTCACAAAGTTCTGTAATACTTGGAAAATCAAGCTCACATCATCCACACCCCGATACCCGCAAGGTAACGGACAGGCGGAAGCCTCTAACAAAACTGTCCTAAGCAACCTCAAAAAGAGGCTGGATTCAAAGAAATCGCGGTGGAGCGACGAGCTATCCGGGGTACTTTGGGCGTGTAGGACTACGCCCCATCGAACTACGGGAGAAACACCTTTCTCTCTAGCCAATGGCATGGAAGCTGTTATCCCGGCCGAAGCATCGGTACCGAGCATCCGTCGGACCTTTTGTCCCGATAATAGAAAACTCAATGAAGAAATGCTAAGAGATCGGCTAGATATGATCGAAGAACAACAAGATCGAGCCCTAGTCCGCATCCAGAATTACCAGCAGGCCGCAGCTCGCTATTACAATTCCAGAGTCAAACACCGGAGCTTCAGTATTGGCGACCTCGTGCTACGCAAGGTATTCGACAACACTAAGGAGCGAGGCACCGGCAAGCTAAGTAGCCTCCTCTAGGCAAAAACAACCAAGTACGGATTAAAACCCTCCCGGGTAACAAAAGTACTGAAATCAAGAAAAAAACACAACGAAAAGCCTCACAGGCAACTAAGTTCACGAAAAAGTAAAAAGAGAGGAGGGGCTAAAGAAAAAAGGAGGATTACTCCTTAGGCTCGTTCTCGCCATCATCTTTCTCCATCGGGATCGCCGAGTCACCAACAAGCTCGTCTCCACCTCCAGCAGCGGCGTTACTCCCAAACTGATTAAACCCGAGCGGAACTTGCGTCCTTGGATCAACCTCCATCGGTCTCACCGACGCCTCCGAGATCTGCGGGAGATCGAGCTTGGCGAGGGAGAAATCAGACACTTCAGCATCAGCATGCTTTTGAGCAAGCTCAGGAATCTTCTCTTCGAAGCAAGCTTTTTCGTCCGGAGCTGTGAGAGCTCCGCTGATCAGATCCTTGATGAGATCCAAGTTGGATTCAACCTCTTGGAGCTATGCCTCACATGCAGCCTCGACCTTCTTCTTCTCCCACTTATCCTTAAGAGAATGGAAGATGGCCAGATATTTCTCAGTGAACTCCCGCTTTGCCTCCCTAACAGCCCGCCTGACCCTCGCATCGACCTCCTCCTTGAGACCACAACCTGTTCGGTCAGATCGTCAGCACACCGGCTCGCAGAGTCCGCCACCGTCTTCGCAGATCGAAGCTGGGCCTCCAGACGTTTTTCCTTGTCTTCCGCGTTCTTGACCTTCAACGAAAGGTCGAACACAGTCTTCTTCATCTCCTCGAGTTCGTCGGAGGTGGGCATGGTCAGAGACTTGTCCTCAAGTACGGCAGAGTACTCGTTGACAGCCTCAAGAGCCTGACCAAAAGAAAGCCCGTTAGTACGAGCATACACCAGAAATAAAAAACAAGTAAAAACATGTACCCGGCCGTGAGCAGCCATCATCTTCACATAGGCGGCATGCTCCGCCATATCCCGAACTGGGGGCAGCACGCAACCCGGAGGCTTGAAGTGCCGGAAAATGAAAGCTATCCCCTCCGGATCATCAGCGATTGGACACCCTTTAGTATGGTTGAAAGTCCAACCATACGGGATCGATCCACCTGACCCGTTTGAGGAGTTCGACCTCCTATCCGGAGCCGGATCCTCCACCCTTTGCTTCTTTGAACGCGAAGTCTTCTCGGAATCTCGCGAACTAAGCGAGATAGCCCTCGATGTTGGGTCGGCGGGAAGAACTCCGGCCGGAGTCTCGTAAGCCCCAAAGGCTTGTTCAAGCGCGTCGCTCACAGCGCGATGGATCTCACCAGTACGGACAGCTCGGAGCTCCCAGCTTGAGCCCTGTTCTTCCTTGCCTTTTCGGCCTCGCGAGCTGATGGTCTCCTAGTCATTTTTTCTTTAGATGGCCTGCGGATCAAAGGCTGATGTGAGGTACTCGAAGAGGTTGCGTCTAGGACTTCCCGACGGCTGGTACCTGAAAAACAAAAAAGCACGAACTATATAATAGCTCGCCAAATCAAAGAGCATGGTTCGGACGAACTAAAAATGAATCGAACTAACCAATCAGGATCTGGTGGAAATTAGCGGGACGGTTGATGGAAGGTGGGTTCAACGGGTCAATCTCGGGATCTGGAGCGATAGCGAGTTGCGGGTTATCCGTTCCAAGCGCACGATGAATCCTCTCCCTCGTGAAATTGGGCCACGAACAGTCACCGTCCTTCAAAGCAGCAAGCAGCGGTTTGTCTAAGCCCGTGTTCGTTGGAACAACTGCAACAAAAAAGAAATGATAGTTAGCAAAGGGCATAGAAGCGAGAATAAAATCAACTCCCCTAATGCTGACCAACTCTCGGAGACCAAACAGTCGGTAGCCGACTGAAATCGAAAGACCCAACGGAGTATTCGTTGATCCTAAAGAAGAAATACTTCTCCTTCCAGCGATCGTCGCGAGCGTGAATGTCTTCGAAGATGCTTCGATTCTTTTGAGGAGATAGATAGAACGATCCCGGGAAGGATGAATTGCTCTTAATAGAGCAAACTCGGTGGAGCTCGTTAATTCCAAAAGGAATTCGAGACTCCGCCGCCCTAACCAGCAACGCCAAGGCATGGCGGACGAAGTTAGGGTTCATCTGCGGAAACGCCAACTGCAGATCTGCCAGGATAACAAGAAGACCCAGCGGAATTGGGAAGGAAAGCCCGCATGCATCAAAAAATGGGGTGTATGCGACGCAATAGCCCGCACGCACGGTCTTCGGCGTCTTTCCTCTATCCGGGACAATGAGTTCGATCGCCGAGGGAAAGTTGTGAACTCGGCGGAGGCGAACAAGCTCTTTCGGTGAAACGATCGAGACTGTTGGGACATCGGGATGATCCATCGGAGAATGTTTCGGAATAGAATTCTTCTCGAAGCGAAGTTTTAGCGAAAAGTATAAAACTGTTTTGTTTTTCGAGCAAAGGAAATCGAGAGAAGCTGAAAACCAAAATAAAAAGAAAAGGAGGTGAGAAGTTACCTTGTAGAAAGTGGAGGCGTGCAGTTATGGTGAAAAGACGTGGGAAGTTGATCCTTATAAAGTAGCAATTATTACTGCTATTGAGATTGACAAAATCATCGCGAGATCAAATCCGAACCGCTCATCACCATCTGCGAACAAGATCTTACCATATCTCAGTAAGATTTGAATACATCGTATCGAGGAAAATCTTAAGGCTTGATGGTTAAAGAAATCTCGGCCTTTCATTCGTAGGAAAGACAATCTAGACCGTCTAAATAAGATCTCTAAAGAAAGAGGGAAAATCAAAGTATCCCGCAATTAATCCGCCCCTTTAGTTCGAAGCTCACTAAATGGGCTGGGGGGCAAATGTTGGTGTTGGACTTAGCACAAGTCCGGCCCATACTTCGAGTTAATCATCACATCAGCCTTTCTGGGCCCAAAGCTCGTTAACGAAAGGAAAAAGCATCTTGGAAGGATATTCGATAGATCGTGGCGAGCTTTTAGGAGCAAGCAGCCTGGATAAGAGAAGATCTCAGAGATATCGGAAGATGGGAGATCGCAACATCCCGCGAATCTCGAAGGAGTTCGAGTCGGTCTGTTTAGTATAAATAGGATATCACTTCTATGTAAAAGATCATCTGATTTTCAGATAGAAACACACTTGTAAACTTATAATATCATTAATACAAATCCAATTCGTCGATCTTAGTCTTCTATTTCACATCGATCTTTATCAGAATTCTTGCCCACTTTCTTCTTCCACTAAACTAAACACTAAATCTTTGAGTGTGGAATTTAGGATCCACAATATCCAAGCAAAAAAAAAGGTGGTTATGAGAGATCAAAGCAAATACAATCATATCAAACCGTGAATATGAGAGTCAAAAGCAACAAAAAACAGTAGAGCAGATCGAGCCATCACCATACGAAGAAGAGATAACCTTGAAACATAGTCATACGAAGGAGCTGTATGTTGACATAGTTTCCATCGTTGAAACCATCAGTAGTATGAATGAACAGCTGAATAAATCGGTATCTCAATGGCATTTGTCTGCCATTAATCCCCTGCAATAATAAATGTTTACATATTTTCTTTTCAATGGATCTATTCGTCAAAATAATTGCGCGCAACTCATATGAGAAGATACCAACAATCTGAAATTACAAAAAACAAAGAATGAGCCAGAGACAGTGACAAAGAGAACTTAATGAATGTATAGAAACACATTTTAATGTTTATGTAAGTGATTCTCTTTTCAATTTCCTTTTTTTCTTGTGCTAAAACTGTTTTCTATTTCTTGGAAATTTCAGTATCTCCATACCTGATCTCCAAAGAAATAGACGAAGTAAGGCGATCGAAAAAAATCCAAAGAACGATTTCACATGGATTATGACATTTAGATACGTCGAAGAATCTCAAAAGAGGTATGGATTTTTTAACTTTAACTTTAAAGTCTCACATACTTTCTCGCCATTTTGTGATGTACAAAAAAACAAAACAAAGCAAGTAACAAACATGCCAATAACATATGTGCGCTAAATAAAAGAGAAAATAAAAATTAAACAAACAAAGAATATTTCTTTTTATCATCTTCCTGATCAACTTCTTGTGCGATGGCTATATAAGAGATCATGAAATTGATCAGGCGAAAGAAGAGGTTAAGAGAAATAAGGAAATATATAATCGATCAACTTATACGATCACCTCAGTTTAGGTGATAAAAGTGACAATCTGGAAAAACACGGCCATGGATATATTCCAGAACACTGCCGTGCTAAAACAATATCGTTTACAAACCGAAAGTAGATTTTGTGACAAAACAGTTTACAAAGTTCAAACAATCATACATAAGAATACACATATATAATATATATATAGAGAGATTTAGGAAATCGAGAGAGAGTACTTAAGAAGACGGTGGAAGATTGGTGAAGAGCTTTACCAAGAAACTTTCATCCATATTCAATAGATTTATCCGCTAAACATCATCTGAAACATATTAAAAAACCACATTAGTATTCATGAAATCGGCTATATTCGTTAATAGAAGAGAAAACAATAAGAAATAAAAAATAAAAAAATCTCATGATCGTTCAATGGAATGATCTTCTTATATAGTGAAAAGAGTGAGACAAAGCTTGTTATGAAATCTTTTAAAATATTCTATTTATTGTTAAGATTTTTGCGTAATCTTTAGAAATCATTGCAAGATCTTAGACGAAAGAAAGAAAAATTATTTAATATTGTATCATATTATTGCTTAAATTGAGGGATCCGTAAATTAGTATTGAACAATATATATATATATATATATGCAAAGAAAATATCTACGTTTGCAAACAATGCAAAAAATATAAATTGAGGGATACTTACTTAATCCGTTTGAAGTTTAAATTATTGTTATTAGTAGTTTATAAAATTTATCTAGGAAAATATCTACGTTTCGAAAATATAGGAACCAAAAAATTCAATGTAGAATATACGAAAATATAAATACTTACTAAATCCGTTTGAAGTTTAAAATATTGTTATTAGTTGTTTAGAAAATTTCTCTAAGAAAATATTCACCTTTCGAATTTATAGGAATGAAAGAATTAAAAGTAGAATATGTGAAAATATTTGAAAATTTTAATGCAGTTAAATGTGTTTTAGGAAATAACGGTCTGTTTGGCTATAGAGATAGTAGGAGAATTAAAATTAAACGAATTAATAATATAGCTAAATACCAACTTTAATCTTAGAGCTGCCAAGTGTTCAATAGTGCATCCACATTAATATATTAGAGATGATTGGGTTTTTAGATTTTATACATTATTATCGAATTAAAAAAAAAAAATATTAGAGGTGGAGTATTAGAGAATAAAATTTAAAATATAGGAGTATTCTAGGCATTTGTTCTAAAGATTGAAAGCCTTACCTTTAGGCCAAAAATATTGGGAAACTCAAACCTGGAGAGGCTTAGACTAAACTCCAAGGTGTGAAGACAAGGTTCCTGATCGACTTCATCCGATTCAGTGAAACAGTGAAAGAGAAAGTGTTGGTGTTTAGTCAATATATCGACACTCTAAAGCTGATCATGGACCAGGTCTCTCTCTCTCTCCTAATCCCACTCTCAGACTCTCTAGCGTTTATATGTAATTTTCAAGTTTGATTTCATCTAATCAATGAAGATGTGTATATTTTAATCGAAGGGGACAATCTTTTAGCTTGAAAGATTATTTTGTAGGTACTAATATTTGGGAAATTTACAATGATACTTACTACAAGAGGGAAAGGACCAAAACAACTAAAACCGTGGCTGCGACTCGCGTCAACATTCTTAAAGATTTATGCTGCAACCTCGGTGAGTTTCCTGTATCAATCATCACAGGAAACTCACAAAGCTCATCAGAGGGATCTTCATCTGTGATCAAACCCAAACCCAAGAAATCACACTCCCACGTGTTCTGATCGTGCATCTGATAATACATGTTAAACGCATATGAAGCATTGCCTATGTTGGTAAGATGGTTGCACGAGGAACCATACCCGAGTGATGTACAATCAGATAAGCTACAAGCATAGTCGACGTTATCAGCCAAGTCATCTAGGTTAAACGCATTCGGATCCAAAACACACCATGTTTTAGGCAGGTACTTGACATCTTCCACAGGAACCAGAGGATAGTCTTTGCCTTGACCAGACAAATCTAGCTCGTATTTGGGTCTCCCATCAAAACCAAAGATGCCCCAATGCCTCTCAAAAGTCCCTGGCGCAATACTCTTGGCGTCTTCATCTACAAGGCTGAAAAGATACACATCCATGATCACTCCTTTCCTCGCAGGCGTTCCATTTCCAGACATAGCATGCTTCACCATTCCTTGGTTAAATCTCTTTGCACTCTTTGAATTAGCATTCTTGTCTCCATCCGTAGGCCACCCGACCTCTCCCACGATGATCTTCATCCCCAAGAAGCTGTATCTTTCCATAGCACAAACCAAAGTGTCGAGATTGGCATCAAAGACATTGGTGTAAACCAAATCTCCATCTCTCAAAGGCTTGTTTGTCCCATCAAAGAAGGCGAAATCCAAAGGGAAGTAAGCGTTTCCATAAAGACTGAGAAAAGGGTAGATGTTGACCGTGAAAGGCGAATCGTGTGTATACAAGAAGTTGATTATCTCGATCGTTGCATCTCTGAGCTCAGGCCTGAAGTCTCCAGCTGATGGAACAGGGTTTGATTCTGGCGAAAAATAGATGTCTGCGTTGAAAGGAACCGTGACTTTCACGGTTTTCAGATCAGCTTCCTCTAGTGCTCGTTGTATGTTGACGAGAGCTGGTAGAGTGAACTCAACGTAAGTCCCGTTATATGTCTGAAGGAACGGCTCGTTTCCGACAGCTATGTACTTGATGTTGACTCCACCGTGGTAATAATAAGCGGTGACGTTTTCTTCGACCCATGAAGCTGCTACGTCTGGATCTTGAGCGACTTCTTTAAGCAAACGGTTTGGTATTCCGATCATGACTTCGATTTCTGAACCGATTAGAGCGTCTAAGATGTTTTGGTCGGCTTCGAAGAGTTTCAGCTTTGTAAAGCCGTTGTCTTTTAGCATCTTCACAACGTTTTGAGGCGGGAGCTGGTGACTCGCCATTGTTCCCCAGTTCACTCCTACGCTGCTACTGTTACTAGAGACAATGGAAACTTGTGAGACAAGAAAGAGACAGAGAATCTGATGAGGAAAGAAGTTGTTTCTTGATTCTGCCATTTTTTTTTTCTCTTGTTTGTTCTTTGTTGAATCTTTTCTCTTTCCGTTTTGAGGTTTTAATGGTTTTAACATAAGGACGAAGATGAAAGGTGATTGGATTTGAGATTTTGTCCTTGGTTCAGTTAAAGAGGCAGACACAGCATGCGAAAGAGCCATTGTCTTTGTGGAAACACTTTGTGCATGACTATTTGACATCCACGTGGCATTGACCCACCTCATGTAACTTATTTTTTCCCCACTTAATACACATGTTTCTTTTTTATTGTATAAAAGTTACATTGTTTCAAAAATTTCTTTTCTTAAAATACCACAAGTAAAAAATTCTTGTTACACATGTCAACAATCAACGATATTCTATTGCTGATTAATTAGCATAAATGGCAACATAATAGTTAAAGGCTTCACAAAGACAACCAAAGAGAAGAAAGAAACAAGCTAGATTGAGATAGATTGTTACTTCAGCTTCAATGAAGGACATGTCATTTATTGCGTTCATTTTTTCAAACCCTGATAGAGATCGACTAAACCTTGGTTTAACCAGAGCTCTCAAACCTTCAAGTTCTGCAGCTACTTCCTTCATTTTTGGCCTCTCCTCTCCCTTCAATCTTGTGCTCCTAACCGCCAACAAGGCTGCTTCTTGAATCTCCATATGATTCACTGCATTCACCACCCGTTTGTCGGATTAACTTGATCTAACCGATTCTGTTTTAGAGCTGAAACTAAGCGAGTAACTAACCAAGTTTTATTGGCTCTGTGAACTGTGACCTAAACCAGTTCCATGAGAACTACCCCGAAGCTATAAACATCACTCTTTTCGCTGAAGGTTCTTGCGTTCTCAACTTCTACAAGTTTTGATCTCTTCCAGGTTTCAGATAGTTTATAGTTGTTTGCTTGATGATAGATGCTTTTTTCTTAGGTGGATTCACTCTTTTTTTTTTTTTACTATTATTAAAGTTCTGCTACTATACCACTAAGTTATAGTTTTTGTGTAACCATAATATGTATTAGTTTCTAGAAAATAGAGAAAAACACTAAACGAGTCAAGCAATAATAGAATTTGGAATTATTGAGTTAGAAAAAGGATACACACACATATATAAATCACTCGAAAAAAATCAAATCCAATCAAGATTTGTATTTAAAAATGCAAAAATACCTCAGCAGTAATTAACGGCAATAAAATCACATTAAAAAAGCTTACAAAATTAAACGGCTGGATGATTAGGAGAACGAGGTAAAGGAGATCCAGGGCTCACCCTTGGAAACTGACTGGACTCATCATCATTATTATCATGATAGATATAAGCAAAACCACCGTGACGTGCTATATCCATTCCTCTCATCTCATCCTTCTCCGAGATCCTAAGCAACTTAAGCTTTTTGAGGATGAAGAACAGTGTTCCCATTGTGGCACTAACCCATCCTACAATCACAAGTATTTGAACCACTTGTGCTCCCAACAGCTTTCCTCCTCCACCCATCAATAGCCCGTAACGCCTTCCCGGGCCGGCACCGTAAACCTCGTTTATATACTTCTCATTTGCAAACAGTCCTACGAATATCAACCCCCACGCTCCACACCCTCCATGTAGTTGCGCTGCCTCAAGAGGATCATCATATTTTAGGATCTCTGCGAGCTTGTTGCATCCAATAAGGACGAGGGAAGCCACAAACCCACAAACAATTGCAGCCCATGGCTGTACCACGGAACAACCTGCGGTTATAGCCGCAAACCCACCAAGTAACCCGTTGCAAACGTCAGTTACGTTCCAGTGGCCTGAGAGAAGACGTTTTCCAAAGAGTGTGGTTAGAGCTGCTGTGCATCCAGAGAGCGTGGTTGTAACTGCTGTCCTGCCGATTCCACTCCATTGGCCGTAGGAAGAACCAGACTCGTAAGAAACTAAGATCTTGGTGAAAGAACCGGGGTTGAATCCATACCAACCAAACCAGAGGAGGAAAGTTCCTAGAACAACGAGCGAGGCAGAGTGTCCACGCAGAGCAATGGCACGACGACCCCCTTCCTCGAACCGGCCAATACGAGGACCTTCTATAAGTGCACTCCATAATCCTGCAAGACCACCAACCATGTGAACAACTCCAGATCCAGCGAAATCAATGGCTCCAGTGCCAAACAAACGGTCTGCTGAACGGAAAGGACTAGCCCAACCATTTACTGACCAGAACCAGTGAGCGACGACGGGGTAAACAAACCCGGTCAAAAAAGAAGAGTAGATCAAGTAAGCCACGAAGTGAGTCCTGTCAGCAATGGAACCGGTAGTGATTCCAGCGGCTGCGATTGCAACGCCCATTGGTATAGGAAGAAGGAGTAATCCAAGGTAAGAGTTGGGAAGTTCTTGAGTCCAAAGTTGTGTCTTCCAATGAATCCACCGGAGGATTCGCCAAAAGCAAAGGCGTAGCCAAACAGATAGTAAAAGAGTCCTCCGGCTGCAGCGTCAAGGACATTGGTAAGCATGATGTTCATCGTATTCTTGGCTCTCACGGAACCAGCACAGAGCATAGCAAAGCCAAGCTGCATCGCAAAAACGAGATAAGCAGAGAAGAGGAGGTAAGTGGTGTCTATCGCGTAGGATGCATCGGTAAACTTGTTGTTAACGGTGCCTAATTGGCCGCAGATGTAAGCAGCCGCCGCCGTGGCGTTGGGGCCGAGCAGGGCGGAGAGATCGGTCGCAGAGCATGTTATAGCTCCCGACATGTTGAGAAACCCTTAGAGAGAAAAATGAGACACGAAGAAGAAAGATTGTGTCTTTGTGTTTATTAAAGGGAGGAAGAGGAGCTTTAGGGTTGACTTTTGATTCCTACTACCAATTGAATTCGTAGTTACTTAGTAATTAAAATGAAAGGTTGATAACAACATTATTGAATTGGAGATGGAATCTGCCAAATCTTTTAATTACTTGGAATCTACGATTACGGATTTAGTGATACGCATGTAGTTAATAAATATAAAAAGCGAGGGCATATATAAATTATTTATAAAAAAACTTATTGTCTAATGAATTATATAGTTAATAAATCGGACGACGCAATTGTTTATTCACTTCTTGGTCGTCAATTTATCGTAATATCTAAAAATTACAACGATGATAATCTAGTTGTATTCAAGGTACTTCCACATAAACAAAAACAAGAAAAATATTAAATTATCTGGTCATATTATTTATTTGAATAATCAAGTTAGTTAATCGAATTAATTTAATCAAGTTAGTTACTCGAATTAACCTTTAACCACACAAAAAATGAATGACGTAGAACGTTAGCAAAATATTGACCAAGGAACCTGCATCTAAGATTTTTGAAGAGGTAAAAAGATTCCCACACAGAGTGGGACTCTTAGAATGTATATTTCCATTTTTTTCTCAAATTTCTAGTATATATATGACATTAAAAAAACATTAAATCTAGCAACAAAAATTGTGGCAATTAGCTAAACGAAAATATAATTATCAGATATAGATAATCTTAAAAAATATACGATTTAAATAAATTTTCACTACAATATCTAATATGGTTGATTTCAGATAAATTAAAAGCATAATTATCATAAAAAAATCTTAAATTGCATTTAATAGGCAAAACTGTGGTGTGGGTTGGATTCTTAAAAATAATGATGGTTTAGAGATTTTCAAAGGACCGGATCATCGAACTTTTGTTGTTTTTGCCATTGCAGCCAAAGCTATGGTGGTCAAGTTTGCTCTCTCCTCTGCTAGAACTGCTAACATCTCAAAGTTGCCTTGTTTTTCGGATTGTCAGGAGCTCACTTTCCTCCTCAAATCTGATGGCCACTCGAGTAAACTCTAATGGTCTTTTGTTAGAATTAACTAGGACTATTATGTCTTCTTTTGCTGCTACCTTCTTTCATTTTGTACCTTGAGCTGCCAATGCTGTCATGCTGAGATGGATTTACTGGCTAAGTCCAGACTAGTTTCATGTACACTTTTCTCCCACGTTGTAGGTTCGTCCAAAAAGAGAAATCCCCTTAAATGCAACAAATCAATGGCGTTTAATAGGATTTCATTAATTAGCAAACCTTATGGCTATAATAATAATGGTTAATGTCCCACCTATGCCTATTTGGCTATATATGTAAACTTAATCATTATATTACAGGACACACTTGTTATTCACTTATAAAGAATTAACATATTAACATGCACATTGTATGCGGTGTAATGTTTTTTAAATTATCTTTAAATTTTTTTTTATTAAATTAAAATTGGGTATAAAATCCTTTTAAAATATAAATAAATAAAATTAGTGGTAATTAGATAATAATACATATATAAATATCACATAACCAATATTTATTTGTATATTATCATAGAATAAAACTTTTTAGTTAGTTTTGTTATGCGGTTTAATTATATGTAGTTTTTAAATATAAAAGTGATATGATGTTAATATATATACAGTTAAACCTCTATAAATTAATAATGTCGGGACTGCAATATTCTATTAATTTATCGAGTTATTAATTTATCGATATAAAAATCAGCCCGAAAAATTAATTTGAAATTTAAAAAATATATTAATTTATTGAGGTATTAATTTATCGAAATATTAATTTATCGAGTATTAATTTATAGAGGTTATATTATATATATATACTTATATATATACCAACATGGATTAGAATCTAAATATATTTTTATCTATAAAATAAGAATTTAATTCTGAATATTTTATTAGAGATCAAACTATCATATTTAGTTAATAAATGATATAATATGTGTTAATAATAATTAGATATTGGATTGTTAAAGTGGACAAATCCATTTACTTAATCTATTTTGCAATTTAGTAAAATATTTTTTTTTTTTCAATTCGTAAAAAAATATAATTTAAATTTTGAAAATATATTTTAGTTTTTTATAAAAATAATTGAATTGATTTTCGAAAGTGATACTATTAATTATAAAAATAAAAATAAAAAATATTGCAAAAATTTAAATGTATTTTTTCATATATATGGATTAACTATTATTTAAAATTATATAATATATTTTAATATTTTAATAAATAACGATATACTTTTAATTTATATTTATATATATTCAAAACAAATATGCGAACTCTATATTTAACTATCTCGTATGGTGGAATATTTAACTAACTTTCTATATTTGTAAGTTTATTTATATAATATTTTTGAAGTAAATATTTATTTATGTAATATTTTATAAATAAATATTTATTTATGTAGAATATTCTATAATATTTTACAAATAAAAATTTATTTATATAAATATCTACTCAAATCATAATATATACGTACAAATGAGAATCAATTAGCTCATCAGATTACAAACTAGCTGATGAAAACCTAAGAAATAGAATAAAGAGAGTAAATACATTATAATGAGGATTGACACTCAGCAAAATAGACAAAATCAAACCTTTTCTTTTTAATGTCGAAGAATGTTCACATATTTTAGTAGGTAGCTTTTTTAATCGTACGAAATGAGGTGACATCATGGATTACCACATAACGCATATTAAAAATTAAGTAATACGTAGTAATTACTTATTAATAATAGTGATTCAAGGACTGACTTTGCAATTGCTTGCGGTACTTAAATATTCCCTTGGATTCTAACTATATTAGTAGTAGTTTAGTATCATTGAAAACTATTGCTGCCAGCAAATTCTATGTATTTTACTGGAAAATGTCTCTAGTTCAGATATTCCTTAGAAAATTTCTACTTTGGTTTCAAAGTTCAACGTATAGGCCTATTTTTGGCCGTGTGTTTATATGTATAATATAATAACACTTGCAACAAGATTTTTTAAGGGTTTCGTAAGTATTTTAATATTTTTTTTCTTACAACCACCCACTTAAAATTCAAGTTATACAATATTGTAGATTTGTAATTTGTAATTGAAAGTTTCGCATTTTTTGTCTTTTTTTTTTTTTTGGGTAACAAACGAAAGATACGTTGAACTAAAAAAATGCATGACCCAATTACAATTTGATACATATGCAACAATTAAAACATGATGCGTAACATTGTAAGGAAGAAGCTAATGGAATCTCATTAAGTTTCGTGGTTCCACGATTCTACAGTTATCCAAACTGAATATAAATTAACACGAGGTAATGGATTCTATATATTTTAACATTTTGGATTAGAGAATGGTTGAAATAAAAGTATCATTGTGTTAGCTAGTGGTTTTAAAAGATAGGGTTATGGCAGTAATTTAGGTGCTTGAACTAATTTGCCACCCAATATGGGCCACTCCGTTTTGTTAGTAAAGGGGAACGCAATAATTTGATTAGAGTTTTTGGATTCTTTGAAAAGGTTAAGTAATGCAACGATTGTTAATTAAGCTAATAGAAGCCCATTTAGGCTTAAATCTAATTAACGTTTGCAAGTGACCCACTTAGGTATGTATAATGACAATTCCAGAGATCTCGACAATTCCAGATATTCTCTATGATCAGCTTACTTTGGAGGTAAAAGATAATATCCACGTGTACCTAGAACGCGGCTAGTTTTTGCACGGGAACCATATATTAATTAGTGATCCTGAACGGAACGGTCTAGTGAGATATGATCTGGAGGATTATTCAATTGGCTAGAGGTTTAGTAAAATAATAAAAAATAGTTGCATTTAAGCTTAAGAGCATCTGCAATGGTTGTCTCTATATTTTACTTTAAAAATAGAGTTCTTTATTGCAATGGTTGTCTCTATATTTGACTGTAAATCTTATTATTATTTACTTACAAGTCTTTTTACTTTTAAATGTTTTAAAAAACTTTTATTTATTTTCTTTTTAACAATAATTTAACATTATTATATTTTAAATTTTTTTATTTATTATATTTTGCTGTTTTATTTTAAACTTTTAAATGATTATATAACTAATTATTATTAATATATGTTAATTAAATATAATATTAGGTGATATCTTATTGTTTAAGTGTCAAATAAAAAGATATAAAAGTTTAAGGATTGTTTTGTAAATAAAAAAGTTCTACTCTATAAATAAAGAAATAAACAGTATTTCTCTATACGGTATTTCTCTATATATAGAGATATACTGTTCATTTCTCTATTTATAGAGTAAGATATAGAGTACTAATGCAGATGATTTTACTCTAAAAATAGAGTTTAGAGACAGAAATAGAGTACCAGAGGTTTATTGAAAGAGGCAAAGAGCGTAGTACAATTGGAAACAAAAATGAATCATAAGCCTAACTACTAAAAACAACAAAATTCATAAAAGTAAATAATGTACTAAAAATTCATTTAAAATAATCCAAGTTGGGATAGTTTACTAAACTCTATTCGTCCCACTAAGAAGATATTTTCACTAAAGTTTGCAAATATCAATAAAAATTTATTTGATCTATTCGAGTGTGTTGTGCTGTACTACAATTAACACACCTTTTTTCCATAGAGAGTTTCTACTACATCATTCTTGTAAGGGATAACCTGACACGGCTCGAATATACAATGAGTTTCTTACATCACACACAATTCATACCAAAACTACTAATGTTAAATGAAAAACCAAAATAGATGAAACAAAATCAGACTCAAACTCGACCTAACTTCTCAGTCAAGTTTTATTTTTCCATTTTCTGGCAGATAAGATACTTAAATGGTCAAGCTAACAGAAGGGAATAACCAAGTTCTGTAAACAATGCTTTCTTGGGGACAAGCACTACCACCAAAGCTTCCTTGTCCTTCCAAATCCAGATTCCATAAACCGTCCCAAATCGCGTAATCTTCATTCACATTAGCCTCAGGTATTGGCACCGGAACCACCGGGTAATACCCATTATCATTTGGGTCATAACCAGAACTTCTTGTTGAATGTGTAATCTGATTAGGAACATAGCATGCACCGGCTTCGCCACTACTGCCGCTACTACTGCTAGTGAAGTTATTATCACCATTGTTGTTGTTATTATTGTCATCGTCTAGTAAAGACATGATCTTTTTCATGTCGATTTGGTTGAATTGAAGCAACTGTTGTTCTTGCTGCGACTCCATCTGTCTTTGCTGCTGAAATTGTTGCCTCTTCAAGATTCTGTTTTTCGTCTTCTCCGCATTGTTAGTTGGAGATTTTGTCTTCTTCTTGAAATGGGTTCTCCAATAGTTCTTGATTTCGTTGTCTGTTCTTCCCGGTAAACTACGAGCAATTGTTGACCACCTATAGTTACAAAACCATCAGACAAGAAAAAATAAGGCTACAGCTGTTTCAACTATCAAACTTCAATCTTGATGGCAAAAAGGTTGAGCTAAAGGTTGCGGTTCTATTTGAAGAAAACACACTTTATTAACATGTAAATGCAAATAAACAATCAAAGTTAACGGTAATTACCTGTTGCCCCACTTAGCATGTAACTCAAGGATAATGGTTTCTTCATGAGGAGTGATTTGTCCCCTCTTGAGGTCTGGTCTTAAGTAATTAACCCATCTTAACCTACAGCTTTTGCCATTCCTCTTCAACCCCGCAAGCCTCGCCACAGAATTCCATCGGCCTTCACCGTGAAGCCGCACATAATCGATCAAAAGACGGTCTTCTTCGGCAGTCCATGGCCCTTTTCTCCAACCTTCTTCTACCATTCCCCATCCTCCTCCCATCACTCCCCACGAACTCATCCTTTCTTCTTATTTTTTTCTCTAAGTGAAAGCTAAAAGAGGAACTTAGATCTCCTTCTCCCTCAGACCCACCAATCTGTTTTTGTCGTCTCTCTGTCTTATAAAACCTAAGTGTTCCTCTGTTTTTCCTTTGCGTAATGTTGTGTTCTGTTTTCTCTCTGCCCTTTCGATATTTATATATGCACGCACTCACTCTAACGCCTAGGCTCCACCACTTTTTTTGTTTATTTTCTATAGAGATACAGACTAGTGACAAGACAAAGATCTTTTTTCATTTTTAGAGTTATGTTCTTTCTAGAATCAACATTATAAGGTTATCACTATCTAAAGTCAAGATTCTTTGGAAATATTATATATATATATATATACTTTTTTCAATCTCAAGTTACAAAAATAGTTCTACAAGCTCTTCAATTCGTAATTAGTAATAAGAATAACTAATCTATTCAGCAAATTTTATCCAAACAAGATAATATTAGAATTGTAGACATGAGAAAGGAAAAACTCTATATACTTGTTTGTGTAGTGATTTGCTTATGTGTCGCGCTCACAGCAATTTTCACAGTCTTTCGCTTATTTGTCAGCTCTATAATGAATTTTGGCTGTAAAAAACAACTATTTAGGCCTATTTTACAATTACTTGTCATTTTTTGATTAATTCTTATCTGATGATGTGTAAAAAAAAATTAAACAAACTGGTCTAAATTATTATGATTTAATGTTTAATTTCATAGTCAGACAAACCGTTTTTAAAATTATATATAACTGAAATTTAAAAATAAAAAAATAGAATCTATATCTCTTAGTGTTTACCATTTCTTATATTTCCAAAATTTAGAAAAAAATCTAACAAAAATATTAAAAGAAACAAAAAATGAAAACTATTTTAAAATTAATGGAATGTCGTTTCAAAAGAAAAATAACTGAAATTTAAGAAAAAATAACTCTAACAAAAAAGTTTTTTTTTTTAAAAAAAAATATATATATAATGACGGTATTTATGATATTTAAAACACATAAAACAGTGACCAAAACCGAATAAGTTCATACAGTACTTCAAAATATTACGTCTAAAATACATAGAACAGTGATCAAAAGATCTCAAAACTACTTAAACTAAATTATTTGGATATTACTATGTTTTTATTTATTCTCTTCTATTCTATACTGTTTCACGATTATGTCTTCCAAAATTAAGATACAAGAAAATCTAACAAATAAATATACTCAAGAATAAAAAACAAATGAATCCAAACTACTATTAGATTTTCAAACAATCAAATGGAAATTATATAGTCCACGCAAGACGCGCGAAAGTTAACTAGTTGAATATTATTAGAAAGAAAAGAAGAGTACAACTTAGAACTAATTAAAACTAATTAAGAAGTTGAATGCTCTGTTTACCCCTTTTCACAGGTCGCTTTCATAAGTCTCTCGTATATATCCTCTCGTCTGCCCATTAAAAGTCTCCATCCCCAAAGGCATCATCAAAATGACTACTATTTTACTCCTTCTTGTTTGTACATTTTCTTTGAAATAGGGGGAGAAAAAAAAAACTCTAAACAGAATCAAACTAAAACTGAGTTAAAAACTGATTAACATGACTAACCAAATAAAAAGTAAACCATATATTGGATTGCTAATTCTAGTTTAGTGGTTTAAATGTTAGAACTACAGATGAAGAACCCTAAAGTGATTCCCTATTTTAACAAATCTGATTTTGTAATTTATGATATTTTTTGAAATCCAAAAAAAATAGGATTAAGAGATTACTCAGACATTAATTACAGAGAAAACACATAGAGATGAAAAAGAGCACATAATAAAATAGAATAGATAAAACTAATATTCAGAAATCTTTTTTAAAAGTGTAGAGTCAAATATTAGTCTTCCAAAGTCGCGCAAAGAAAAGTTGCCAAGTCTTAATGAAAAATAAAACATAGTCTAAAAGATAACTATAAATAGGTTTAAATATGTCTAGGTATGATCTAGGTCGGAATTGACTAATTTCAACTTGGATGAAACAAGAGAATTAGAAAAACAAAATTTTCCAAGGATCGATCGATTCATCATGGGATCAATCGATATGTGTTGTTGCTCTATCTCAGCTCCGTTTTAAATCAGAGGTGAAAAAAACTCTAAACCAAACCAAACCAAAATCGAGTTAAAAACTAAACCGGATTAACCAAATAAAAACTAAACGGTCCGGATTCTAGTCCTAGTTTAGTGGTATGAATGCTATAATTAGTCATCCGAACTTCATTTTTTTTTTATGAGCACTGTCCCCTCGCGGACATCCGATAAAAAATTTTCATAAAGACCAAACAAGAATATTACAGGGCTATATACTTTCTCCGTTTCACAAAGAGTGTCGTTTTGACACTTTATTTTTGTTTAAAAAAAATGTCGTTTTAGAATTTCAATGTAAATTTTGACATAAAATACCATTTTTAACTTCAAAAAT
The DNA here is from genome assembly GCF_000478725.1 of Eutrema salsugineum. NCBI lineage: Eukaryota > Viridiplantae > Streptophyta > Magnoliopsida > Brassicales > Brassicaceae > Eutrema > Eutrema salsugineum. Next base: position 7,147,913 of record NW_006256686.1, on the reverse strand, counting down.
AAATTCAAAAAATTAGTTATAAATATAATTTTAAGTATCATTTTTTATAAATTAATAAGGGTATAAAATACATTTTATCTTATTTTTTAATTTGTGTGAAGAGTGTCAGAACCACATTCTTTCTGAAACATTCTTTCTGAAACAGAGAGTATTAATTATTTTTGTGCATAGGCAGGAATAAAGATATCATGTTAAGGCATTGGGTAACATGGCGTTCCGAGCATCAAATCCAATAGAATAATACTTCTTATGCTAAAGTTATTTGAGACTTCTATTTTGTTGCCACGTATATGATCTAGGAGTTTAATGCAGAGATAATAATTGTGATTTATTGTTATTATTTAACTTTCTTAATCAACTGTTTCTTAAAAAGCACAACTAAAACAAAAGAATTTGATGGTGCTTGATTATTTGAAATTGATACACATAATTGAGCCACTAAAGTTTCTCCAAGTGTCGAAGAGATTTATACATGCGATCTTACAATAATGTTTGTTGTTGTCGTATAAGATTCGTTGGATTCCACATAATGAATTATGGCAATAAACTATAGAAGTCTTTAACCAAAAAATAAACTATAGAAGTGAACTAAATAATAATGAAAGAGTTTATGGTCTTTATGCGTCACCATGAGACAGGTGGTCTTATAGTTCTATACCTCTTAGATATTTGTAAGATTGTAAGTACTCTATCTTCATATTTCTTTAAATATTTTCTTCTTTTTTTTTTTTTTAACATTTCAATAGAACCAGTGTCTAGTGTTCCACCTTTCTATATCAAATATCTACCAAAAATTTATAAAGACATTTGGTTGAGTACAATAGTTGTTCTTGCTTCACTTCCCTCTGTACAACTCTTCCAAATGACCTTTAAACCAAAATTATCAAATGGTTTTTGTTTCTAAATACATTTAACCTTTTCAATATCATCCAAAAATTGGAAAACGAAGGTTAAGCTTATGTAGTTAATTATGTGAATATATCGGAAGCTATTTATCAAAAATTTAATGGGACATGTTGAAAATATTTTTCATAAATACTAGATTCCCCCTGTAATGGTGAATCAGAATTTTAAAAACGACTGTCGACTGTCATGTTTTGTTACGTTTAGAAACATAATAGCTATTTAGCAAAACAAACATAAAAGTAATTTTCTAGTACTAGGGTCAGAGTTAGGGTTTATCATGTTAAGTTTCACCGATTTGAAATCAAACATGATATTGTTCTACGTAGATGCGTATATGAGGACTTTCAATAGTGCAAATCCATGATCAGCAACATTTTTGTATTGTTAGATATTTGAATTCCGTACTAAAAAGGTGTAGATTCTCTCTATTCTAAGGATCAGCAGATTTTTGTTTTAAAAATATTTTAATCAGATTTTGTTTGCAATGCAAATCTACATTTTTAAATGAAACATCAAAGAGTTGCAGATGTGAAAGTACCTCAACGGCTCAGATACTACAGACACAAAGGCGTGCCTATAAGACGTCAGCGATATCATTCACCGATTATACATAAAAAAATGAATTGACTGATTAATTAGAGACACTAATCACTTTTATCCGACATAACTAGTTATTTAATGGAATCAGCTAATAACTATTTGTAGTTGGAGATCATTTAAACTCCGTGTTTCGTATGGGCTTTCAACTTGTTTATAACTTTTGCACTATACAAAGACATGTTTAGCAGGTAAGCATGAGATTTTTCTAAGATATGCTTTTACGATGAGAAATGGTTTTTTTTTTTCAATTGTATTCTTATCAATGAAAAGCTGTTGTTTCATTTTTATTTTTTGTCCACAATATCAGAAACACAAGTTTGTTTCTGTTTTTTGACTTATAATACAGAAGCTAATGTTTCTATCTTATAAGTATAATACCCGACCTTATTAGGACACATTAAGTTGTACATGACTTAGTATACATATTTTTTTTTTTATGATAATCTATCGATTGTAATTTGATAAATTATGATAAATATAACGACTTTAACATCTATAAATTTCAAGAAGAAAAAGAAAAATCAAACGATTTCAACATGTATAAATAGAAAACTTATCATTCAAACACAATCATGTACAAGTCCACAGAAAATCTAGAACACATATTATTTTTATTCCTTAGCTCATTTTCTAATGACCTAATTCTCTCTGTTATATAAAATGGCTTGATCCCTATTCTAAATCCAAACTGATTTCAACTATTACCAGATTGGTGAAATCTAGTATCAACAGAAACTGATTTAAATACTTGTTAGAGGATAACTATTTTAGTTTTTTTGAAATGGGATTACGCAAATGCGCCAAGACAACTATCACCCAACCTCATATGCATGTGTCATCTAACCCGATATGAATGTGGTGTGGTGATGTATATGAAAAGTGCCTGAAGTGGCAATATGCCGTTCACGTTTCCATATTTGTTATTAACAGAAGCTAGATCTGGACTTACCAAAATTATTATGATGGAAAGAACAAGAACCCTGTTACATATATTTTTGTGTGTGTGTGTGGAAGTATCTTAATCCAGTGATTGATGAATAGAGACAAGTTTATAGAAAATGTTCAGCACCTGGTGCAAGTAGAGTTGTTTATCGTAATTGTGGATCCAATGTAAAGAGTAAAAAATTGTTCGTTATTCAAGTGTTTTCATAATTTGTAATACTATAGCAACATAGTGACGAATTGTGTCTTGTTATTGTTCAACATGATTAGATTTTGGTAATTTAGGATGAATGTCTTGATGAATAAGTGTTTGAATTAGGATTAAAAAAATTATAGTGATATACATTATCTATCGAAAATGTTACAATTCCCCTATTTTATAAGATATATCACAAACGTGAAGAATTGCTAGTTGTTTGATTAACCGTAGAAGTTTTGGATCTTCGATCTATAATCTCTCGCAATATTTAAAGTTAGTCTTTAGATATTTCAACTTATAAGAATAACCCTCTATTTCAAAGAGGATTTGAATCCGGACCATATATAAGAGAGCTAATCAAACCCTTTGTACGTATTACAACTAGGCTACCATTCATTTTGTTAATTTGGGAAATTTCGAGTGATAGTTTAAAATATTCGTAAATCTTTATATGCATGGCTCTTATCCATTAATACACATTTGGCCATTTCGATATCTGAATGTACAGTAGTATTAGTAACTAGTAAGGGCTGTGAAAACTAAACAAAGAAAGTTGCAAATGATGAGAAAATGAAGTTGGATTAGAATACGACAATTTAACTACAACAATAAATAGATATAACAAGTTATAACGATTTAGAGTCGTAAATGTATATAAGATAAATAAATTTTGGAATCCAACGTTTCCGCGTGAACTGCAACTTGGCAAGTACTTTGATTAAATCATCGTATTCTTTTGAGCTAACTATACAATATTTTAAATATTTGCCTCCTTTTTGGTGACTTTTATTTCTTGTCGATCAAAGATAAAGTTTGCACGATTCTGTGAAATATTATTTTAACCATAAATAATGTTGTTCCTATCTTATGTTGAAAGCGTAGGATGTGTACTTGCCAATAATTAAGCTTCTAGAACCTCGGTAAATTATTGCCTTTTTTTTTTGCTAAAAGTTTAGTGATGGACCAGTTGGAACCGGATTATTAATGAGTCATAGAGGGTTCGGAAAGCATCGACCCCTAATCCATCCACCGGAAATTTTTTTTTTTTCTTTTTGCTAAAAGGTTTGGTTGAGGTTTTCTTGACGGTATTATCAAAGGTTTTGTTTGTTAAAGAGGCCACAGCTGTTATCACACATGCAGATACTCTCGAACACAATCAAATTTCTAGAAATTTACTACAACTACGGACTCTCAAATGAAGAATTCGAAGTTGCAAATATTCACCAAAAATCATCATATACTGGTATTAGTATATCATTTATGTATGTGTTTATTTGACAAATACTAATCTATTGTGGCAACTAGCATGAGAGATTACTAAAGTAGATAAAATATATATGTTAAGTTGGCTAAATCAACTTTCTCCGAAATCTACCAGCCAAACGTATAATAAAATTTGCACACGATTTTCTAGGAAGAGAAGCACTTATATCTTGTCAATTGTAATTGATTTTGTTTTAGTTGATTAAGAGTTTCACTAGTGTATATCAAATATAACCATATAGTTTAATATCTAATTTTGTTGCTATTTCACGTAGATCAGCTCACTTTTTGTTTTATTATAAACGTATAGTTATTGCGGCTATATACGTTGTTTGCCTGTATCCTGAATCCTGATAATGACAAAGCACTTGGGTCATATAGTTTACAAACTCAGTAAGTTTGCTTTAATTAGAATGATTCCCAAATCTTCACATGTGGGGATTAGATATCGATACGAGATTTTTTGTCCAAAATACTTATCTATGTACATGTACCTTTTCTCTAAATATTAATGTAGTCGATAATATATATCTCTATTATCCACCGTCCGCTATACGAGATATGTTATTAAATATAAATCCTGCAAAGTATATAACCAGTAAAAGCTTGATGGATTTTTTTTAGCGACTGATGTTTACTATTAAAAGCTTGATGGATTAGTCGAATACTAATATTCTTTTTATCAGTAGGCACTTGTTACACCAATGTTATAATAGCCCAACATGTACGAAGAGTATATGATTTAATTAACTTATGATAAAATGAAAAATAATAGTGACTCTGCATAACTAAGAGGAGCCATAAATAAATGTTGGTGATCTCATTGATAGTATTAGTGTTTAGAACAAATAGCTTAAATTACAAACCTAATATATAAAACTAGGATACCATCTTGGAGCATACACTGTATATCCTTATGGATTACGGATTTATTAATCTCTAGATTCTTTTAGTTATTTTGCATAGACTTTTGATTATGTTGAAGGTAAGCATGTTCTGCACATTTCGTTTTCTGAACCTTTTTCCAACATTTCCCTTTTTTAGCTATGTTATTAGGTCGAAGAATAAATTTAACATTATTATTATTCCATTTTATATAAAGACATTAGTTTTATTACTACATCAGTTTATTAGTTTATTGTATTTACCTTTTCAGTATATCACCCACCAAAATAATTATTCCCATTAAGTACAAGTCGATCACGCTTTTTTATTTATAAAAAGTGTACTAGTTCAAATCCAGGTATAGATAACGTTATCTCTTTACAATTAATAAGTAATTTTGACCAATTTTAAATTCGTAAGCTGGAGTTATAAACTGTTTGGCTTTGATTTAGTAGTGTTGTATCATTGCCGTGGTAAAATGTACGCCACTTCGTGTGTAACCATTCGGTGCAGTGGTAGGATATGGTAAGGTGGTACCATACTAATATTTTGTACCATCAAATTTTTTATGTCATCTTCTATCATCAGTTGAACTGCTTAAATTTTGTTAAAAGAAAGACGTTTAAATATTGTACTGCTTATTTCCTTAGCTACATTGGAATTATTATGAGATGGACGAACCAAAAAAATATCCTATTTAGCAGATATCCCAAAAAAAAAATGAAGTGGACATCGAAGGCTTCTCATTAGAATGGCCTTCTACCGCCAGATCTCCTCAGCATGTCCATTCTCCTGAGTACCATCGGTGGCTATCTTCTTGGGATCTTCTTTCGATTCAGTAAGCAACATCTTTTTGGCCATTATGAGCTAATATGAGATTTGTTAGTTCGCCTGAACAACTAGCTAGTTCACAACTCAAGCAACTCCGAGAGCTGAAAAATCCACTTCAAATTGATCATTTTCGAAACCTTCTTCACCGAGCTTCACGATATCTTTCGAGATACCATTCTGTCTTATGATTTTTTTTTTTTTGTGTTTCCTTCTAATCGTGTAGACGCGGACTCTCTGGCATAGACCTTCATGCTTATTTTTACTGTTGTACAGTTTAATATAAGTAAGTATTGAAACATAATAATAATAATAATAATAATAATAATAATAATAATAATAATAATAAGAATAATAGATATCCTTAATTATGGAAGGTAGGAATTTATCCGTTTTAAATTTTTTTTTTAACTCATCAGCAAGTGAATCTATGTTGGTCTTCTAACTATCGAAAAGTAAGAGACAAGCCTTTCACAATATTTGTTCTCATCTTAGATAGTAGAGAATAAACGTATAAAGGAACAACATAAACAATAATATCATAGAAGAAACAAACTTTTTGTCTAGAAAGAACATTAGGTAACATAGTAAACTTAGAAGGCATACCATAAGAATTATTATATATTATGAGGATAGAGTCATAATCAGGCTAATCTTTAGGATAAATTTCACTTTACACCACCGGCCTAGCGTTATGTCGATTTCTCGTCTTTATTCGATGATCACAGTCTTTTGAATCCAAAACAAACGTCATGATAAATTTGTCCTGGCAGGAATAAACTAGAAAATACTAATAAAGTTTGGATGGATTTTAATTTTGATAAGAGTTGAAAATAAATTATCAGAAATACTAGAACACAAAGTATAAATTCGTATCCGATACTTGGCACACCAAAATGATAGTGGAGACACACAAAAATGATCGAAGATGGTAGCTTTAGAAACTCAAATATTTATGATAGATCATTACCAAGCTACATTTGAAAGATGTGTTGAAATTATCAATTTCGATTTATCATTTAATTTTGTGTTTTTTGTATTTTTTTGTGTATGTCAGTGGATTTTCTAATCATTTCGGTAAAAGCTGTGGTCAAATAGTTGTGGAGATAGTAAATGGCTTAGGAATTCATGAGTACACATGATGAATCATTTCATAATCCCAAGCTTATAACAAAGGGAAAATATAAGGGAAAGTAATCAATTCTAATTTTTTTGTTTCTTACAATATGTAGATGTCTAAACCAGGGCACTTTTTAAATAAGTTTGGAAAATTGTGTCATGCATACAAACAAAGTTGAAGGACCACAAACACATTCAACTACATTTTTCTACCAGAAAGTCTTGGACAAAACGTAAGATTGGATATAGACAAACTAGTTAAGCAAATACGATGCATACAAATCTTTAATGACAGCAAATCCAGTTTGGCTGTTAAACACTAAAGACCAATCCACCTTAAGCTACCTTTTTTACTTTGACGAAAACCCATGTTTATGAGTTGTAAAACAGACACCCTTTGATTACTTTATTAATCTTAAATGTTATACCTAACAAGTAACATCCTTTTAGTTACTTTTACTTAGTCCACTCAATTGGTTAAAAGAAAGGATACATTGTCTTTTCGATATCCCAAGTTCGATTCTAGTGAATGGATTTAAAAGTCTAGAAGATAGAGAGATATGAGTCGTCCAAAATTAAGAAAATTATGAGCATAAGAGTAGAAGTGAAAAGAAAAAGAATAGAATTGTTAAAAGCTTGAGTTTGAGGTTGAGGGTGGTGGGGTTCAAATATCATCATCACATTGCTCACGAATGCCAAAACAAATCTAGTTAGTTTATATAATTAGTGTTAGTAGGCAAAGTCTTACATCATTCTTCTAAATTATTCTTTCTTCCTTTTGTTATAAAATAATAAATAAAATCTTTTTTCCCCCACAAATTCCTTGTATTATATGACTTAGGTTTCATTGTTTGAATAGCGTGACGAATTATGAATCCACATTTAGACTATTTCTTAAACCTATCAAAATTCAGTTTCTTTTTTTCACTTAAAATGTTTATAACAACATAAATATAATGAAATAATATAATAGATAAATATAACCATTAATTTTCATTTTTCAACTATTAAACTATCATCAAAACCGGCATATGGGCCAAGCTAGAATTGATATTTTCCCATTACCCAAATTAAATTCTGAAACTAATGGGTTTAATTAGAAATAGATTATAATTTTTTTCTCAAAGTTTCTTTTTTTACTAAGAAAAATTGAAATCTTCTGTCTTTTTCTTTTTATTTCATAAGTTTATTATATTTTAAGATTATAAATCCATTATAAATTATTTTTAAATTGTTAATATCAGTTCATAAGTTCAGAAAATTACAAACAAGCTTATATCCACTGAATTTATGTTATGGATAAGTGATGGATCTTTAATCATCATAACCATAAATTCTTATATACGATAAAAAAATTATTATTATACATTTTATCAAGGTTTTGATAACAATTTGATCATACGAAAGCCAATCGAAACTCAGTTTCAAGTGAAGATATCTTTATTTCCACCAATAAGAAAAGAAAGTCATAACGACAGACTAAATATGTTGTGCATGTGTTGTGCACTCAAACAAAAATTTCATATTTTTTAGACACTATATATATGACTCACTTCATCAAATTATGGTTATCAAAACAAAATTAGATAAGAAATTGCAACTTACTCGGAGAGAAGGATAATACGTATAACTGTGTAAAATCTTCTCCTAGTACCATGCAATGGTTTTTTCAGTTTTAAGTGATTTATTAGCATCTTCGTCTTGTAAAAGAATGTGTTGCAACATTTTTCTTGTAGGATTGTCAGAGGTTAGCTGAAGTCTACATCACCCGAAATAAGCAATATGTTTCTCGGCGAAATATTTTCAAGAACAAGCCTCGGGCGAGGGCTAGTGGGATAGTTGGTCCCTTGGTCTTGTCTTGCAATAGAAAGATCGGTGCCTTCTCATTGCTTTAGTGCGACCACAAGTAACTAGTGACAATTTTGCGGCTAATTGGATGCCATTACAGGTATCATTAAAGACCAGTTCCGACACTTATTGTGTTGGGCTTATGCCTCAGGTAATCTATTGAGCGCTATGAGAGTGCTTCGTGGTTGGGACGCAACTCACGTTCCTCTTTGTGTCTGGTTTCTATCGAGATACGTCAACCTTGTTCCAAATCGAGAAGTTTATGCTGGACACATGTGCTATAGTTGGACTTGGATGATAGAAGGGGCACTGGAATTAATTCGGCAATTTGGGGTTGTAGCGGTAACTTACTCACGTGATTCGAACTTCCCTTACACAGATATGCCACCAATAATTTCTATCAATGCTAGAGGTATCACACAACCGATAATAAGAATCAGGAGAATCCCTACACTACATGCTCTGGAAAAACTGAAGAGCCAAGTCTCTGGGAAGAATTGAGAGTGACTGGGATCCGAGTTTATGCTGGTCCCAATTCTCGCTATCATGTTAATCATCTTTGTCTCCGATCAAGAGAAAGGGGAATGTCAGGATATCACACTGTTATTATGGTTAGAGTATTGGAAATAGATGGAAGGCTAGTCGCCATGTGCAAGATGAGCAATGGTTTGCAAGTTGGTTTTTATGGTTATGTATTTGTGTGCTTATCAACCATGTATTTTATAGTGGGACTTCTGATGATGAAGAAAGTTGCAGAAGGGTTCGACGCACACAGCGACCCATGCATCTCTTGTCGAACTTTAGAGTTATTGACTTTTACGAACGGCGACCAAATGAAAGCTCAGCGGAAGAAGCGTCTGATGAAACGGGCCATGTAGCAATAAAATCAGAAGCTGCGCAATCAGGCATTGAACCACATGGTGTTGAAGACTGTAAAAAAAAACAGAGAAGTTATTTGTGGTTCAGAAGTGAGTGTCACGAAGACCACTCATGTTGATGTGTGTGAGGATACACCATCTGAAGAAAATTCTGGGATGGAAGAATCAGACACAAAAGAAGGATCTGGGATGAAAACATATGAAGAAGATGATTCCACTACCAAGAGCTTTGACAGCAGAGAATCTTCTCTCGTCAGCAGTGATATAGTAAAGGTAAGTAATGAGAAGGAAAAAATAAGACAAGTGGCGCTACTGGCTCAGTTGCATCTGAAACAAGACCTGTGCACAGGATCTTAAATCTAAAGTGGTTACATCTACTACCATAAATACAGGAGCGGAATACTGCAAGGACAGCCAACCTACTGAAATCTCAGGAGGTAATAATTTATTTGAAAGTAAAATTAGGTTATGTACTCTTCCTGTTAAGGACGAGAAGGCTGGAGCTGACTGTATATCTGAATTGGTGTTCAGGAGATGCTCTTCTTTCGGAAAAAGAAATTGCTAAAGGTATTCGTGAGGATGCATCTATTGCGGAAAGGAGTGCGTTAGAAAAATTTCTCTTTCTTCTCTCTTTTCCCTTCAAAGGAGTGCATTTGTTGTTCATTTGTAGAGATATTTAGAAACATAGTATTTGAGGCTTGTTTCTTATCATTTTGAAAATCGATATTTGAGAGAAAATAAACTTGTAACTCATCTTCTTCATTTCATTTCAAAAAGTGTATCTCTTACATTGTCTCTTCATCGACTTATACAACCAAAAGACACAACAACTATTTTCTGACACAAACACCTAACTTCAACTGCTCCCACTAATCTTGTTTAGACTTTAAATTATCATAGCTTAAGACACTTTCTACGACTACTGTTCTAACAAGTTCAATTCAGAATCCAACTGGTTCGGTTTGAAACTAAAATGGCATCATTCAACACTCTCACTTGCCATTTTATCAATCAAACCGAGCTTGATGCGAAATCTTTCAAAACTCCGACCTCCCAAATCTTTAGTCAATATATCTGCTAGTTTTTCTTCACCTTTGCAGTAATGTAGTTGAATCTCCCCATTTTTCTCATAATATCTCACAACATGATATTTGATTTGAATATGCTTAGTCCTTCTATGTTGAACCGGGTTCTTTCCAATGGTTATTGCTGACTGGCTGCAGTAAATGGATACTCCCACTGGGGTGTGAATCCGTAGATCTTCAAGTAATCGTCTTAACCAAGTCACTTGGTTTGATGCTGCACACAGAGCTATGTACTCTGCTTCTATGGTTGATTGAGAAACCGTATCCTGCTTGCTGGTTTGCCAAGTAAAGAAAGCTGATACAATACTGAAACAATAACCTACTGTAGACTTTAGATCCTCTTTTCATCCTCTCCAGTCACTATCCGAGTAGCCAATCAACTTATATTCTTCCACTGCTTTGTACATTAACCCCATATCGATTGTTCCTTTAATGTACCTTAGAACTCATTTGGCATCCTTGAAGTGAGAGACAGTTGGTTCTTTTAAGCACCTGGATAAGTAAGAGGCAGAGAACATTAGGTCAGGTCGAGTAGCTGTTAAGTACATCAACCCTCCGACTAAGCTTCTGTAGACACTGCTTTCAGCCAGATCATCTTCCTCTTGTTGATTATTACGCTGAGGTATAAGAGGAGTACTCATGATCTTGCATTCCTCCATGTTGAAATTCTTCAACAGCTTTTTAGCATAACATTCTTGAGACAGGAATGTACCTTCTGAGCTTTGAACAATTTCCATTCCTAGAAAATAGTTAAGTAGCCCCAAGTTTGACATCTCGAACTCATTCTTTATTGCTGTTTTGAATTCATTCACCATATCTTCATCATCTCCTGTAACGATGAGGTCATCTACATAGATACAAACAACCAGTAACTTCCCATTGTCTTCTTTTGTGTAAAGAGCATGGTCATTATCTCTTCTCCTGAAGCTTTCTCTCTTGAAAAATTCATCAATCCTACTGTACCAACCTCTCGGAGCTTGTTTTAAGCCGTAGAGAGCCTTGTGTAACAGCAGAACATGTCCTTCCTTCCCTTCTCTTTCGAATCCCAGAGGCTGTTCAGCATATATCTCTTCATCTAATCTTCCATTCAAGAAGGCTGATTTAACGTCTAGCTGAAACAGCTTCCATTTCTTTTGAGCAGCCACAGCAAGAAGCAACCTAATAGTTTCATGTCTTGAAACTGGAACGAAGGTCTCATGATAGTTTACCCCATACTGTTGAGTAAAGCCTTTGGCAACTAGCCTCGCCTTGTGTTTCACCACATTTCCTTGGGAATCATTTTTCAATCTGTATATCCATTTCACTCCCACAACGTTTTTGCCAGATGATCTTTTGACTAGTTCCTAAGTTTCATTCTTTTCGATCATTTGTATCTCTTCTTTCATTGCCTCCTTCCACTCCTTGTATTTGAATGCTTATTCAAACAGAGATGGTTATTCTAGACTGCTGTAGCATCCTTCCATCACTGCAGAGTATTCCAAATCTGCGTATGGAGAAGTAAGCAGAATATCTGCAAGTGATCTGGTTCTTTTGTTTACACGGCTTGAGCTTCCTCCTGGACTTCTGTGATCAGTGTTGGTTGATGCAGGACTTATATCAGCTGGTTTATTGTAGTTGTTTGGTTCTGCTTCTCCAATTTTAGAATCTTCACTTCAGTTTCGGTTTCAAGAGGTATACTTTGATCTTTTACCACTTCTTTGTTGCTCCAGTCCCATTTTCTATCTTCGTCGAAAATGACATCTCTAGAAATGTCTATCTTGTTTTCTTCCAGGAGATACACTCTGTACCCTTTTGTTTGAGAGCTGTAACCAACAAATATTCCCCTCTTGGACTTATCATCTCACTTCCTTTTTTTCTCGTCTGGAATATGGACATAGCAGAGGCATCCGAATACTTTCATATGGCCAACTCCTGGTCTTGTACCGTTCCAAGCTTTAAGTGGAGTTGTGCTCTTAAGAGCTCTTGTTGGTGTTCTGTTTTGAACATAAACAGCATTATAGACCGTTTCTGCCCAAAATTTCAAGGGCCAACCTATTGCTTTAACCATTGCTCTAGCCATCTCTATCAGACTTCTATTTCTTCTTTCTCAAACTCCATTTTGCTGAGGTGAATAAGCAGCAGTCAGTTGCATTTCAACTCCATTTTCTTCAAGGAACTTTGTGAATTCACCAGACAAATGCTCTGAACCTCAGTCAGTTCTGAGTTTCTTGATTTTGCTGTTAGCTTGATTTTCCACCAAATTTTTGAATCTCTTAAAGGTTGTGAAGACATCTGACTTAGCCTTTAAGAAGTAAACCCACACCATTCTAGTCGCATCATCAATGAAGGTGAGTACATACCTGCTACCACTAAAGGAGGTGTTTTGCATTGGACTACACAAGTCACTGTGAATCAGCTCTAACTTCTGAGTTGCTCTTGAATCAGATTCTTTTGGAAATGAATCCTTGCTGTGCTTGCTGATAAGGCAGCTTTCACATCGGTCCTGAGCTATTTTGAACTTAGGTAGACCGGTGACCATTCCTTCTGACTGCATGATCTTCAGGTTTGTATAACTCGTGTGCCCAAGTCTTTTGTGCCACAGCTCTGCAGTCTTGTCTGCAGCCACCATCGCCGTTTCTTCTCTTGAATGCCATTTGATGTGAAAACTTTTGTTAACCATTTGAACTTCTCCTATCTCTCTCCCAGATTTGTCGTGAATGATGCATTTGTTTCCCTGGAAAGTGACTTTGTAACCATTGGTGATCATCTCTGGAACACTTAAAAGATTCTTTCCAAGTTTGGGTACTAAAAAGACATATTTTATGATTCTTTTTCCCTTCTTGGTTGTTACTTTTATATCTCCTTTTCCTTCTGCCATTACCACAGTTCCATTTTCCACCTTTATAGGAACTTTGATGTTTGTGTTTATTTTGACAAACAGGTTCCTATTTGGGGTCATGTGATTTGTACATCCACTGTCTATGAGCCAAATATTCTCCTTACTTGATTCTTCTTCTTCTTCTTGTCTTGCAGTGAACATGTGATTCTTCTCTTTTTCATCATGTTCCTCAGACGCCTGTTTCTTCTTCTTCTTTCTGTTTTTGATTTCTTCATCTTTGATCACCATCTTGTTCCTGTCAGTTTCTTGAACCTTTGTACCAGTTTCTCTGACTTTTGTTCTCTTCATTGTCGAACTTTCTTCATCCGCAATCTTTGTCTTGTTCAGGGAATCTCCATAGATTATCATGAGCTCTGATACCATGTAGATATATTCAGAAACAGAGTATTTGAGACTTGTTTCTTATCATTTTGAAAATCGATATTTGAGAGAAGATAAACTTGAAACTCATCTTCTTCATTTCATTTCAAAAAATGTATCTCTTACATTGTCTCTTCATCGACTTATACAACCAAAAGACACAACCACTATTTTCTGACACAAACACCTAACTTCAACTGTTCCCACTATTCATGTTTAGACTCTAAACTATCATAGCTTAAGACACTTTCTGCGACTATTGTTCTAACAACTTCTTTAGAATCCAACTGGTTCGGTTTGAAACTAAAATGACATCATTCAACATTATTCCGCAAATATTACCTTATCTATTGAGAGAAACCCAAAACCTAATCAAAATCAACTATTCATGAGAGAAATCCAAAATCTAAGGAAAACCATTTATCCCTGTCGCACACAGACGACACTCACATGATAAAAACTAACAAGTCATCGTGGGTGATCTCTACTGTGATATTCCCTTGGGTCTATACATAATCCGTGAAAAGAATGTTGTCATGATTGGTGAATTGGTAAATCAAAATTAAACAATCTGATTCCTCTTGCATCTAATTATATGAAGTTTCCACTTCTAAAACGATTTTTTTTGTTGTTGCTCTTAGGACGTTGAAAAGGAAGAGCTTCCTGCTCAAATGGTTCAAGTTTCAGAAACAGAGATCAAAAGGGTTAGTGCAATATCTCTTTACTTCCCTTTATTTGTTGATTCTCGTGCTTCAAATTTCGCTTGATTGGGGGAGCTTCTCTCACGAACCGATCTTTTGGTGGATTTGCTTTGTTTTTGTTTTGTGAATTTGGATTCTACTGACTCCTCAATTACACTCTTCTGTTTAGTCAGGCTCAGAATGCAGAGAAGGAAGAAATGCTTTTAACGGGTACGAAGCAGAAAAGAATGGAGTTTCTTGATCTCGATTATGAGGCATTTTACCTATGTGTTGCAGCATTGTAGAAACTAGAAAATGTGAAGGTGCATACATGATGAGTGGAGATTTTGACTCATTCTAACCTGTGTTTACTAATTGTTTTAGGAGTTTTTGGAGTCTTTTCATGAAGTTTCAGGTGACTTAGAGACCTTATCAGAGGATTGGAGTGTTTAGGAGGCATTGGAGCAAAAGGAGATGAATTGGAGCAATAAGGAGCTATTTCACACGCTTTTGGAGAAATCATCCGCGGAGCACCTGCTCCCGGTTTGGACCCTTCGTGGAGCACCTGCTCCAGACGGGAGAAAAATAAGGAAAACATCTTTACCTAATCTCAAGCCGCGTGAAAGGAATAAAAAAGAGTCCAAGCCGCCTATCTTTTCTTCTACGCTTTCTTTTTACAATTTCCTGAACCATAGAGTTTTTACTTGTAAGCCTTTGGGAGAAGAAATCTGCTACACTTTGAGAAGAATTCTGAACCCTATTATCTCTTCTGCGATTTTAATTCATGAATTCCTTTCCATCTGTTTCTGTGTTTCTTTTCTCCATGTCTGAGTAGATCTCTTAGCTAGATTAAAGCGTTCAAAGGATTTCATGAGTTAGAGGATTAGATGCAAATAGGACTTGATATCTATTGTCTTCACCATTGTTAGACTTAATGCTTAGGTTGAATTGATCACTCAATCTGCGATTTTAGGTTAATCTATTCATCAAAAGTGTAATAGGTTGCTAGAATAAACATTGGTGAGCGATTTGTCCTTAGCCAACGACAGTTGAAGTTAAGGCAAATCGTGAACAGATCACACCTGCTAGCTAATGCTTGTCTGCAATTTTCTAGGTTCAAACGACAGTTTAGGATTTAGGTTGTTAGACAAAGTTATCGAGATCACGACAGTGGATCGATAAGCTTTTCTGTTTGAGTTCGAGACTTGCGTTACACTTGTGCCCTGAATAGTCATCTGATTCTTATCTCTGAAATTCCTGCGAATTGCTTTGGTCTAGTGCTTGTTTTAATTTGAATTTAAATCGTTGTTTGCCATTCTGTTTACTTTTTAGTTTTCGAAACAACCATCTTTCGTCTTAGCTTTAATTCAATCCTCACAAATTCATAGAGTAACATTGGTCCTCTGGATTCCGAATCCTTTATATTACAACTACATCATTGTTCTATTGCAGTAGAAACTAGGAGTACATCCAGTGTGAATCAATACATTCTAGGGTTGTTTTGAAAATAAGGACGTTTTTAAGTTTTAATTTGAGAAATGGGTAGTTTTAAGTTTTAATTGGTCGGGGTAGGGACATATTTTCATAATGGCAAGCTTACCCTTCTTTCTGAGAGAGAGAGAGACAGTGCAGTCTGTTCCTTAGATAGAGACAGACACAGAAAATACCGTGGGTCCCAGGCGAAGTCTACGTCCGGGCGCGTAACAAGCGGGAAGAGAGCACTCACGCACGTGATTGGGTCGTTTTTTGGGCCTGATTTCGAATTTGGGAATGAAATTCCCAAAAACCACCTTTATGGGCCTCGGTTATGGGCCGGAAAATACCCAACTAATTACACGATAAACTACCCTTTGCAGTATCTTTTTAATTTTGGCGGGAAAAGTGTGGTTAATTAGAGATAATGGAGATAAATTGGTAAAAATAATAAACAAAGTACCCTAACCAAATTAGAAACCCTAGTTTCCCTTTCCAAAAGATGTTGAAATTGAAGGGGAAATTATGCGAAGATCAAGAGGACAACAACCACGGTTAGTTACTTAATCCTATGATTGTACACCCATAGATTTGTCATTGTTATTTTCGAATTTTTTGGGTCTGGTGTTCGCGATTTTCTAGTAGTTTTATAGATATGGTGTTCGCGAATTGCAGTGGATGCGTTCATTCTTGTTATGGCGGGAACGTGGATAAGGTAATATACAGGAGAATGGGATTTCAAAATGGACATATCTCGGCGTGGAAGGTGCATAAATTGCAAAGATGTGTCCGGACCAGATGATTTGAGAAATCTGATTGCGCATGAGTTCGGATTAGACACGAGAGCTGTTTCGGTGGAGATTTCCTACTGGTTTGATGATGTTCTAGCTGAGCTTAATGGTGATGGGAGTTGTCCATGTGTAATAGTTACTCCTCGAGAGTACAAATTCTTCCTTTCGCTGCATAAGTCTGACAAGTCTGTGAATTTATTTGTCACATTCAAGGAGTCAGTAAATGGTGAAATGGTGAGATTGAAACGGAAGGACAGTCTTGAAGTTCAAATTGCGAGGGAACGGCGAAAGTCCTTAGGGCCAACAAATTTCATTGCCTCTTCTTTGGCTGAGTCAAGACAACCCGATGATGAAGAAGCAGATGATGAAGATATCGATGATTGTTTGCTGATAGCACATGCCGAGAAAGTAGAGGCAGAGGCCGCAATGAACACCTCCAAAGGTGTACAACCTGAAGCTGTCTCTGTAATCCATCCTCCAATGGGATTAAAAATGTCCCAGGAATCAGAGAAAGTAGAGGCTAAGGCCAGCACTAACAGCCCCGTTAATGTCAAACCGGATGTTCCAAGTCACGCTCTCTCTGTTGATCACCCTGAGTTGGAAATAAAAATGTCCTAGGAATCAGATGAGGCGAGAGATTCGGAAGAGAAGGAAGCTGATGATGTTGACGATGCACAATACGGACCTGATGATGATGATGATCCGGATTATGATTTTGACTGGTGGAATGATTACGTACTAGCAGATGGTAAGGGTTTCCATTCTAAACCTGGAGTTGATGAGGATAAGTATGACTGTGGTAGTTCAGGGGGTTGTGGTAGTACTCGCGGAAGTGAGCCGAGTGATTCAAACCATATGGACAACTCTATTGTCTTAACGGAGAGTCCTATTCATTTTCCTGGAAGAAAGAGGACTGTATGTGAGAATGTTCTGGTTCCCCATAGAGATGATGATGATTTTGTGCAGACTCCGACAGGTGATGTCAGTTGGGGGCGTCAGAATGGCGGTGCAGAGCTGAAGAAAGCGATTAAACGTACAGAACTATATGGATTTCCGGATGTGGCACCAGTCTCTGATGAAATGGCAGGGGATTTCGATGAACTTGATTTGTCAAATGAAGATGGAGAGATATGGGTTGGAAAAAAGTTCAGGAACAAGGAACACTTTAAAATCACGTTGGCCATCAATGCGCTGAAGAATATAGTGACGTTCAATTTCAAAAAGCATGCGAAGAAGTACACAGTCGCCGAATGTCCATCAAAGATTTGTGATTGGAGAGTGTTGGGGGGTCAAGTTGGCGACTCGGCGTTGTATGAGGTGAGGAAGGCGTGTTTGAAGCATACATGCCACCCGGATACAAGAAAGAAATTTTCTAAACATGCTACTTCTAAAGTCATGGCGGCTCTGCTGAAGTCTAAGTATGAGAATGCAATAGTTGGGTCATGTGCGAGTCAGCTACCTGCGATTGTTCTCTCCGAATATAATATTATGGTGCTAAGTAGGCAGTTATGGTGAAGGGATTGAATTTAAAGAGGTAGTAGTGCAGTTTTAATAGAGCCGAATAGATGTCTTTGAAGAGAGACGTTGAAAAGAGACGAAAATGTGTCTTTTCGTTTACCGGCAAAATTAAATTACCACAATAAATACAGAGAATTACCAAATAAAAGCAAATTTCACCATTAAACTTTTTTGACGAATGATTTAATTTAATTTTTGATATACCACAATACATTTATGATATCTGAGACAATACTATTAGTATTTATGATAATATCGAAATTTCATTGACAACCCAGCCCTTTATTTATTTGTTGGAAACTAAATTTCTTGTCATCATTACAGACGTTTTCTCAACATCACGTAAACCGAGATATAGAGTACAGATTGTCCACATAGACGAAATCATGCATATTTTTTAAAATATGCGTACAGAAATAGGTAAGGTAAGACTTTTAATAAATAATGTCGTTTGTATATCCATATTCTCCGAAAATACCCACAAAAGAGATAATGTCGTTTGTATACACAAATATATAATATGTGATAAATGTAACATTCAGGTGTACAAATTTAGGTGTACATATTGAGTCCAGATTGAGGTGTTCTTTTTTTGTAGTTATTAGACGTACAAAGAGAGGTAAACTGAGACTTTAAAGATATAACAGAATGGTTCTCGAAAAACTGAAACTACCACCCACCGAAATTAAATATTGTCAACACAATTAAAGTATACATAGATAGAAAGCAAAACAAAGTACACCTACATACATACAGGCCTAAATAAAAGATTAAATCATAAAGTACGAAATATGGAATCTAATCGATTACACACCAAGGTGTACACACCAAGGTGTACACAATGCAGGTGTACACACCGAAACTGGTTGTCTTTCACCAATCAGTCACCATTCTTCCATTGACGGCCCAGAACGCGCTGCATACCAAACAAATACGAAGAACTTTTGCGTTTCCTGTGCCCAGAAACACGACGTGCACATGCTTGGCCCCTTTAACAATTCGTCATGCCAATCAAGTTGAGCATTGGCAACACCACATCGACAAGACCAAAGTGTGGAAAACTGAGCATTAGTCTCAAATCTCCTCCTCGAAAACTCATCATGCAAATTAACATAACCACGCTCACCTCCATCAATAATTTTCCGAATTATTCTCCTCATTGCCCCCCTGCTTAGTTTTGAAAGATACTCTAAACCCACGGGGTCTTCGACCACTGCTTTCATGTACATGCCATACATGTAAATACCTGTTTCGTATCCCATATCTGCCGATTCCTTGATGAGTTTTATGCCACCTTTGTCTCCACGGCAGCAGAAGTAGTCTTGCATCCCCTTCATGAACAGCAAACCAGGATTGCGTGCGTCATACATCCTCCTCAACAAGTTGGGAAATTCCCAAAACGCGATAAAAGGCATATCGAAATCTTCGGGAATAGGCATCTCTAATTCCACGGGATCAACCGATGCCAGAAAATTTTGGGTTAAAGTGCAGGCCTGGAACCGTTTGCAAACTTGCTTCAGTGTGAAAATTTTTTGGACGGAGTTGCAACTGTATGCGAGAACCTTCTCCAATAGTTCGTCGGGAAGCGCCATCAGAGGGGATTGACAATCACGGATATCCGCATCACATCGCCCTCTCTTTGGTGCCATAGTTAATTTGTGAGGTTCAATTGTGATGAAAACGGTTGTTTATGGAGATAGAATAACTGCGGTTTAAGATTTGTGAAGCGGAACGGTTCTTTATGTTGCATATATATAATAATAAAAAAGCCCACTAATTGAGCGTATACATTAAATGCGGTTACCGTTAAGATTGTAAATGAGTTTGTAAAATTATTGCATAAACCATAAATTTCCTTGTACACCCAGTAGATGTACACCTAAATGGATATTGGTGTACAGGTACATATTTCTCCTGGAACACAGTATTCACACACCAATTAATAAGTACTAAAATAAAGTGAACTATGAACAAATTTTTCTTGATGTACTCCCATTTCATGCATATTGGTGTACAACTAAACGCTGTTAGGTGTACGGATGCGCAATTATTAAAGTAAACTAAATTGTAACCAAACTAAATAATTGACACACCATTTAATAGATACTAAAGTAAACCCTAAAGTATAACCATAAAAATTCTCAAATAAACCCACATCCTAAACATTATCAAACACATAATCCAACAAATAACCCTTCCATAAATTGTCAAGTTCAACATTAAACTTCAACATTCGTCCTAAGCGTTGGCAATAGCCGGATTCCCGAAAAACTCTTCGTATGAGTCCATGGCGTATTTCTCCCTTAACCTGTCAACGGCATCGTCCGTTATCAAAGCCATATCCTCCACTCCAAGCCCTGCAGCATGCATCTCTAAGAATTTGGCCGCACATGGCCCACAGTCACCGGATCTTTTGTTCTGATATATGCCCTCCAAACGACTCCATGTGTAAGGGGTGGTGCGTACGCCTTCCGTTAATTTGCTATCCAAATAACGCTTCAATATAAATGGCATACTTTGACACACGGGCGCCATATACTGCTCCACAGCCGCTTCATCATTATGACTGATGAAAGAGTCCAAAATCTTTATGTTGCCCGTTTTAAAGTCAATTACAAGGCCCACCCAATGCTCAGACCCCCAGTTCATCGGGACGCATACAACATCCACAAACCGTAGAAACATTTGCCTCTGCCGCTGATTAGCCCATTTTGCTGGTTTTCCCAATACAATACCCTGAATGGTTTTCCCCCAGTCATACTGATTTTTGTCTCGCGATATGAAATCGTTGTAGTAGTTGCCGATGATGGATATGAACAAGGTGTCTACAAATGCTACCCTGTCTTTCAAGTAGATTTCACCTCTACGTCTCCAAAGCATGGCCATTATTACTTGCATGTGCTGACAAATAACAAAACATAAATAACATATATTACATATAATTAAACACTCAGTAGGCTTCGCAATTTGTAGGAAGAATTGATTGTTCACAGTATGACCAGTGACAATGCAAAAGTCGCTGATTGTTCACAGTATGACCAGTGACAATGCAAAAGTCGCTGTTCTGAGAGCAATTGGTAATTGATTAGAATGAAAGTTTATGGATAAATTGCCTTCAATACGATATAACTTACATGTTTCTTTCACGCGATAATAACTCCTGAAATGCCTTGAAGTGGTATACAAATAGAGCTTTCACCTTTGAATCAGCGGAGTAAATATCTCGAATCTTGTCCGACCGTACACGTGCACGTTTTCCTCTACCTCTTCCTCCTCTACCTCTTCCTCTTCCTCTTCCTCCTCTTCCTGTTCCTCCACTTTTTCGCCTCACACCAGACGATCCTTCAACTTCTTGTGGGGGTTTAGGAGTACAAGGTGTCTTCTGCGAAGCATCACTTGCATCCTCAGGCGCAGTATGGTAATCTTTCCCCAAATTTGAGTCGTCCTCATTAGCCACAGCCTACAAACCACCGTAACAATAAAGCGTATAACATATCAATCGTATACCTAGCGTATACCTAAACACTACTGTATACACATCCATATCATATGAACAACTTTAATGTCTGACCTCGGCATCCTGCGCATCTGTCTGCGCTTCATGTTTCTTATATGCGTAGCTCAATGGGTGAGGAGTCTGAGGTTTGTAGACTACTAAGGGGCCTGACACCAAATTTGTTCTACCACCATCCACCTGAATAAGTCATAAATAACATAGCACAATACACCCACGTTATGAAACTTAATAGAGTCAGCTGCTGCCTAAACAATTAGCTCACCTCGTTGAGGCCAGTAGGTGGATCTTCATCCGGAATGACGAAGTAAGGAGATGGACGACTTGTTCCTGAATTGGCTTGTCCCGGTTCAGGGGTCATCGTCGGAGCTTCTGGAATCTTCAAGTACGCATGGTCCCTGGGAGAATAATGGTCCCCGCCGTAGTAAGTAGATGTCCCTTCTTCATCATCTCTTTCTTTCTGGTGTACACCAGCTTCGGGGTGTACACCATCGTTATGGCGTACGCTAGACTGTGCCCCATCATAACCTCCTTCTTCACCTCCATCTTCGGCTTTGTCTTCATCTTCATCCGGTTTTTTACCATCTTTTTTTGTATTCTGTCCTTCGTCATCCTGTTCCCCATCTTCTTTTGACTGGTGTACATCGTCATCTTCTTCGTCCTCTTGGTATACGCCCAATCTCTTGTCCAACTCGGTCTTAATGTCACGAAGGAGCAAAGTATTCTGACGTACTATCCATCTTTTAAGCTCTTTAATGGGTCCACTATCAAGGGATTCATCTTCCGATAGATTAGAAGAGTTCTTGCCCATGCCTCTCTTCCTCTGCATGGGGCGTTTTTCAGTTTGATGAGTTTTCTGTTTCTTCTTCGGTCTGGTGGATGGCTCAGGTTCCTGTTCATTGGTAACCTTGTCCTCTGCATCACTAATATCCACGATAGGGGCCGGTGCCACTGCAAAATCCGAAGGTGTGAATGTGTACCCCTCGGCCATGAGTTCTTGCATGAATGCAACTTCGGCATCCTCTACCTCATCTACCCAACGCAATTCATTCTGTTGGTCATTGTCACCATCATCCAGTACCATCTGTTTCACAGACAACTAAGACAAAAAAATAAAATTGTAAAATTGCCAACCAAAATGACAGAGCACTTATCTTTTAAGACAAGTACTACAAAATAAGACTACAAATACTACTAAATATAATACTACAAATAATTTACCAGAGGGTCGGATTCCACGGCATGTATGTCCCCAAGATGCAACAGTGTGATAACGTTTTGACAGCCTTCGGGATCTTCAAGGAATGTCTTCAAGTTATCAGGTTGAGGAATTTTGGAAACCAACATTGGTATAGATTGGAGGGCCATGAGTTGTAGTGATAGAGGGAATCCATAGCATGCACTGGTTTTCTGTTTAAGTTGACGGCGCAATCATGTTACAGGATTCTCCCTTTTCTCGGCATCCTGATTGCCTTCGGAGCTTGAAAACGAGATACTGTTTTGTTATAGGATACCCTCCCCCATGGATACAGCATGAACCTATCCAAGTCAGTCAGCATCGCAACGTATTTCTCGGTGAGGGCCAGATTTTTGCTATTGCAAAACAGAACACCGTCGACAAGAACGATTAGGGCCAATGGAAGCCGTTTCCATCGGGGTAGATCCGGGTCCTTTAGCATTTCAAGCACATCAAACACGTTCATCGCCTTCGCTCTTCCGAACAGGTCTTTCCAGATTCCTGTTTTTCCCACATCGTCTTCTTCTTCTGTGCTATCAGGTTCGGGATTGCAATTCAATCCAGTGATTTCCTTGAACTCCCGTATCGAATATCTCAGAGGCTGTCCACCAAAGAGGAACCAAATCTCGTGTTTCTTCGTGGTCACAAGTTGTCGTGATAGAAGAGCATGGACAAGTTTGGCGCTGTTGCAACATCTTGCAATAGGTAGATGGAACAACTTCCCAAACTGGGAATGAAGTAGCTTCTCAAGATCTTCAGTACCCTTTAACGCCTCGACAAGGAGGCCAATGACATTGGCCTTTGATATATGTTCAACCGAGCACCAACGGGGTAGCAACCATCGCCGAGGACTCGTTTTGCTAGTTTTTCCGAAAGGTTATTTGAAGCTTCTCCATCTTCCATGCCTGTATTTAAAGGTTCTCCGTCTTCCATACCTGTATTTGAACGAAAACAACAATTCCGAAATGCACGAAAAGATATAGTATTCTGGATAAACGGAAAACTACCCTATTCGTATGGTCTCCTATAAAAACTTCTGTAACTGTTTCTAGATGATATAAGAGTAATCCAACCGTTTGAAATCAATATATAGACATAAGTACTACAGTTCATAACCGCCAATACATAAATCAAGCCAATCAGGCGCCCCGTTTCAATCTTAATCTTAATTACAATCTTAATTTGAATTACAAACCGCCAGTACAGTTCAGACAAGGTCGAAGTTCATAAATGTAACTTACTTTTAGAATTCTGAGAAGGCCATTCTAGAAGAAGAGGAGCGAATTGTACTTTGGCTCTACACCGCCGGCGTGGATTCAGACGACTCGAGTGAATGGGATGTTCAACCCGGTCACTCCGTCGCGGTGGCATGGGCAGCATGGGCGAGTGGTCCGTCGGAGCTGTCTTCGAGTTACTCCGGAGCACTCGCCTCGACACCGGATGCACGGTGTTGTTCCGCGTTAACGATTTTTTAACTTTCCCCGCCATTATAAAGGTCTATCGGAGGCTAATCGGAGCTGGATTGCCGGAGATGGTAGATAGACGACGTCCAGATGTGGATCCCGAATTAAATTTTTAATTTAAATGTTAGGGTGTCGATAAATTATACTTCGGTTTTTAATTTGGTTTTACTTCGGTTTATGATATTGGACTTCGGTTGATAATTTTGTGTAATCAGTTTACCAAATCGGATTTAATCAGGCATTTTTAGTTATTTTACTTCGATAATGGCAATTTTGAAAATAAAAATTGCCTAAGGGCCCTTGTGGGAAGACAAACAGTAAAAACACCCTTTTCCTTCTACGGTTTTCAAAACATCCTATTCCTCAAATTTAAAACTTAAAAACATCTCATTCAGCAATTTTCTCTACATTCTATTGATAAAATTATATTACTTGAGTTTTAATTTTAGAATTTATATCTAGTATTTGAGGTTTTAACAATCTTGTTTGAATCTATATATGTGTCATTTAAAAAATATTATTTTGTCGAACGCTTAAAAAGTTTGGATACTAAAATCAAACAAAATATAACAAATTAATTAAATAATACTTAATTAGTATTGATACAAAGATAAAGTATTATATCACTTATTCAATCAAGAATTTTTTTTCTTTTAGTTGCATCTTCGTTATGTATGTTTCATGAAAAAGTAATAAAATTAAAAATTATTCTCTTAGCTAGTTTCATCAATACAAATTTTTTAATTTAATAGAAATTTGAAAAAAATAAACTAATAAACACAACTTTTGCTTTCATATATTTTAAAACTAAAACAATAAATGAATCTTAGTATTAATAAAAGTTGACATGAAAAATAATATTAACACGAAATAAAATAGTATACATTACTTCTTCTGATCAAAGAAAATAAGATTTTTTCATCATCTTCAATTTCATTCTCTTTAAATCATCTTTATAAGAAACTAGTAAAAGAAAAATAATGTTAAAATTTACTTTCTTTCTCTAATTGATTGTATATTATTTTATATCTGAGAACTTTGATATATAAATAGTCTCTTTCCCTTCATTGTAGTCGTTTTTTTTTCAACTTATAGTTGAATTTTTTCTCAAATTATTCTTTATTTTTTATATATTTCGTCAAAGCATAATTTTGATTAAGAAGACAAATAAGTAGGCAAAATCAGTACAACTTACATAGAAATTAAGAAACTGAATAAAAAATTAAAAAAATTAAAACAAATATTTTACACTAATCTATTGAAATCATAAACTGAATCTAACATGTAATTTCTTATATCTTTCTCTGCATTATCTATTTTATGCGAACTTGTGGATATTTTTATGGACATGTGGTAATAATTTAGATGTTAATATAGATTATAATTATAATTATTGGTTAATATTTTTTGGAAAACCTTAGAATCAAATAACTTCAGCTTTTAGAATTAACATGTATATTTTTATAGCTAATATGTTTGTAACAAAAATGGTGGTAAAATTATTTTTTCATAATAAAGAAAGTATTCTTTAAACATGTACATATACAATATACACATATTTAAAAATATTTTACTAGTATATTTAGTTTTAGTTATTTATATTGGGACCACTATTTTGTTTAAGAAATGTTTCTAATTTGATATCATGTTTGTTTTTTGTTGTTAATGAAAATTTTATACATAATTTTCTTATTTTTTATTTGTTTTTTATTAGCAATAATATTAGAATTTAAAAAACTTTCTTATTTTAGATATTGATATGGACCAATAGAATTATCATTTTTAATCTTATATTGACACTTTTTAAGGCATTTAGCTTCAAGTTTTATTAGTAATAGGATTTCAGACGCTTTGATTGTAAAAATAAGTTTACAAAAAAGCTAAATGATTTAACATAAACATATATATCCTATTAAAAAAAAATTTGAGTTTTTTCATTCATTTAGAAAGATTGGTTATAGGTTATATTAATCAATTTGAAATTTTTTATTTATGAATTATAAAATCTAATTTACAATCGAATTATATGGTTCAAAATTATAAAGATTACCCATTTTGATTATAAATATTTTATATATTATCTGCATAACACATATGATCCAATCTAGTATATATATGTAGGCAAACATATAAATTAAGTATGTATATGAGTTTACAATTCTCAAAAAAAAAAAAATTCAATTCTTTTCAAAAATGTGGTCGATTGCTTTCTTGAGGGAAACAACAACCATAACTTTCAGATCTAACTTCATTTTTTACATCGATTCATCTCCGGTCAACTTCATATTTCTAACTAAACTATTATATCCAAAAACTTTCGCTGAATAGTATGACGATCCATGTTGTAGACAAATTGTAGTATTATCACTAAAACTATAACATATATTATATATATGTATTTAAGAATAATTACTATTATTAATTTTATAAATAAAGTTTTCTAATGAAATCATGTTAATTCTAATCACTCAACTTATATGCTTACGAATATCTCCAATAGATATCTTATTAACTTTAAAATATTTTTTTATTAATTTTTATTTTAAGATAAATTTACTTTTTTATCTTTTTAACTTTATCTATGATTATAATTTGTTTATTATATTAATATTATATGATATAATTTAATCAATTTTTTTCTTTATATGTTACAACAGGATCGATTGACTTGGCATGTATTTATGAAGATTATATGAATTAATAAATTTAAAACGTCCAATTTTATATAATAAAATTAGATTCAAATACATAAATATAATGCTTTTATGAATTAAAAACATAGAAACTAATTATATGTTTTCTCCTTTTAATGGATCTTAATCAGGGTCTTAGGATAGATATTATAAAGTTATTGGGTGAATGTTTAATAATCGGAAAGATGTAGGTCACCAAAAATGAAATATTTTATCGGCGGAATCTGACCACTCAGTCATGACGACTATCTTCTTCCCACATCAAAAATTTGCTCCTTTGCAAAGCCCAAAATTACGAACTTTTTTTCGTTTCTTACTTTTTTGAATTCGTAAGAAACGATTCCGGTGAGAAGAAGCATTTCCTCATGAACTGATTCTATAATCCATCGTTAAGAGATGTCTACCACATTGTTCAGAACGATTCAGCCAAACCAGTTCTCGCTTTTCGGAAGCACCTTGTTAAGATGGAGAAGGAGTAGCAACTTCTCCGTGAGGTGTTGCGGAAGCCAAACAACGACGACGACCCAGAAAATTAAACAGCCTTCTCAATCGAGAATCGCACCAAAAAACCATGGAAGCAACAAGCTTGATGAGATTCTGAGAGATTACGAGGCTGTAATCGGCATAGAGACTCATGTTCAGCTCTCGACATTAACAAAGGCCTTTTGCAATTGCCCCAACAGTTACGGGTCGCATCCGAACACAAGTATCTGTCCCGTTTGTATGGGTTTGCCTGGTGCTTTGCCTGTTTTGAACTCAAAAGTTGTCGAATTTGGTGTTAGATTGGGTTTAGCTTTGAATTGCGATCTCTCTCTCAAGTCCAAGTTTGATAGGAAGCAGTATTTCTACCCAGATCTTCCTAAAGGTTATCAGATTTCTCAGTTTGATATACCAATTGCATCTGGTGGTTTTGTGGATGTGGATATTCCTCTTGAGTTTGGTGGGGGACACAGGAGATTTGGTATCACTAGGGTTCACATGGAAGAAGATGCTGGCAAGTTGCTCCATTCAGACACTGGAGATTACTCTCAGGCAAGGAGTTTATGAAAAAACCTCAGTTTGGTTTATTGTTAGGATGCTAAGGGTTTTAGGCTTTAGGGGCTTAAGTAGAACATCTTGTAGGAAGCTCATAAGACGTCATTGAAATGTTTGAATATCATGAATACTAAGCAATGACTGTATCATTATACTTTCACGAATCTTTGTCCCTGTGTCTTATAAAGCAGGAAAAAATTGATTTTGCTTACATGTAAGGCTTGCGATAACCAAAATGATCAAAGCAAAAATGGGATCATTGCTATGCAAACAGATTCTTGGTTTAGGTTTTAGGGGTTTATGTGGAACCTGCAAGATGTCTTTGTTTCTTATTTTTGGTGTACTCTATGGTGCAGGTAGATCTGAATAGAGCAGGAGTACCTTTGCTTGAGATTGTTTCTGAACCTGATATGAGAACTGGGATAGAAGCCGCTGAATACGCTAGTGAAATGCAACGGATTGTGAGGTATTTGGGAGTTAGTAATGGGAATATGCAAGAAGGCTCTCTTCGCTGCGATGTCAATATCTCAATCCGTCCAATTGGGCAAACTGAGTTTGGCACCAAGGTCAAGAAGTTTCCTTTACTGCATCAAATTTTGTGTGTGTTTCTTTCTTTGTCATTTGTAGATTCTGAGTTTAACCAGTGAAGGGATGATCTAATTCAATGCATTTTCATTTTTATCTAGTTGATGGTTTGAGTTTTTTGTTGTTTTCAGGTGGAAATTAAGAATTTGAATGCGTTTTCAGCAGTGAGCAGAGCAATTGACTTTGAGATATCAAGACAGGCACTTCTCCACAATCAGGGCCAAGCCGACCAGATTGTAACCGAGACTCGGCTTTGGGAAGAAGGAGCTCAGGTTCTAAGCAAAATAAACTTGCATTACGTTGCAATAGCTATATCTGTTTTTTCTTTGATCATATCCACCAGCAACTAACTTGAGTAGATGTTCAGAAAACAGTAACAATGAGGAAAAAAGAAGGGCTTGCTGATTACCGGTACTTTCCAGAACCAGATCTTCCAGAAGTGATCCTCACCCAAGAATACGTTGATAGCATCCGTGCTTCTTTACCTGAACTTCCTGAAGCAAAGCGCAGGAGGTACGAGGCGATGGGTCTAGGCATGCAAGATGTTCTTTTCCTCGCGAATGACGTCAGTGTAAGTCCTATTCGCTTGACGTTGATAGTAACTATCTTCACTAGAAGACAATGCTGAGAGCAAAAGAGTTGAACTTTCTCATCTATTTGGTGAGAATATCTACTTTTTGTAGCACAGCTAGACGTGTAAACTGTTGTTAGAATGAATGGCTTAGGTTGCAGAATATTTCGAAGCAGTCATTGGTAAGGGTGCTGATGTGAAGTCGGCGGCAAATTGGATAATGAGCGATATTGCAGCTTACTTGAAAAATGAGGAACTTTCTATCAACGATGCTAAACTTACTCCCCAAGAGTTGGCTGAGCTGATAGCTGCCATCAAAGATGGAACCATTAGCGGAAAGATTGGCAAACAGGTCAGTTCAGTTTTATCCAAAAATGTATCATCTTTCGTTTGGAATTGGATCAATGTGATTTATTCCATTTCGCAGATACTGTTTGAGCTATTGGCCAAAGGTGGAACCGTCCAAGGAATGATAAAGGCAAAAGACTTGGTTCAGGCAAGTCCATGCTATTCTACATAAATATGTTGCTATAGGGTAGTTGAGCAGGGTATCAAACTGAAATGAGTAGGTTTACCCTATTGTAAAGAAACCATGAATGATTTTTGCTTCTGTGTGACACACATTGCAGATAACCGATCCTGCGGAGATCGAGAAAATGGTTTTAAAGGTGGTCTCAGAGAACCCAAAGCAGCTTGAGCAGTACCGAAGTGGGAAAACCAAGCTTGAAGGCTATTTTGCTGGCCAGGTATGGCAGATACGATCCGTCTTTGCTTGAAAACTTGTACCCCGTGAATCAGTTTAAAACTCATATATTGCTTTGGTCAGGTAATGAAAATGTCGAAAGGTAAGGCAAACCCTGCCTTGCTTAACAAGATTCTCCAGGAGAAGCTCAATGCCAAGGACTGATTGAAGAAGCTCAATGCCAAGGACTGATTGAAGAAGCTCAAGTTATTTACAACTTTTAGCTTTCTGGCAGATTTTGATTAAAAAAAAAAAAAAGAATAAAGAAGCAAAATTGCAGATGAGAATAGTGAAAGTGTCGTCTCCAATTACGGTTAAGCTTTAAAGATTTATGTTGAAAATCTTCTGAAAAGAGTTGATTTTAGATAGATTGTCTTAAATGGACATTGAATTGGTACATGATGATTTTGACTCTCAAAGTTACAAATCCCCTTCAACTAGAGTGTTCTTTTCCTACCTTTTCTCTTTGCATATATGAAATAAAGGTGAACTTTGCAATTTCTATTCTAGTTATTCAAACAAGTGAAATTAAGGAGGAACAAAAACATACTGTATATAACTCTCACTGAGTCAGAAAAAGGAACAAAGAGAGCCTACATGTATACATAGAGAGAACATTCCTAAGTGATATAGTAATATATTCATGAACTCAAATGTAACAAGCAAATGGTACTTTTGATACAGTGTCATTATCAGGCAGGAACTTAAGCTTCAGAGTTCATCATGCAGGCGTTGTTGTAGAGGAATATTAACATTTGGAACTGTATTTCCATCAAACTGTTGTCCGAGTGGCATAGCATCATCATTTGCTGCTTTTCCAGCCATTCGAGCTTTAATGGCGGCAGTAGCCATCTGTTGCAGCCTCAGAATCCCTATGCGCTTTGAAACAACGTAAACAACAGCGCAGACGAAGAGAGAAAATCCAATTATGAGGATTAACCTGTTGTTGATAGTGCCAAAAAGAGTTATTATTTACTATTATTCACAGGAGGAGTTATTGATAAACCACAATCTGTTTTCTTTCTCAAGTACCTGTCAATTACGTCTTGACGTTGCATTGTAGAAAGTAGATTCCGGGTCCTCGACAACAAAGACCTGTGTCCTTTGTATTCACTCTCGGCTTTTTTAAGTACTCCAGTAGATTCATCTATGAATGTAAACATGGATTAGATGTCAGTTTTGATGTCTTTACTGTTTTCACTGAACACTTAATCATATCAGGTAATATTGGCACACTATGAATGACATACCAAAAGCCACGAGCGTGTTTGTGCTTCTCTCCACTTCCTGTAACCCCAAAGGTCAAGAGAGTATTTGATCAAACATTATACCTTTTCTTTATGGGTTGGTTTTAAGCAGAAAAAGCAAACAAGATGTAAATGCACAATACATTTTCTGACCTGAACCATCAGCTGCCGTGAACGCCTGAGACTTTCAGTTATGCTTTCAGCATCCGACGTCACGCCAGCATTTGCTCTACAAACAACCAAGAACAATAGATTCACCAGAACTAACATTTAAGTGTGTACATGTTAGACCACCATTTCAACAAAAAATTCAAATAATAAGCTGGGTTAAGCAGGATTGATGTAACAGAGTTTCCGAGAAGTACATACTGTCGTTTACGTCTGAGAGCTGTGGACTCTGTTCCACCACCGAGGAGAAGCTCTCTCTACAACCATTGTAAACACACTCCTTATACAAGATATTTCAAAGGAGATGGCTGCTAAAAACAGCGTCAGAGAAAGTGCTTAAGCCATGAGATTTACCTCTTCTTGAGCTGTTTTCCTGATGTTATTCTTTGCTTGCAAATTAGCACTTCTCAAGTTTACCCTCAAACTGACCACAAACAAATAAAAATCCAAATTCAATAAAAAGACAAAACATATTTATGTGAACATTACTTTTCACACCCTGATCTGAAAATTGCTTGACAGAGTTAATAGGATAGGCAAAACTCAAACTAATCACCCATTTATGTTTTCCTAAACCCATGCTTACACCAGGATTCTAACTTTAGAACAAACTCAATCGCAAAGGAGATACTTTAATACACTCACGTAGCATTGAACGAGATTCCACACTACTCAATGTGACTCACTAACACAACAGTTTTCTTATAGATTGCACTACTTTATCAATTGATGATCAACACTCATGTAGCATTGAACGAGATTCCAAACTACTCCATCAATAACTCACTATCACATAACTGGTCTTACAAATTGCATTACTCTATCAATTGAATTGATCAATCCAAGAGACTGTTGTAGATTCCACAAGCAGAAAGGAGCCAAATTTGATTTGAGTGAAATTACCTTTGATATTGATTCTTCCAGGTTTCAAGCAGTGACTGAGTGGATTGGACCTGGTCAACAGAAGGAAGCTGTGGAGCGAGAAGGTCGAGATTGAATTGCAGAGAATTGAGAAGAGAGAGACCATCCTGAGCCAATCCGTTGAGTCTTTGTAACGAAACCTTTCCCTCGCCGTCTCCTCTCCTTGATTTTCCGTACTCTTGTATCGCCATGATATGTTCGATCGTCTTCTCGTACGCATCTTCCCATTCCCTCTTCGTCTTCTCCACTTCTACAACAACCTCATCCATGTCTCTCACTGAGAACTATATAAAATCAGAAAGAAAGTAGAGTGAAATCGTAATTTGCATCTATGAATTTTTTAAACAAATACAGATCAAAGGTCAAAACTTTTGAGCATTGAGAAACGCCATTGTTTGATTAGAGAGCGTACTCGAACGATCGTGGCTCTGCGAAACTTCTAATCAAGATTCTCTTCAAAACCCACAAACGAAAACTCCTAATTCACCATTCTCTGCAAATTTGTGCCTCAAACATCAGTCATCGTTCTCTGCCGGAGCTCGGATCTGGCCTCTCGGTAAAGCAAAGAAGCGACTGGAGAATTTTAATTAAATGAGAAATAACTGAAAACGACGTAGTTTTTCGGTACATTACGTTGGGGATATGAGACTGGGGATATCGGTTATCTTTTTTTGTTTGGTTTTAATTAATATCGGTTATCTTTTTTATTATTGGTTTTAATTGATATCGGTTATCTTGCAATTGGGGTAAAGTAATTCAATCTTTCTTGGTGTTCGGAAAGTCTTTGATAATAATTACCACGTTTAAGGCATAAATCACTTTGTTTTACGTGAAATTAAACTAGTGACATTGAATAGGTTCAAATACCATTAGACCACTATCCACTTGATTTTTTTCAGGTTTTAGATCCTAAGACATTCTTAATCCTCCATTTCATTTGGATATTTGTTGTCTACACCGAATGCAACTATGCAAGATCTTATAAAACCATATTAAGGCTGGTGAAAATCATCTAAACAAAGAGAAAAAACGAGTCCCAATATTCGTTTTACGGAAAATTCTCATGGTTAAAATTTGTAACAAGGAATAAAGAAGTTAACTCGATAAAAATAAATAAACAAATGCAGAACAATTAGTACATTACAAATAATGTTTTGTTAAAAATATTACATGATCGGATACATGAAAATGACAGTTACACCGAAGACCCAAAATTTGTAATTGCTGCATCTGCTTGCAAGCCTAGAACTGCGTGCCGTTTGCTAAATCTCAAAAAAAGCCTCAAAAAGCAAACCGGCATGCATTCTTTCCTGTCCTCAAGCTCTCTCTCTACATCTAAACTAACTTGTGCAATTACACTAACCCAAATAGAGAGGTGATCAATAACAGACTACAGTCAAAGCTAAGGTTAATAACTAGGAGATACTGACTACATCTGTTGTACTCAAGCTTGAGGACGTCCCAAAATTGCGGTGCTTCCCATCGGCTAGGTTAGCTAGAGAGTAGCCTTGTTCATGGAGCTGGTTAATCAACAGAGTCTCTAGCTGACAAGCCATACTCTTACCTTGCACCACAAGGTATAAAAAACTTGACCCTTGCAATCCTTCCTTTGCCCTATGTGCACGTATCCGTCCTTCAAGATCATCCGTCTGCAGTTTCATAACAACCACAAATCCTCAGAATCATAAACTTTCAATCACTAATGTTGATATGGTAAGCATGTACATTACCTGTCCAATGTACAACCTCTTGTCAGGTCTCTGCATCACGTACACGCATGAAGAACCAACTGTAGATGGAGGCGGGAGCTCTCGAGCACCGATGAAAAGACATTCTAGAGTTACAGGCTCAACCATCTTTCTTCCACAGATTTTGAGTATAGCTTTTGCTAGTTCCTTCTCCAAGCTTCTCTCAGAGCTGACTGGTTTGTGGATCTGCTGTTCATTGTTGGATGAAGTTTCGGTTTTGTCTGGTTTGACAACTCCAGACGATGCATCTTTTGTATAAACAGAGAGGTAAAGAGCTTCGGCTCTCTGGATGATTGTCTCTGGAACGCCTTCTCTCTTAGCTGTTTCAAACGCAAGACTCTCTCTGCAGACTCCATCTGTCAATCTCCAAGTTGGCTTTGTCTGCCCTTCCACATTTTTAGCTCCCATGGCTTTGTAAGTGACGTTTTTGGCTGTAAGAGGCAAACTGAAGATTCCATGGAGATGTGTAGAAACAATACCCAAACAACCAGTTGCGTCAAGACACTCGATCACACTACCGGCAATACAGGTTCCTTTAGCTGTCTCTGTCCCTCTGCATATCTCGTCTATAAGCACTAGGCTTCTCGAAGTAGCCTGGCTTACAATAGACCGTATTTCCGACATTTCTACCTGATGGCACAGGAACAGGTAAGAGAGAGAGCACTAAACATTCCAGTTCAAGAAACAAATTCAGTTTGGTACATACCTGGAACGAGCTTTTTCCATCTACAGGGCTGTCATAAGATTTCATATGAAGCATGATGGAATCAAAGTGAGGGATATAAGCTGATTCAGCAGGAACCATAAACCCGCAGATTCCAAGTAGAGCAGCCGCGCAAATCGATCTGAGCAAACTCGATTTACCACCACCGTTAGGACCAGTTAGGAGAAACAGTGATTGCATGTCAACCGTATTGTGAACAGCAGTCCCAGAAGCTACATCAAACCAATAAGGTGATAGACCAGACAGCTTCATTCGACCAGCACCATCCAATGGTTTTGCGCCCTACATTATCAAAATACGTGAGAGAAACATATGAGATACAAGAATAAGACAGCCCCAAGCAAACGACCAAAGCCATGAGTTACCTCCTCTGTACTGAATCCAACAAGAGTTGGAAAAACCCACTTTCGTCGTCTCCCTTCACTGTGCACAGAACTTACATTAAAACTAAAGAAATCAATATTTACTTAATGGGAGCCTATGCTGCACTGAGACGGGTACGGGGTCGGGAAACTGGGACGGGAACGGGGACGGGAAACGGCAAATTAAAAATTTATAGATACGGGTACGGTATGTATACGTAAAATATATATGTATATAACAAAATAATACACATACATTTGAGCTAAATTTTTTTTTTAATACTTCAAGAGAGTTTTATCATTTCCTAAATCCACAAATATTATACTACTAAGGGAAATAACCACTCTTGATCATTAATATATACTAGGAAAAATTTCATATTAATATAACCCTTCCCAAATTCCTAGAAACGTTAGAGAAACGTTTCCGAGCTGTCCCCAATCAGTACCCGTCCCCGAAACGTTTCGGACGTGAGACGTCTACAAACTACCGTACCCGTGAGCATATTTAAGCACATACGTACCAAGCATGAGCAAATAATGCTTTTGCAATGACGAGAAGCATAGATGCAAAGACGAGGACATTTATTTTTGTTTGCAACTTAGCAGATAGCTCCCTCAACAGCTCCAAGACCCGGGCATTTGCGTTCTCACTAGCTTCATGATATCTGCGATGAAATCATGTTATGATATCAATACGTAGATACAGTATTATTGGATAAAAAATCCTTATGGAACGTACAAATAAAAGGAGAAAGCAACCTGACTAAAGCAGCTTCAACCTTTTGGGTCGTAAACCATTCTTCTCCAACCTTTTTGCCTTTCGAGTCCAAAGCAGGTTTCAGCTGCTTAATTTGGTCTTCCCCTGCAGTACCACCCCAAACAGATGGTGTAAACCGTTTCCCCTTGAACCAAACAGACTCATGTTCTCTTGCATACGCTATTTCGCCCTTCGAGCCGCCAAGTGATGAAGCCATGGCCTTAATTCTTGATATAATTGGGTGAAAATCCTCAGTTACCTACTCCGATGTTTTGTTTCTTGAGAGTCAGAAAAGATTAAGCAAAAACAATACTATTTACAGATCATCATTAAAGGAAACAAGGTTCAGTTCTTGAATACTTACCGCTAAAGATAAAGCCTCAGCTGATTTTTCCACTTGACTGATTTCTTCCTCTATATGGATTCCTTTAACGCGGCCTCGCCAAGAAGACTCCATATCATAAAAGAACTCGTTCGGGACATTAGCACATTTACTTACACTCTGATGACTTTCATCGTCGTCTAGAGAGATCATTTCACCAATTGACTCAGAAGCCCAATGACATTCGTTGACCTGGCAAGACCGAAAACTTCAACTTAATCCTCATATTCATCAGCTGAGGAAACCAGAAATTGTTAAAACTAGATAGAGACATTTAACAAAGCATGCAAAACACAAACTCATACTCGTGCTAGAATGCATAAACTTACAAAAGTTTCAAAGTCAATCTTCAAACCAGTTGCCACCCAGGTAGGCTCCATCAACAACTCCAGGATTTCCACAAGCTCGGGATGTCTATGCATATGTAATACTTCATCAAGCACATTTTTTATTCGGCAGAACTCAATGTAGTTGGCTTCCCGTTGTTCAAGAAGCTTCACAAGCTGCACAAAGATGTATAAAGATGTTAGGAGCAGTTTTGCATTATGCTGCTATAGTCACAAAAGAACCCAGTGATAAAGGTAATTGACTTAAACCTTAGCAGAAGAGACACATGTAAACTCCGGAACTGAGCATGTTATTGTGCTCATGAGCTTGCACGTTTCTGCAAATAACAATTGTTTGGCAGGAAGAATGAGAAGCCTTAAATCATAACAAACCCAAAAGGAGATAAACGAAGAAAATTCTTCACCACTGGTCAAATTATACCTTGAATTTTCAGAGCAATATCATAAGCAGGTGGGTTTAGAAGAAGATCCCGGACATACCTGGAAAGGACAAAAAAAAAAAAAACGCAATCAGATTTCCACTCAAAGATGATGCTTTGGAGAATGTAGCAAATTTTTCTTTTTTTCTTTTCAATATTTTTTGCTTACAAGGAAGGCAGGCCACTGCATGTAGATGGAAGCAACACTTTCAACAAACAAGGTATGCCTTCAGTGGGTAAGGCACCTAAATTACAACAAAACATATATTAGCAATCTTTACCATTCCAAAACTCCCAAACATCCTAGTGAAACACTGTGACCTATGCCAACCAATTTGTGTAGCCGTTCCAAGATGCAACGGACGTGGCCGATTTTCTGAAGGTACGTTGACATTTCTAAAGGAAACTTCATCATCAAGACCATACACAGCTTTGACCTGCGGGGAAAAAAAAGGTATACCGTTGTTTTCTCACCAAACTGAAATGTCTCAAGTAAATTTCATATTTTAACAGCATCCAAAGTCTGTAGTTGTGACCTTTGATAAGAGCTCGGAAAGAGCATCTCCTTCAAACCATTCAAAATTCCTGCCACTGCATTCTCCCCAGAGCAGACCTCCTTCCCCAAACTCTCCCCAGCGGCATGTCCCTGCATGGTAAAAAATTTCAAGAATTGTATCATCAAAGACCACAAAGCTCAAAAGTTATTTAAGCTTACACAAATCATGGTTAGTAGTTTGTTTATAATAGTCTCCTGACACATCAAACTGATACCTAGACCATATGCTACACGCCAACATTTTACTTATCTGAAAATGAGTACAATGTAGAACTGTAGAGATTATGCAAAACCTGATGCATTGTGCCTCAATGATGCATGTAAGAAAAGATGATGACAGCGATGGGTGCGGAGCTTAGTGACCAAGGCTTCTTCTGTAAGACCATCATCTAGCGAGTATGCTTTCATAGTCTCGAATATAGATATCATGCAATACCCCCTTGCTGAGCGAGATATCCCTGTAATTACAAAACAAAAGCAAATCATGTAACTTATGTACAAAAAAATGAAGACTTCAAGTGACTGACAACATAAGAAAAGACTCACTTACCAACAACAGGCATAGGCTCCGGAAAGTCAAGATCGTGGTCAGCACCAACGAGCCCATATACATAAGGACTTCCTGGATGGGCATGCCTAGACACTTACAAATACATGTCAGAAAGCTGAATGTGAAGGGAACAAAATGTCAGTGTGGTTTGCTAAGTAGTAGGAAAATGATTTTTTCTGCTTTGAAATCAGATTTTCGGATTCTAACTTATTACATACCCTGAAATAAATCGACCTTTACGAGAACGAGCTGGTGTTGGCCCCTGAACTTCCTCCACAATACACTACAGTCGAGAAAAACATGCAACGACAGTCTTATAGAACCGTTTTAATTCTACATGCTTAAGATTAAGAGAATGGAAATAAATTGATCACACTCAGCTCACCACTGAATAACCGTTGCGTGTTAGGTCATCCAAAGTCTGACGAAGATTCTACAGAAAGAACAAAGATTTAAAACTGGATCGAAAAGAAGAATTTGTGACAAAAGAAAGATCAATTTTAGACAATGAAGATCTGAAGGAAAGCGTAAGAATGACAAAATGCAGCAGTGGTCCAGTATATATCTACACCAACTTTTGTAAGCAATGGCTACTAAAGAAGCAGCTTATGTAATGTGCACAAGTTCTTCCTCAACAACTAAAGAGCTTCACATCTATCCTTTAATAAAAGAAAAGATTCAGAAACTGAGATATCTATCTACTGTATGAGCATACTGAGATCCTGCAAACAATCCATTTTCCCATAAGAAGGTCCGGCCTATCTCTTGTTAAAGAGACATATAAACAAAATGTCCACTTGAGTCATGCTATTCACATTAAAAAATAAAACAGAAGGACGTTTTTTTACCACAACTGGGCAACCAGCTTTTGGAACACTGTCTGAACGAAGACCACCAAATGGATTTAGACCAGCGTACTCAACGAGTATACATGCATCTATGCCAAGAGCCTCATAGAAGTCTCCAACCTGAAAAGAAAGAACGGTTGCAGAAAATTTCTTCATAATATGAGAGTTAAACGGCAAAATTCTACTAGTTGTTCTAAAGTAACAAAACTCATGGGATTAGGAAAAACAGCAAAAAAAAATCGTTTACAGAACTGTCCATTTTGATTGAAGTTAACAAAGATAACATAAGAGAGAAAGCGGCATACTCTGCAGAGCAAAACCTCGCGTGGAAACCTTGACTTGAACTGCAACATCTCCCAGTTGAGGTTTCCATCTTTTAGACTGAAACGTAAGAAGCCATTAACAAAAGATTACATAAACAAATGCCACAAAGTTACTTCCAACTAGATTGCTTAAAGCCTTACGACTTAATAAAAATCTTTCTGATTCTCAATAAATCTTCATCAAGGAAGTATGTTAAGTCTCCTAAGTCATTACTAAGATATACTAATTGCTTGTCATTCGATAACTAAGCTCAATTAGATCTTCTAATAGTTTCAGTTAAGGAACTAACCTTCCATTCCTCAGGCTGGGGTCCAAACCCAATAAGTTAGTGTACATGAGCCTTTCGATAAGCTGAAGAGTAGATGGTTTCTTACATGTCTGCAATCTCTGAAAAGTGTTCAAGGAAGATATAGAAAAACAAATCAGTATATCGTGATTGTGTGCATCAGTCAACTTCTATCATCAACAGTTATGAAAAAAAAACACACTCTTTTTCTTTTTATTTAACGAATGACTTGAGAAACATCACAAGACACAAAACAGCCTTACCTCTTTCCACCAGACCAAATGAGAGAGATCTTTGTCAGTGAGAGCATCACTTGGCTTGGTCTTAACTTTCCTAGAAGCCGTAGTGATTCCTTTCACAGCCTTTCGATCTCCAAGACAGTATGTCCTCACAGAGTACCTTGTATTGCTACTTATCAACACCATATACAATTTCACAACGGATTCTAAGAACAAGAAAAACACAAGCACTCGTACGAAATCGCAAGAAAAAAACAAAAGAATTTGAAAATTTGGGGAAAATCTAAGTCCAAAATTTCAAATTACAGCAACTCATGTCTACAAAATCTAAACTTGCACCATGTTCAATAACAAAATTCCTAATAGTAAAGCTTGCGAAAAAGGAAATTACAGTAGAAGTGGCGAGGGTTTGAAGGAGGAGTAATTGCGAAATGGCGAGCGGAAGAGGAAGGCGAAGGAACGCCATTTAGGGAACGAAACGACGGCGTTTCTGGTCGCAACCCAATGCATCCTCGTGCTCTGCTCCACCACAAGTGTTCGACTTTTTTTCTAGGGCTTTTTGTCTCTGTCTCTAATTCAGGAGAGAGTAGCTTCCCGCCAGAAGACGGAGACAGACGAGGAGTCACCGAGTCAGAACACGAAATTTCGTTTTTTTTGTTTTTTTTTTTGTCGGAATTATCTTCAGAAATTACGGCCAGTATCCTTTTTGCTTGTAATAAAGTTTTATTTATTTAATAAAGTTTATTCTATGGCTACATGTAAAATATCATTACAAAATAAAAGCGAAAAAAAAACATTACAAAATAGCAAAGTTGTTAAACCTAGTACTTGAGGCCTTGCCAAAATATAAAATAAAAAACAAATAACCAAACAAATTTTACAAAAAAACTTGGGTAATATTTTAATAGTTTTTGTTTAGAAAATTTTCAGTCTTTCTCTTGGAGAGATAAGTTTCTTGCAAAACAAAAAAGACGTCAAAGATTCGAAAAACATGATGGAATGTGTTTTCCGAGAACACTCAAATCAGAAAGCAAGTCCAAAAGACCACAAAATAAATGTTCGGAGACTAGAAAGAAGTCGAAAAACTATAAGAAAGAAGATAGACTGAGAGTCCTTGAGAAAGATGGATTTACTCGGGCGTAAGAGTGAGAATGGGCTTTTTGCAATGAAAAGAAAGAAAAAAAAGATTTTGAGAATGATAGTGCTCCACGGTTTAGGAACCACCGTGGAGGAGAAATGAAATGAAACGACTAGAAAGTTGGTCGGATTTGCGTAGAATGCTGATGTCGTGTCAACTGCGTGAGGGAACAAGTTTTACCCTTAACAAAACAAATGAAAGCCGCAAGTGCACAGCTAATCAGTTGTAGTATTTAGGGATCGAATCCACAGAGATTTGTGTGCCTAGTATTCTTCTACGGTTTTTAACTTTATGTCTAGACTAAATTGGTTTTAAAGGTTGGTTGTTTTTCGCGAATTAAACTAAAACAAAAGAAAGCAAATAAATATATCCTAAAAAGCAAGTAAAGAAATCGAATGAAAGACAAGTAAAGCAAGTAAAATATTGAATGGAAGGCAAATAAAGCAAGTAAAATATCGAATGAAAGGCAATTAAAGCAGGTAAAATATTGAATAGAAGGCAAATAAAGCAAGTAAAATATCGAATGAAAGGCAATTAAAGCAGGTAAAATATCGAACTAAGGGAATTGAAATGCAGGTCTAAGTAAGCAAATAAAAATCGAATGAATTGTAAACTATGGCTAAAAACGTTGAGCTTTTGGGAACTCTAAGGGATCATAATCGGTTTTAACACTAAGGTAGATAGACTGGGATTGACGGAGAACAATATATGGGTTCTAGAGCTAGAGTACGGCGGTATGACTACGTCACTGTCGTGATTATAACCAACTGTTTCTCGCAACCCTGACCAGTAGGTTTCCACTCTGGCCCTGGAAGGGAGAGAACGCAAGAGATGCACAAGACTCGTCAATACTCACGATCTCGCCGCAGGTAGGTTTCCACTCCTACGGAAAAATCGCCTGTTTCATTCTAGGACTGATACTTAATGAAAACTTTCGCAACACTAACTATCTAGATCAGATACTAGGTGATCAATCAAGCATACATGCAATAAGAACAAGAATAAACAGAGAACAGGTCGAAATCCCATATCTATAAACCTAGATGTCTTAATCGATTATGAGAGCCCCTTTCGGGAACCCTAAGCCCAACTCGGGATCTACTCAGACATAGCTGAGGTCGACATCATCATCGGTTTTAACAAAAGTAATGAAAAACAGTAAAGAAAAGAGATAAAGAAAGCTTCTCTATTGAAGAACTCGAACTTGAACAATCTTCTACAAAAATCTCATAAAAACGGCAAAAGGAAAAGAGTTTCAGTAAAGTATCAATTGTTCTCTCTAAAAACGACCTAAATGACATGTATTTATAGTCTTCAATACTCCATGGTCTCTAGGGTTCCGGAATTGAGGCTGA
This sequence comes from Eutrema salsugineum, assembly GCF_000478725.1. NCBI lineage: Eukaryota > Viridiplantae > Streptophyta > Magnoliopsida > Brassicales > Brassicaceae > Eutrema > Eutrema salsugineum. The sequence continues at coordinate 7,105,446 of NW_006256686.1, read as the reverse complement.
GAATGACTTTGGGCTTCAGATACATGGGCTTTAATTCGGAGATTGATTGCCGCGGTCGGGAGTGTCGTGACCGTGGGGATTGAGTGGTTGGCCGCGGTCGGGAGTGTCGTGACCGCGAGGATTGAGTGGTTGGCCGCGGTCGGGAAGCTTCTGACCGCGGGAAATAGGTTGTTGGCCGCGGTCGCGTGACTTGCTGGCCGACTTCGAGTGGCTCCGGGGCTAATGGAATATCTTGAGATCCAACTGTTGGAATGTCTCCAAACCAAGTGCATTTGAAAGCTGGTTGATTCTTCTATAAGTTGTCCAATTTTGAGGGTGATCAGACGGTGAGAAGGTCTTCGTCTCTCCATGAGAGTTCTGACGGTCTGCATTTATCCAAAAAAGTCTTTTTGTTCCATTTTGTGCCTCTTTATCCCAAATTACCTGAAAAGTCTTTTAAAATCCGGAAACATAGAAATCCTTTGAAAACCTTTGAAAAGGGAGTAAAAACACCTGTAAAAGATATTAAAGTGATCCATAAAAATGGTCAAAATCTGAAGTGTGATGAGCTCAGTCTTCAAAACACCTCCCATGTTGGCTCTAGAGAAAATCGTGTGTGCTAAAAGTTTGTGCACAACTCTCACTGCTGGATGAGTAAGAAGGGCTGACTTTGATCTCCCACTATCATAAACTCCATGACCTATTTCTCTCCACAAGTTAGAATCCGGTTCATCTTCAAGGTAGATGCCATCAGTGTATGGCAGCTTAAGAGCTTCACAAAGCTCAGAAATGGTGAGAGAGTAAGGCTGTCCGCGGATAGAGAATGACAAGATACCATCTGAAGCTTTGGGGTTCCTCTTCTTTGTGTGGTGGAGTGTAATAGTCGCTAAGAACTCACGGACTAGCTCAGGATAAGTCGGAAGGTTCAGCTCCATGTAAGGTCTCAGCTTAAGTGCATCGATGTACCAGATAACATCCTCTCTGATTCCAAGCATCTCGAGTGTATGATAATCAATGCAAGGCGTGGGTTTGATGTTCAGCTTCTTAAAACGTCTTGCATAGTCCACTCTCGGGTTTGTCTCCCTCCCAATGTATCGAATCTGTGGTGGCTCAGGGGGTGCTCGCGTTTCTCTTGAGTGCTGGAGCAATCTCATCACATAGTTTCTTCTTCTCGGTCTAGCTTGGTTCAGCATGTACTCTCCTAGAGTAGCATCATCGGGAATGTCCTCAGAGCTGCCACCAGTGCGACGGCTCCTTCGGAATCTGGTTTGGTCCATTTGTCTGCAAAATGAAATGATTCTTGGAAAAAAATGTGAATATGGAATGCTGATTTTAACACATTAAGATCTGTTATACTAATACTAGTATAAGGAGATTAATTAAAACCACGAGCAAGCAGAATCGATATTGAATCAGAGAATTCAAGTAGTTCATGACTAAATTCGGATTTTTGATGTTCTTAACATAGAAATCTTCTAAAAATCGGTTTTGATGAGCAATTTCCATGTAAATTCTAAAGATTACCCAATACTAATCACTAATCACACAAGACTCAATCAAATTCATCAATTTTGCTGTTCCAAATTCGATTTTATGAAGCATGTAGAATCCAAATTTCAAAAATCTCAATTTCTCATAAGCTAGGTGTTTAAAATCGATTTTTAGATAACCTAAAAGGATAATCTATTGTTCTTAAGCTATTTCCACCATCAATAGACCAAGATTTGGGTTTTTAAAGAAAACCCTAAGTTCTGAAATCAAGTAAAAATGGCGAGTTTGAGGTTCATACCTTGCTAGAAAGAGAGATTTGATGGCAGAATTGAAATCAGCTTGGAAAAAGAGTGAGGTTTGAGCCAAGAATCTCTTAAAAAGCTTAAGAATTGAAAAATTTGTTCTTTCTCCTAAATCTCCAAGTCTTTTGGAAGAGAAGAGAAGAAGGAGTTTTGATCCAAAAAGTTTGTTTCTTTTCTTTAAAAAGCGTTTTTGTAGCAAAAACGGAAAATTTCTGGAAATTTTTAAGTTTACGGGAACTTACCTTTCTTGTTTGCACATTAGGAAAGTTTAAAACTTACGGAGGATCTTTAGGAGTTTTACCGGGAACATTTCGGGAAACACCGGGAATCACCAGGAATCACTAGGCAACACCGGGAATCACCAGGTAAACACCGGGAAATCACCAGGCAACACCGGGAATCACCAGGTAAACACTAGGCAATACCGGGAATCACCAGGTAAACACCAGGCAATACCGGGAATCACCATGTAAACACCAGGCAACACCGAAAAACGGCAGAAATCTGCGGCGTCACCTCAACGACCAACGGTCGCGGTCACATTCACGGTGCCGCGGTCGATGCTTCCTTGGCCGCGGGTCGGTTGGTCGCGACCGCGGCTCTTCCTCCTGCGGCCTTTGTCCAATCTTCTCGTCTTTGCTGGGCCGAGCAGCTAAAAACCTACATTTTTCTTCTTGGTTTTTCTAATTTTCTGATTTTTTTGTGTTTTTGTTTTATAAAATACCTAAAACTTAAAAAGAAAAAGAAAGCATAAATTGTAAAAAGGAAAAGAAAACTAAAAGAAAGAGTACCTAAATGGGTTGCCTCCCATTAAGTGCTTTTGTTTTAAGTCATTTAGCTCGACGTAAGCATGAGGAATCAGGCTGATTTGAATGGCACTCCACTTGATGTGCCCTTATCACTTCTGGTCTCTGGAGGTTTTACTTCTTCTCCTTGAGGAGCCGTCTTCTTTCCTTTACTCTTCTTTCGGACTTTAATATTGTTTAAAACCCTTTTTGTGTTTTCGATCAGCTCCTGGATCTGGTCCTCACTAGTTTCTGTTGTATCTGGTGGAATTATGATCTTGATCTTTGCAAAAGCTTTCGGCTTCTCCTTTTCTTTCTCTTTTGGCATGTTTCCTTTGCTTGGAAAATCGTCCAAGATAGTCGGATACATTCAGGAAAACAGCATGCCGATTTGCGTGATCGATTACTGCTCCTACTGTAGCTAGGAATGGTCTCCCGAAAATGAGTGGCCTCTCCTTGTCTTTATCCATTTCCAGGACTTGGAAATCTGCTGGAACGATTTTGTCTCCCACTAGGACTTGTAGATCATGAATCGCCCCTTCAGTATCTTTTTGAGATGAATCTCCAAAAATAACCTTAACCGTCGATGTCTTTAAGGTTTTAATGCCCAATTTTTCGGCAAACGTCTTAGACATGATGTTGACATTGGCTTCAGAATCGCACAGGCAGTCTGATTCCTAAAATGAAACATTGGAAAACAAAACGTCCCAGATCATCGGCTTTTGTAAGCCTTTGAAACGGTGATCATTGAGGTACCTTAAAAAGGTGGCTGCTTGGGATCGATATCCTTGTACAGTGGTACAAAGATTGGGGTTTCTTCTTTCTTTCTATCGGTTCTGGCCTCTTCTTTGGGCAATGTGGTTATGGCGTTGCAAAATTTCTTAGGGTTATCTTCAACTCTTCCTGGAAGAACTCCACTTTGCCTCTTCATAGAATCGACTTTTTGGGCGACTTGCACATCTAACTTTTTGACGTGCGAAGATAAAGATTCAAACTTACCATTCAGATCATTGTACATGCAATCCACTTTCACGTTCACATCTTTAGATGCCTTTTCGTTCGTCATAACGAGTTATTGGATGGACTGTTCAAGTCTACCGATTTGTGAAGCTAGCTGGTTCGTCGTGACTCCCTGCTGTTGTACAAATTGATTATTAGAACCCGTAGCTTGGTAGTTATATGGCTGTCGCGGTTGATATGGTACTATTCCTCCAACATTTCCACCTTGAAATTTGTTTTGGAAGGATTTTTGCTGAGGTGGGTAGTACTGCTCTTGAGAATTCTCCACATTTGGATTGCGGTAAGAGAGATTGTTGTAATTTGCACTTCGGGAGTTGTTGTTGAAGCTATTGTTGGAGCGATTTTGGTATGGCACCAGTGCTCCTACGTAGTTCACATCTTCTTCTTGAAAGGCTTGATTAATGTGATCGATATCACTAGGTCCTTCATCTTCTGCGCCATTGTTGGTCTCACAAGCATGGATTGGGCGATTGTTACTCTTCAGAAGCTGGCTCACTATGTTCTTCAACTCGGTTATCTCCTTGTTGTCTGTTCCGGCTTGCTTCATCGATCTATCGTATTCAGGACAATCATTGCTATTGGCCTGAGCCAAATTTTCGATGAGAGCTCTTCCTTGGGCTATCGTCTTTTGTCCAAAATCTCCATTGCTAGCTGTATCAAGTGAGAGTTTGTATTTTGGTTGCAAACCTCGGTAAAATGTGCTCAGCAGGCTTGATCCATGAAATCCATGGTGAGGGCAATCACGTTCATACTCCTTAAAACGCTCCCAAGCTTCGTAGAAAGATTCTGTTGTCCCTTGTTGAAAAGTTGAGATCTTTGTTCTCAACTGATTCGACCTTGACTTAGTGTAGAAGTGGTTCAGGAAAGCAGTTCTACATTCTTCCCAATTAGTAATCGATCATGCAGGCAAAGATTTCAACCAATGGTGAGCTTTATCTGCTAATGAAAAAGGGAACAACTTACACTTTAAATAGTCTGGTGGAACTTGGTTTGTTCTCATCATGCTGCAAATTTCTTCAAAAAGCTCGATATGGTCCATTGGGTGTTCAGAAGAAACTCCATGGAACTGGTTTTGCTTCACTAATGATATGATTTGAGGCTTGACTTCAAACTCATTCCGATTTGGAAATGGTGCTTGAATTGCAGATCGATTGTGAAAATTTTGAGTAGGTGCATCAAAGTCAGCTATTCGATGGTTCTTGACTTGTCTTCGGTGTTGATTTGCTGGCGGAATAGGGCGGTGAATGCGTTCATTCGGCTGCATTGCTGGATGGTCACCATCGGCTGCATTGATGGGTGGATCAAGGTCTTCACATCCTTCTCTCTCGCGTTTCTGGTGGTTTCTTGGAGGAACCTCATCCTCCTCTCCATCTTTTCGAGCTTGATCACCTTCTATGTGATCATTCTCTTCGTTTTCTCCATGTTCGGACCCGTCTTGGTCCATATTTAGAGTTCGATTAATAGGATCTCCAAGCTGGTCTTCGTTGGCCATTCCTTGCGTTCTTCTAAGTCTTCGAAGTTCTCTTTCGTGTCTGTCTATCTCGTCTAGAATTGGAATGTCTTCTGCAGGTCTGCGCCTGGTATTCATGCAATTCAGAGAAAAACAAAAGAAGGGAAAGATAGTTCAGAGAAACTTTAAGAAAGAACTAGAGATCAGGTGTCTAGAACAGAAGTTAAAACAAGATAAACAGCAAAAGGCAGTGAAACAAATCCCCGGCAACGGCGCCAAAAACTTGATGTCGTGTCAACTGCGTAAGGGAACAAGTTTTACCCTTAACAAAACAAATGAAAGCCGCAAGGGCACAGCTAATCAGTTGTAGTATTTAGGGATCGAATCCACAGAGATTTGTGTGCCTAGTATTCTTCTACGGTTTTTAACTTTATGTCTAGACTAAATTGGTTTTAAAGGTTGGTTGTTTTTCGTGAATTAAACTAAAACAAAAGAAAGCAAATAAATTTATCCTAAAAAGCAAGTAAAGAAATCGAATGAAAGGCAAGTAAAGCAAGTAAAATATTGAATGGAAGGCAAATAAAGCAAGTAAAATATCGAATGATAGGCAATTAAAGCAGGTAAAATATTGAATGGAAGGCAAATAAAACAAGTAAAATATCGAATGAAAGGCAATTAAAAAGCAGGTAAAATATCGAACTAAGGGAATTGAAATGCAGGTCTAAGTAAGCAAATAAAAATCGAATGAATTGTAAACTATGGCTAAAAACGCTGAGCTTTTGGGAACTCTAAGGGATCATAATCGGTTTTAACACTAAGGTAGATAGATTGGGATTGACGGATAACAATATCTGGGTTCTAGAGCTAGAGTACGGCGGTATGACTACGTCACTGTCGTGATCATAACCAACTGTTTCTCGCAACCCTGACCAGTAGGTTTCCACTCTGGCCCTGGAAGGGAGAGAACGCAAGAGCTGCACAAGACTCGTCAATACTCACGATCTCGCCGCAGGTAGGTTTCCACTCCCACGGAAAAATCGCCTGTTTCATTCTAGGGCTGATACTTAATGAAAACTTTCGCAACACTAACTATCTAGATCAGATACTAGGTGATCAATCAAGCATACATGCAATAAGAACAAGAATAAACAGAGAACAGATCGAAATCCTAGATCTATAAACCTAGATGTCTTAATTGATTATGAGAGCCTCTTTCGGGAACCCTAAGCCCAACTCGGGATCTACTCAGACATAGCTGAGGTCGACATCATCGGTTTTAATAAAAGTAATGAAAAACAGTAAAGAAAAGAGATAAAGAAAGCTTCTCTATTGAAGAACTCGAACTTGAACAATCTTCTACAAAAATCTCATAAAAACGGCTAAAAGAAAAGAGTTTCTGTAAAGTATCAATTGTTCTCTCTAAAAACGACCTAAATGACATGTATTTATAGTCTTCAATACTCCATGGTCTCTAGGGTTCCAGAATTGAGGCTGAGAATGACTTTGGGCTTCAGATACATGGGCTTTAATTCGGAGATTGATTGCCGCGGTCAGGAGTGTCGTGACCGCGGGGATTGAGTGGTTGGCCACAGTCGGGAAGCTTCTAACCGCGGGAAATAGGTTGTTGGTCGCGGTCGCGTGACTTGCTGGCCGACTTCGAGTGGCTCTGGGGCTAATGAAATATCTTGAGATCCAACCGTTGGAATGTCTCCAAACCAAGTGCATTTGAAAGCTGGTTGATTCTTCTATAAGTTGTCCAGTTTTGAGGGTGATCAGACGGTGAGAAGGTCTTCGTCTCTCCATGAGAGTTCTGACGGTCTGCATTTATCATAATAGTCTTTTTGTTCCATTTTGTGCCTCTTTATCCCAAATTACCTGAAAAATCTTTTAAAATTCGGAAACATAAAAATCCTTTAAAAATCTTTGAAAATGGAGTAAAAACACCTGTAAAAGATATTAAAGTGATCCATAAAAATGGTCAAAATCCGGTGTTATCAAATGCCTGAGCTCAAGAACCAAAAGTATCTAGAGAGATATCGTGAGACTTGAGATGGTTAAGAGTGTAACCCTTCCCCGTTGGGAAAGATAATGTATTTATAGGAAATTACCTGATCCGGGCTAGTATATCGGGTTGGCCCATAGATTGTGGATCGGGTGGATCGGCCCATGACCCGACTTGATCGGACTTGAATCTTGCGATGGCGTTATTCCTTTGTTGGTCTCTCCAACTTTTATTGGCGTGTTCTGCCTGCAACGAGACTGTCTCTTGGCGTGTCCCTTTTACTTTCAGTGTACGGGTTGGGTCGGCGGCTCAGACGCAGTATGGCTCTCTGCTTTTCTCTGTGGCTCCTGCGAAAAGTCGCTTTCACCTGACACACACAAGTAACACGCATTAAATGCCATTTTTGTGGGTTTGCGAGAGTAGGCAGTCGAGTCAACCTAAGTCATATTCCTGTTGTCAATTGGAGGGAAATTTGAATAGTATTTCCGTCCAAATAGATTATTCTTACCTGGTCTGGATCCCTCGATACTGGGATCAGGCTGCCGGGGATGAATGACTTTGCTCTCCGGGTACCTGTGCAAAGTCATTCCTCATCATCATAGACTTGTCCGGTGTCCTCTTCATCGTCGGTGATGATCTCCCCGGAATCAAGGAGTAGCATAGCTCGCTGGTTCGGACACTTGTTGGCATAGTGTCCCTTGCCTCTGCACTTAAAGCACTCAATGTCTCTGTTCCTGACCGGTGTAGCCTCGGTCTTACCTTTGATATCGGCTGTGGATTAAGTCGGCTTAGATTCAGTTTTAGGCTTGGCATCAGATCGGGAAGGATATCTCGATTTGTCGTTGGGCCGTGAGCTGGATCCGTACCGGGCAGTGCTCTTCCTCCTCAACTGTTGTTCCACAAGTATGGCCTTATGATACATATCGGACAAACTCCACTAAGTCTCCATCTCCATACGATCCTGCACGTCTCGGTTCATACCGCTGAGGAACCGTGCCATAGTAGCATCTTTCGGCTCTTCTACGTCAGCCTTGAGCATCAGCCGCTCCATCTCCTGGTAGTAATCCTCAATGTTTTTAGTGCCCTGGGTCAATCGCCGAAGTTTGTTGTGTAGTTCACAGTTATAGTAGCTTGGAATAAACCGTCATCGCATTAGACCCACCATCTTGTACCATGTCTCAACGGATTGATCCCCGTTCCGTCTCCGGTTGGTGACGATCTGATCCCACCAATCCACAGCATAGCCGTGGAACTCTGTCGCCGCCAGGTTGATTTTCTTCCTCTCCGTAAAATTCTGGCCACAAAACACGATCTCAATCTTTTTCTCCCACTACAGGTAAGCGTCGGGATCATTCTTTCCATAAAAGGGTAGTATTCGCAACTTCAGCCCGCCAAGGTCGTTATCAGGTCGGCCTCAGGCTACTTCTGGTTCATACCGATCTCGTCCGCGGTACGGCTTGTGGTCCACTGGGTCACGTTCTCGCGCCGCATTGTATCACCCATGGTACTGTTCCTCTCGACCGCAGTCTAACCCCTGATTTGGCCCCGTCGATCAGCCCGATCTCGATGAACGCCTTGGTTGTATCGCGGTCTAGTATGGCTTTCTCCAGATGTATGAGCGTCTGTGTAGAATGAGTTGTCTAAGACTTCTTCCTGGTTGCGATCTCTCCTCAGATGCTCTGGCTCGTCACGGTTTCGGCCATTACTTTGTTCCCCATCAGATTGCTGTGGCTGCCGATCCATTCGCTGGTTCATACGTTTCATCAGCTCGGTGATTTGGTTAAGCTTAGCGTCCATCTCTTCCGGATTGATCCAACGAATGTGGTTTCCGTCACGAAAGGTATAGTAGTTTCACTCTCCACCTGAGTCTGAATAAGGACCCGATGACATAAAAGTTGGCACCTCGCCAAACGAACAAATACGTTAGTATTAAAATTCCTTACTTGGTGTTTCATTCAGTGTTTCTCTCAGCACTCTTAATATTCTCACACACACAAGAGACTCTCATCGGTTTTAAAGGAACTAAATCGAGACCGATGTAGACCCAAAACCAAATCGGAAAATCAAGCGAGTATGAAGAAGAAAAAAAAAGAAGATAAAAAGAAAAGAATTTGAATTCACAGATCTCTTTTTTTTCTTCTGATTTTTCGTTTTTTTATATAGGTTTCTTTTTTAAAAAAAAAAATAGAGCTAGAAAAATTACAAAAGAAAAGATGAGAAAATGCGGAAGTTAAAGAGACAAAAAGAAAGATAATACCAAATTCTTCAAGTGTGTGGCTCTGATACCACTTGATACGATCTCCCAAAGGATTATCACACATTTGGTCCGGTTGGGTTGATAGATCCTTGACTCCGAACGATTCTTGGAGCAGATGCTAAGGCGTGAGAGAAAGACTCCCGCAAATCCTTAGGCCGAAAATCACGAAGAACAATTTGAAACAAGGAGGTGGAACAAAGAAAGAAAAAATCGCCGGTTAAAGGATGTTAGGGCGTGAGAACTAGGTTCCCAAAATTCCCTAAGCCCCTAAAACTACTAACGAAAATCTTAGACTTTGCAAAGTGAAGGCTGCGTCAAGTCCGATGAAAAGAACTTGATAAACCGAAAAAAAATTTAGGCTAACCACCTAAGACTCGAAAAAAAAAGTTCTCAAAAGAACAATGGAGAAAAATCTAAAATTTTATTAAGGAAAAGTGAATGAATCAAAATGAGAAGGGTTCATCCCTTTATATAGGGGTGGATCAGACCAATGGTCATGCATAGGAAATTACAAAGAGAATAAATGAGTTTGACTAAAACTTGGACTGACTTTTCGCCTAGCTTTGACTGACCCTTGAGCTGCTCTAGCGAACATGACTCTTGAACTCTTGACCCGTGAACCAAGCATGTACTGAACCGCGGTCGTGTGGTGGTATAGCCTTTGACCTCATTAAAATCCCTCCTGCTAAACTTATTGGGACAAACCCGGATGTAAAGAAAAAGAGTACCAAAAACTATACCAGGCCAAAGTCAGTAAATACCCTGATATGTGAGAAGGGTCACGGCTTTGGTTGTTGTTGGTTCCATGTTCTGGTTCTTAAGCTCGGTAAGTAGCTTCTGAACAGCTCCTACCAACCTTTTGGTGCGTGATATTGGCCCGTCCGGAATGATCAAGGCTGCATCCGGTACCTGCTCCACGTCCTGATCTTTAATCCGCGGTTCAGCCTCTGGTTCCATGGTTCCATGATGGCATCACATTCTTATATTATAAGTTTAAAGAGTATCTCAAACGTTAACAAGAATTTAGCGCAGAAAATATCACAAAGGAACAAGAATCACTGATCTAGCCCTATTTAGAATAGATACAGTTTTCTCTAGTTTAAACGTACGATGAAATTCACATGCGAATTAAGAGATTTACATTTTTCTAACTAAATGAAAAATACGAAAAGAGATGGAGAAAAATCCTACTTTAAATTTCTTAGAATTGCCGATAGCTCAAATGCAAAGATGATACAAACGTTTTAGGAAGCAATTTTTTTTTTCAAATTTAAGACAAAAAGCTTTCCTAAAGTTGTAGGAAGAGTTCTTAAAACATGAGAAACACATTCAAGTAAACACTAAAGATAAAAGAAAAAATCTTCCTGATTATTACAAATCTTTCCTGAAAAATGAGGAAGTTTTTCTCGAATTGACAATTCAGTAATGGTTCTTCGAGTTTTAGAAAGAATATGAGAAATAACTTATATGCAAAGACGAAAATCAAACGTTTTAGATAGAAATTTTATCAGATTAAAGACTAACGACCTTCCTAAATGTGTAGAAAGACATCCTAAACATGGGAATCATTCAAGTAATCGCATAAGCGTTTCAGGAACACATTAAACTCCTTAAACGCAACCCATATCACTAATGAATCTATTTTGTTTACTAGAGCCGAGGAATTTTGTCCCTCCCATCTTCATTTAGTCTTAATCTTATCTACTAAATTTCTAGTCAATTGCTTAAGTTATTTAACTATCCATTTTTCATTAAGATTCTGTCTCCGTCGACTTGCTTCCTAAGCTCCAAATTAGCAAAGTTTTAGACTCTAATCAAGAGATTAATATTTTACTATTGGGAAATGAAACAGTGGAACAAAACAAAAAATTTGTGTTTCCTCACGTTTCTGCGTCATCGGACAAGGCCCACCTAAAAACGGAATAACACTCCAACACAAGTCAATGTCGATTTCTACTACTGACAAGTTTCACTCACTCCAAAACAGAAAAATCAGAAACAAATGTCAAACAAGTGACTAATACCAAAAAAAAGAGACAAACGTCAGACACGAGAGTCATCCCACATTCCCCAAGCAACTCCTCTCGACTTACCATTATGAAATCTATTCCAAAATCCAGAACGTGTAGATGAGTTCTTCAGAGAGTCCTCACACTTGTTATTATGAGCCAAAAATATATCATATTTCCAAGCTACCAACACAGATATACTTTCTCTCAGACGTACATCACCAGAAATGAGGAGAATTGGTGCAGGAGGCTCCTTTATCATGCTCCAATCAAGAATTTCTTTTGCTATCCTCGCGTCACAATGTTCCTTGCTGTTGTTTCTCCCTTTCTTTTTACCTTTTCCTCTCTCTGCAAATACAGAAAAATCACAAGTTAGTATAAAACTAAAAACATTGGAAAGAAAAAAATCTCTAATAGACTATACACTAACTCTTTTTCCCGTGGGTTGGGGGATGTAAAATCTGAACTTGAATTCCAGCTCCTTCTAGTTTTTTTATCTTTCCGGGTTTCAGGTGTGTGGAATAGACCTGAATAGACTGAACTCTATAATCACCAGCTTCTTCTACTGCCTTTTCAATATTCATCCTGAGTTCTTTCATCTCTATTTTCCCAGGCAAAGCACAAGTACGTAAATCCCATATAACCTAAACATTCAATAAGAAAATTAACCCCAAAAAATGTTGAAGTTGAAAATTGGATAATATGAATGATTACAAATGATTACGCGCATGCTTCTCGTTGGTGAATGTATAAAACACCTCATTGGTGCACTAGGTACATCCTGAGGAACTGGTGAGGGCAAATTCTTGTTTATCACTGTATGTATGTGATCAGAGAAGATAATTAGAAAAGAAGATAAGATCAACATAACCAAAAAAGAATAACTAAAAAAGAAGACAAAAAAAATCTTACATTTTCCACCAACCAATTCATCCCAAGATACACTTTCAGGCGTGGAATTTCGAAGTTCTTCGATTGCATTAGAGTTGTACGCCAATATCACTTTAAAGCCACATCCGATCAGTTTTTCAATTATCTCTATGTAATCAGCATCTCCAGCTATTAATAGCACAGGAGCTGGAGGCACACGTTCGATCACCCATTGAGACATATTGAGCTCAATAGCATTATCCACATCATCACGTTTTTCACCTGAGTATAGATACAGTAAAAACTAATTGATAAATAGGACTCCTAATTTTATTAATTTAAAGAGTTGGTCAAAAATAGAGATTTGAAACCGAACAATTTATTAGTTAATGGAGTTTATTAAATTATCGAATACATTAACGTGTGGAGTTTATAAATTACCTTTAGGACCGAGAGTAACAGGAACCGGAACTGGCTCAACACCTGGTATCTGTTTGAACTTGTCGCAGAATTTTACAGAATATGCGCAAAAAGTATCCACTTCATAGTTCCACTCCCTTCGAGTTCTCACAATATTATCGTACGCCTTGTTATACGATAAACGAGTTGGAATAAAACAGTTCTGGGCATCCCAAACAACCTAAATCAAAAGATACATATATATAATACCAGACATAAATTTGAAAATATTAATCAAATACAAATTACCAATTACCTTTAACGGCTGACGCTTGTTTGTATCACAATGTTCTAAGGGTTCAATTTCAACCCTATTGGGAGGAGATTCTGTCTTCGTCTTTTCACCCTGAAGTTGGGGTCTTGCTCTTTTTGATGAACAATTTACTAGTAAAAAGAAGGTTGAAGCGCCTATGAAGAGGTCTGCAGAGGCCAACAAGTCAGCAATTCCCCGATTCTTCTGTGATGAATGCATGATAAGGTGATTCAATTCCCAGTTCCCAATTCGCCATTTCACCATTGAAAAAATGTATTTTCCTTTAAATATACGAGATCTTTGTGGCAGAGCATTTAGTTCAAACTCGATGCTCACTACACGGCCCGTCACCGATTCTACTGTGATGAATGCATGATAAGGTGATAAAATTTCCTGTTCCCAATTCGCCATTTTTCCATTGAAAATGTATTTTCCTTTAAATATACGAGATCTTTGTGGCAGAGCATTTAGTTCAAAGGATTTACTCGATGCTCACTACATGGCCCGTCACCCCAAGACCGTTGAGACCGTTCTACCCAAGAAGAAGAGATCAAATGAAGCAGCACGGTTAGATTTATTGAAAAGAGCAAGACCCCAACTTCAGGGTAAAAAGACAAAGACAGACGATGGTTCTTCAAAGAATTTACGTGAATGTCACTACATGGCCGTTCACCCCAACAAGAGAAAGAGATCAAATGAAGCAGCAGTGAAGGACCTTGTAGTGAGCTTCAACTAAATTCTCTAAAGAACCATCGTCTGTCTTTGTCTTTTTACCCTGAAGTTGGGGTCTTGATCTTTTTGATGAATCTAACTGTGCTGCTTCATTTGATTTCTTCTTCTTTGCTGACTTGTTGGCCTCTGCGGACCTCTTCTTAGGCTCTTCCACCTTCTTCTTGCAAGAAAATTGATCTCGTTTGAGTTTCAAATAATCAGCGAATCATCGGGAAACAACATCATTAAAGACAGATTTTACGCGAAACAAGAACAATCACGCAAAAGGGAAACGAAACACATCTATTCTCATTCAAGCAAATCATCGAACACCTTGTGGGCATGATGAACACAAACACGAGGAACATTGATTAATCAAACGAGAAGATGTAGAAATCAAAATTATACCAGATCTACAGTCTCGTTCTTGATATCCTCGAGACCTGACATCTCGCTTCTCCCTCTCCTTCCTCCGCAAAGAAATCCAAAACGGCGTCTCTCTCTGTCGTTTGAACACTCGATCACACACACACCAGAGAGAGAGCGAAAAGGAGGAGAGAGAAATATAGGTGAAGCGAGCTTTTCTGTTGCAAAGGAGAAACCTCTCTCCATTTTATACGACTTAAAAAACGACGGACTTCTTTACCGTTTTAGCTCATGTGGGTCCCGTACCAGACTCTAACTATTAATTACCCCCTTTTTATTGAATTATTTTTGTTTGCTCTCTTTGCACCGTTGATTATGATTTGGTGTTCATCAACGGTTCTTGATTTTTTTTATGGACTTGGAAAAAGTATGTTGACTTTAGATCTCTAGTTTATAGTCAGGATCAGATTGTTATAAATATATTGATTATACATTTCTCGCCAAATTACTTAGCTATTAAATATTCATCTCTTTTGGATATTTATTTTTCTTAGATCACTTTATCCCCACGTTTCAAAAACTTTGTCTTTAAGCTGCTCTAATATATATAAGTGAGCTTGACTTTGTAAACATGATATTCTAGTGAGAGAAATCATAAGAGATCTTGATATTGTTCTTCATTTTCTAACTCTCTCTCTCTCTAAGTCTTTCTTCTTTAGTGTTTACATATATACGAACGCTTTTCCAAAGTTGTTTTTCACACGTTATCAGCACAACGTTCTACTTGCTCGTTCGTATATGGAAAACAAGATTATCTCTTTGTTCAATTTTAAGTTAGCATGGCAAATTTGGCAAAACTTGAGATCCCTGTTCTTGATGTGTCTAGGAAGAATTACATGTCATGGACAGTAGGTTCAAAAATGCATCTAAGAGGAAATGAGCTTCTCAGAGCTATTGAAAAGTCAGAAACAACTTCTGATGAGAAAAAAGCGAAAGCTATGATCTTTTTGCTCCACCACATCCATGATGATTTAAAAGAGGAATACATCATGAAAGAAGATCCTGCATATCTTTGGCAGTCACTAAAAGACAGGTTTGATCACCAGAAATATGTGATCTTACCGAAAATCAAGCATGACTGGTTGAATCTCCGGTTCCAGGTTACAAAAGTGTTTGTGAATATAATTCTGCGATGTTCGGAATCACCTCCAGGATGATGTTATGTGGAGCTAAAGTAAGTGATTTTGACATGATCGAAAAAAACTCTTCAAACATTCCATCCTGGAAATGTAATCCTGCAGCAACAATACCGGGCGAAAGGAAGCGTGAGTACCATATCTGGTAATGCAAAGATTATATTAGGCTCTGGAAGAGCAAGTTTTTCAATGCCAAATGGGACTAAATTTGAAGTGCAAGATGCATTATATTCTCCTGAGTCTCATAGAAACTTGTTAAGTTTTAAGGATATCTGTAGTAATGGATATCATATAGAGACTATGAATAAGAACGGGATTGAATATCTTTGCAGTACATCTGGGAGTAGACATGTCTTGCAAGAATTACCAATGATGTCCTCCGGACTATATTGCACAAAAATAAATATGATTGTATATTACAGTAAACCCGAAGTTTACTAGTACATTTAGAGTATGACATCCGGGATCAGTAATGATGAGAAAGATAGTGTAAAATTCGAGTGGCCACCCATTGAAAAACCAGAAGATTTTTCAATCGGAAGAGTTTTCATGTAAAGCATGTTCTTAAGGAAAACTCATAATTAGGCCCTCGCCAGCCAAAGTTGGGAATGAATCTCTTGTATTCTTAGAAAGAATACATGGTTATATATATGGGCCGATTCACCCACCATGCGGGCCATTCAAATATTTCATTGTATTAATTGACGCATCCAGCAGATGGTCATATGTGTTTCTATTGACATATTTCCGGTACAGCTCCGTCTTATGCTCGATGTGCTTCTTAGCTTTCTCATGCATCTTCTTAACCAACTCAGCTTTCTTTTTGCCGTCCATGCTTACACGTTCAGTCAGAGGTAAGTGAGTTAGATCCAAAGGAGTAAGCGGATTAAAACCATAAAAAAGCTGAAATGGTGAATACAAAGTACTAGAATGCACAGCTGAAAAGCTTACATCTTATTCCAAATTAAACCAAATCCAGTCTTACAATAGAAATGAGTAACTTGAATAAATCCGAAAATAAGCAGAAAATAATGTCTTAAAAGAAAATACGAAAAATAGTTCTTAAAGCGATAAAAATCTTCCTCCATCTCTGAAGGCACACCACACTAGAGCTACTCGTATAGTTCCTCCCAGACATCATCACAATCACATTCATCACAGTCACCTGCAATATGGATTTAAAAGAGAGGAGTGAGTAATTTGGGGAAATTACTCAGTGAGAACCAAACCAGGCTTCCTTCCCACTCATTCATTTTCCACCAACATGTCAAAAATAAATCCAACAAGCAACACACAAGCATCCTAGCGATGCACAAACAACTAGCAAGCAATGATGTCTCCAACCCGCCTATCACACAAGGCCACACCTCCCAGTCACACAGACTAGGACAACATCTCCCATGTCACACAGACATAATACCAGGCAGTCACACAGACTAGGACAACATCTCCCATGTCACACAGCTATAATACCAGGCAGTCACACAGACACACCTCTAGCCATACAGGCTCCGGAAGGATCGGCGTACCTTCTCCCACCGTTGAACTACCGCTATAGTCACACAGACAGCAATAGCCCAGCAAACAAGTCCATACCTCGGCACATCATCACCGAGATGAACACCTGATCTAGCTACACTACCAATCACTAACCACACATCAGGGTGAACAATCAAACATGCTGGTTCTTCCTCTAATGAGATCCTAGATCTTTTCATTAGACTTACATATGGATCTAGCTAGATGCACAAGGAAACATCCTAGGCTCATCAGATCTAGACTCCACACACCAGAAGAAGACAAAATAATAAAAAGAAAACCTAGATCTAATCCTCACCTTGGCCTAAAAGCAGATCTGACTTAAGGAGAACTGGTAGCAAAGGAATCAAGGAGTTTCTGCGAAGGAGGGGGCTGACGACCAATCCTTCTCCTCTCAGACGGCGGCGGCGGCGAGCTCAGGCGGCGGCAGCGGCTTCCCTTCTCTCCCTCGGCGGCGGCGAGCTTCTCTCTCTCTCTCTCTCTCTCTCTCTTTCTTTTTGCTTTGGTGGCTAGGGTTAAAAGAATGAAAATGATGCTCCTTCTCATTTAATTTCTTCACTTAAATATGGGGGCAAATTAGGGTTGCTGGAGCGGGGCTGGTGTTGATGGGCTTTTCCCAATTGGGCCTGAATTGGGATGTTACATTCTCCTTCCTCCGCGAAGAAATCCAAAACGGCGTCTCTCTCTGTCGTTTGAACACTCGATCACACACACACCAGAGAGAGAGAGAGCGAAAAGGAGGAGAGAGAAATATAGGTGAAGCGAGCTTCTGTTGCAAAGGAGAAACCTCTCTCCATTTTATACGACTTAAAAAAAGACGGACTTCTTTACCGTTTTTGCTCATGTGGGTCCCGTACCAGACTCTAACTAGTAATTACCCCCTTTTTATTGAATTATTTTTGTTTGCTCTCTTTGCACCGTTGATTATGATTTGGTGTTCATCAACGGTTCTTGATTTTTTTTATGGACTTGGAAAAAGTATGTTGACTTTAGATCTCTAGTTTATAGTCAAGATCAGATTGTTATAAATATATTGATTATACATTTGTAATAGTTTTGTCTCCAAACTACTTAGCTATTAAGTATTCATCTCTTTTGGATATTCATTTTCCTTAGATCACTTTGTCCCCAAGTTTCAAAACTTTGTCTCTAAGCTTCTCTGATATATATAAGTGAGCTTGACTTTGTAAATATGATATTCTAGTGAGAGAAATAATAAGAGATCTTGATATTGTTCTTCATTTTCTAACTCTCTCTCTCTCTAAGTCTTTCTTCTTTAGTGTTTACATATATACGAACGCTTTTCCAAAGTTGTTTTTCACACGTTCTCTCCCTCAGCGGCGGCTGATAACTTCATATTTTTCTTATTGTTTTTTACTTTAGCTTTTAGGGAGAAAGAGATTTGTCTCTTGAACCCTTGTTCTTTCTTTTTCAATTTCGGTTTCTATTGTACTTATTAATACTATGTTTTTGATTTCGTTCATTATGTCTGAGTAGTTTTATTGTTGGGATTAAGGGATTTTCGATGGGGATTTATATTTTCGATGAGGATTCCATGAGCTTTTGAGCCGAATCTTAGAACTTTTTCTTCTGAATTCGTTTTACTGCATGAGAGTAGCGTCATGAACTACAATCTGATCCAGATGCTTGGTGACACGAAAGTGTTCATCCAGTGTCAGATCTAGTTTGGGAGAGCAAAACAAAAATAGGAGTGGAAACCTACCTATTGACGATTTGTGAATGCTGACGAGTCTTAAACATAATGCATCTCTTCTTTTCCAGGGCCAGAGTGGAAACCTACTGGTCAGGGTTGAGAGAGATAGTTGTCTATGATCACGACAGTGGCGTATTCATACGTCCGTGACTCCAGTTCGAAAAGTTTAAGCTAAGATCTTATCAAATTTACTCTCTAGCAATGTTTTGAATCGTTCGTACCCAACTTCCCTGAAGCCCAACACTTTCTTTCCTATAGATTCACACCGTTTTTATTTCAAGCTTTAGTTCAATATTCTCCATCCTTTTTAGTCGATTTTCATTTAAGCAATTAGATTAGCCGTATTTCGCGTTTTTATCCATTTTCGTTAAGTTTAGTTATTAGATCATTTTAATTCCCGTATTTTCTCTTTAAGATTCGTTTTTATATTTTAAACACACCACCAAAACCCCCACAAAACCGTTTGGTTTCTAGACTTCCTTACTTTATATTTCTTTCGAAGGCTTTTGCAGGAAAAGATCCTCTTCCCTGTGGATTCGATCCCCAAGTACTACAATCGATCAGCTGTGCACTTGCGGCTATTGATTTCATTTAGGGTAAAACTTGACAACCCACGACACACCAACATCAAGTTTTTGGCGCCCACTACAAGAAAGATTGGGTTTTACGTCGGCAGATATCGACGTAAAATCGACGTAAAAGAGCATTTACGTCGAATTAACGACGAAAAAATCGTCGTAAAACGATCGTCGTAAAACCGAAATCGTCGTAAAATTACCAACCCGGGAAAATCGTCGTAATATCGTCGGAAACTATTCGTCGTAAACGCGACGTAAAGTTTCCGACGAAAGTACAACGAAAGAAGTCCATCATAAGAACGACGTAAAATCTATGTAAAATTACATCGATTTAACAACGATTAGGAGACGAACAATTTCAATTAAGGGAAACTAATTTTTTAATTGCCGATGTTAATTCGTCGTAAAGTTTCGACGTAAATCCGACGTAAACATATTCGACGTAAATTCGTCGTTAATAATTCGACGTTAGATCGACGTAAATTTACGACGAATTTACGTCGATTTATAAATTCGTATTCGACGTAAATTCGTCGTTAATAATTCGACGTTAGATCGACGTAAATTTACGACAAATTTACGTCGATTTATAAATTAATTATTTAATTCGATTTTAATTTAATTAATAAATTTTTAAAATAATAAAAAAATTAAAAATAGAAAAAAACAATTTAAAATGAAATTTAAATTCGAAAATAATTTATAAAAAAAAGAAAAAATTTAATACAAATTGTTTTTTACAAAAAAACCTAATCTACAATGTGATTTCGTAATCGTCGAGGTTGAGATCGACGTCACGAGGAGGCTCTCCATCGCTGCTGGACCGTCGTTTCCTGTCTGCACTACCAGAGCCGAAGACTGACCCTGCGTCTGCTGGTCCGATGGTCCAGTACCGGAAGTACCACCGGTCTCAAAAACCCTTCGTGCTCGCTGTTGCCTCGCTCGGATTGCGGTGGCCAACTGCGGAACCGCTTCCGCAACGATGTCGAAGAGATCGTGTATCTCGGTGAGCTCCTGCTTCTGGGCCACTTGCTCATGCCTGAGAGTGGTGATCTCAGCATTGGCCGTAGCAAGCTCCTGGCGAAGATGACTCGGATCCTCCTGCGTGCGAAATCCGGAAGCCGAGGCGGCAGGACAGTCTCTAATAGAGCCCATCCCTAAGGTTCGGCCCTTCTTCTTCGGAGCAACCTACAAATGGAAAATGAAAACGTTAATTATTTATTAAGTAATAAATATAATAAATTTTTAAAAAATTGAAATAGATCATACCTCTTCGAAAATCTGATCTTGCTCAGCGACGGTCAACGGTACTTGGATAGTACCGTCAGGTGTGGCCTGGGTCTCCCGCTCGGCGATCCGCTGCATAGCGGCATTGTAGATCTCCTCGGATCGAGCGTCGACAAAGCTCCCGTCCCTCTTCCGGTGAGTGGTCTCGAAGAGCTTCGTCATTGGAGGTAGTTCTCCTCCGTTCTCCTCGGCCTACCAATTAATAAACATTAGTCAAAAATATTTAATAAATTATAGCAATAATTAAAATTAAAATAATAATGAATAATTTATATTTAATTACTTACCATCATGAGACGTCTTCCCGCAAAAGATATTTGGCCAGAAGTGTGCGGGGTCACTAACTTCTCACCAGTCACCGGATCGACCCGGTTTCGGACAGCCGAACACTTAGCCGCAGTGGTTTGGGCATGCGGATCCAGCCAATACGCCTTCAACCCGTTCCAACAGGAGGTGGACATTGAGCTCGGCTTTGCGTCGTCTCCATCGGTCTCCCACTTCTGCTTCCAATCGAAAACGGTGTTGACTAGGCGTTTCTGCGCCTTCACCCGAAAAGCTTCGCGGACCGTCTCGTTGATCCCGATGTCCCAGTTCCACCGTTGCTGCAAAAGAAAACAAAAAATTAGATAAACAATATAAAAGTAAGATTAATTAAATTTAAAACAATTTAAAATGATATAAATAAGATTTATAAAACATTACCGCGAAGCACTTGTACCAGGTGTCGAACGTCTCTTGCGACACCTTGCTCCAATTGTAGTGCGGGTCCATGAAATGACTCTTAATTGTGTCGGAAACGCTCCGACCGACACAATTATCCAAATCAAACCTATGAAAACAAAAAAAACTTATTACATTAATATTTAAGTAAATTAAAGCATTAATTTAAAAAAATATAAAAACAAAAAAGTTTACTTACCAATAAGAGCCTGGTTCCGCTTTTCCGGGAACCAGACGTCGTAAAGCCCCCCGTCCCGGTAGGGCTAGTAAATCCTCAACCGTAAACTGGGCATACGGATGAGGAGGGGCGGGTACCGGTTCGGCAGCCGGCGGTGGAGGTGGTGGTGGAGGCGGTGGTGGAGGCGGTGGTGGAGACTGCTCCGCGGTATTCGGAACCTGGGAGGCTCCGGAAGATGAAGGGACATCGGTCCCGGTGTTTCCCGAGGCAGACGCCCGGGAAGAGTGTCCGTCCGCCATGAAATTGATGTAATGCGTCCTGCGTCGAGTCATCGTCTGCAAAACCGATAAAATTTTATTTTTCAAATTAATTACAATTAATTTTTAATTACGATCCTAAATTTAACAAATTCCGATCCTAAATCTAACAAATTCCGAGCCTAAACTAATTCCCGACCTAAACCGTTTGAATTTCTAAACTATTTAATAATATTATAATTTTAAGTAATTAAAAAAAAATAATTACCTTTTTTTGCGTCAAAATGAGGAGGAATGCAAGGGAGGAGGAAGCAGAGAGAGAGGAAGGAGAGATGAGCGACGAAATGGGGAAGGGGTGCGGTCCTATATATAGAATTTATTTTCCTCGTAAATTCGACGTAAATATTACGACGAATTTAAGACGGATTCGTCGTAAATTCGTCGTAATGGTCCCACCGTACAAGAAAGCAAATAAGACAAACACACGTGGCTGTATCTGGGCTTTGCGACGATTTTACGATGATCCGTGTTATTCGTCGTAAAATCGTCGTAATTTTACATCAAGATTATGTCTGAGCAAATGATCTTTCCAGTAAGGCAGATCCCAAAATATACTTTTCTTGTGCCAATTATGATGAGCCCCATATCCTTCAGGCATATTCGCAGGAGTGTGCCAATTTCCTCCTCGGGGGACCGTTTCAAGTCCACCCCAATGATCTATTTGCGCTTCAAGCTCTTCTCCAGTTAGGTACACTGGTGGAGGGAGACGAACCAATTTGTTCTTTATAAACAAACGCCTATTTCTTCTATATTGATGGTTTGGTGGTAAAAACCAACGGTGGCAATCAAACCAACAGGTTTTCCTACCATGTTTAAGCTGAAATGCATCAGTCCTATGAAGACAATAAGGACATGATAACCTCCCATGCGTTGTCCAACCTGATAGCATTCCGTATGCCGGGAAATCGCTTATTGTCCACATAAGCACCGCTCGCATCGTAAAATTTTTACCACTCGAACAGTCATATGTTCGTACTCCAACATGCCACAACTGGTTTAACTCATGTATGAGTGGTTGCAAAAACACATCAAGGGCCCGCTTCGGGTGATTTGGACCAGAGACTAATATACTTAGAAACAAAAACTCTCTTTGCATGCACATATCTGGAGGAAGGTTATAAGGCGTAAGAATCACAGGCCATAATGAATATTGCCTACCAGACATACCAAATGGACTAAACCCATCAGTGCAAAGACCAAGATAAACATTTCGCTTAGACCTAGCAAAGTCTGGATGTACGGTGTTAAAATGTTTCCAAGATTTCCCGTCAGACGGGTGAGTCATTTTGCCATCTGTTTGTGAATGTTCCGCATGCCATCTCATCGACGCAGCTGTCCGTTCAGATTGATATAGTCTTTTTAACCTATCAGTGATAGGAAGATACCACATTCGTTGGTAAGGAATCTTCTTACGCCCAACAATTTGCGGTCTATATCTTGGCTTTTGGCAGAAACGACATTCTTCAAGCTTCTCATCATCTCTCCAAAAAAGCATACAATTATCAACACAAACATCAATCATCTCAGAAGGCAATCCAAGACTAAAAACCAGCTTCTGAATTTCATAATACGTTTCAGCAGCCAAATTATCATCTGGCAAATACTCTTTAATAAGATCTGCCCAATCGTTCATGCAAACTTCAGATAGATTGTGATCAGTTTTTATTGTCATCATCCGAGCTGCCAATGATAATTTTGATAAACCTTCCCTACATCCCTCGTACAGAGGCTGTTTTGCTGCGTTTAACATATCATAAAAGCGTTTCGCATCTGCATTGGGCTCCTCAACAGTATCAGCATGTGTTTCATGAAATGCATCAGTAACCATTTCATGCATCCTATCATGATCTTCACCCTGAACTTGACTACTTTGATAATCATTGGACGCTTCAAAATCCACATGTTCTTGATGATTACTACTACTCCGTGCAGCCATCTGACCACTACTTTGACCATATCCCTCTCCATGCTGATACCAAATAAAGTATTGGGGTATGAACGCTCTATTCAATAAATACTGCCAGACAGTGTCAATAGGAATATGTTTCCTATTTTTGCATTTCACACAAGGACAATACATTTTGCCGCTTTCAATTACAGTTTGCATAAGGCCGGCTTGGTACATGAATATTTCCAATCCGTTTTTGAAATCTTCAGTCAACGACCCATCACCATTTTTGGGCGTATACATTTACTTTCGTAGATCGTATATAGACATTTCAAAAACAAATATTTGACTTTTTGTTTCTGAAATTTGATATAAATTTCAACTACTAAAAATTTTACTTAAACATTCAAAGACTCAAAAAATTTGTGTCTTTATATGTTTTTTTGGGTTGATGGAATAATGAGAGAAGAAAGGGTATATATAGAATTTTTTGTTTTGTTACCAACATATTACCATTGCATATTTACATCAAATTTACGTCGAAATAAAACTTACATCACATTTACATTGATTTTACGTCAATTACGAGATAGAGGACAATTAGTCGTATTATCGACGTAAATATTACGACAACATTACGACGAAATAAAATTCGTTCTTCATTCGTCGTAATATCGTCGTAACGTTACGACGATTTTACGAGGGTCATTTTTTACGTCGAATTTACGACGAAATTTTTGATCGTCGTAAATACGACGTAACGTCGTCGTAAATTTACGACGACTAAAAATCGTCGTAACTAATTCGACGGAAAAACCCCTCATTCTTGTAGTGGCCGTTGCCGGGGAAGACACGCGTTTTCTTTTCTGTAAAACCCCAAGAAAGGTTGGTAAATTGACTCTAGAACCCCCTTTTCTGCATATTTCTGTTTTTCGATTATTTTGTTTCCATTTCAGAAGATATGGATCCTATAAATCGAAATACACACTATGAGGAAGGTTTCTATAACACTCCTCAAGCCACAGACGCACAGAGAAGCAGTATCTACGCGATCTCTACGAAGAAATTCGAACCGAAGACTACAGAACGTTCCAGAACGAGCCCTACGTTCCTCCAATGGCTAACCCTAGATATCCTATGCATCGCCTACCTCACCAGGTTCTCCACCGAGATGAGAACATCCAGCTCAGCAACAGATTGAGTCAGCTCGAAGGCGTGATCAGACAGTTCATAGAAGCTCAAGCAACCGCTACAGCTGCTCTAAACGAAAGGATTGACGGGATATCGAAACTTTTCAATGAGAAAATCGATAACCTAGCCTCACAAGTCAATTCAATAGAAGAACGAGCAACCAAGGACACAACTATGATCGCTAACAGGTTCAACAGCATGGAGGAAGAGCAAGCAAAGCACACCTATGAGCTTCGCAACACCAAAAACAAAGTCATATACCTAGATTTCATGATGATGTGGACAAAGCCCTAAACGAAGCTAAGAACGAATCTTATGCCTTTACAGTCGAAGTTTCAGAGAAGGTTTACAAATTCATTGACAAAACCGAAGAGCTTGACTCAACCATGGATAAAGTAGTCTATGCTCTTGATGAAGTTGAAGAAAAGGTTGAGGAGATCATGCAAGGACTTGGAGAGCAGATTCCAGCAACCAAAACTAAAGACTCAAGTCCAAAGAGGAAGTACATCAAGCCAGAAGACCCAGGAGACCATCCAGGAAGCAAAGGAGGAAGCAACAGCAGCAGAACAACTCGGAGACAATTCCCCGCGATCGCGTCGCCTCCGACCGCGGCCAAGAAGCCCTCTCCCACGGTCGTGTTAGGTCTACCCGCAGCCCATGGTCGTTTTCCCGCGGTCGCGTCAGCTGCAGTCAAGGCCAACCGGAAAAACGTTCAAAAACAGTCCCGTTCGGCTCATACAAGCATCTGTGGGTCTGGTACACGTCCTGAGATGACTAAACCACTCCATCAACAACTGGTTTGCTCCATAAGCACCCAAAGATCTGAAGAAGAGGACAAGTCATGGCCCTGCAACATGGCTTTGTCTTGTGAAGATGAGTATGAAGAGCAATACTCTGAAGATGAAGAGTATGAGTTGTTTCTAGAAGATCCAAACGCAGGATATTCGTCAGAAGATGTCTCAGGAGAAATTCAATGGATCACCAACAACATAAGTAAAGAGAAGCTAATGGAGGTCAACAGTGTGGTCAGGTCATTCCCTGCTCATCTAAGCTTTGATGAAATCAGGAAACTTGGTCGTTTGCAAGTCTTTTTCAGGTACTGCAAGGAGTCTAAGGAGGATATCCATAGGTAATTTATGAGAGCTCGATACATGACAACACCAGAAGCAGCTGTCTATGCGATTCACCTTAAAAAGCCGGAAGACTGCAGTCACTACACCAAAAAAATCAGCAAGGAAAAGCTCGACGAATTCAATGATGTGGTTCGAAATTTGCCTGAAGGAATCACCTTTGCCAGAGCTTGCAAGGACTTCATGATAGACCACTACTTCTGTGAGAGCAAGGAATCAATCCCTGAGATAGAAGACTTGTTCAACCATGCCAGAAGAGGTAAACCTAACACTTCACAAAATCGAAGGTGTAGGTCAGTTTCTTATCTCTTGTTCTATTAGAGGAGAAATGTTTAAAAACGTGCTTTGTGATTCTGGAGCTTGTCTTAACATGATGTCTAAGGAATTTGCTTTGAGACTTGGTATTAAACACCTACGCAGGACTAGAGAAAAGATTAGTCTAGCTGTTGATACAAATGCAACACCTCAAGGAATAGCTCATGAAATTCCCTTGATAATAGGAGATTGCATAGTGCCTGTCGACTTCTACATTGTCGAGACGAGAGATGCAACATATCCAGTGATTCTCAGACGGTCTTTTCTAGCAACTTCCAATGCTATAATGAACTGGCCAAACCGGAGGATTTCATTTGCTAATATTGACAAAGATGTCTTCACAGAAGCTGTTCCATACAACAGCAAAGCAGGAAAACGTTCTGCAACAGAAGAGTTTGAAGAAGAACATTGGAGTGACAAAGAACCTGCTAAGCAAAGCAAGGAGATGTCGAAAAAGACTTGTATCAGGACAAGGTCTTCTTCATCGGACTAAGCCACGTCCAACACCAAAAGTCGAGCTAAACGACTTAAAACAGAAGCGCTTAATGGGAGGCAACCCATTTAGGTATTGTTTTCTTTAGGATTTTTCTTTCTTTTTCTTTTGATCTTTTTCTTTTTCTTAGTTTCAGGTGTTTCTTATAAAACAAAAAAGCCAAAAAAAATAAAAAAACCAGAAAAAACCAAAAAAGAAGGATGATCCCTGACTGCTCGGCCCAGCAGGAACCAAGGAGAAGCAGGAATAGACCGCATATTAAGCCCCCGTGGTCGCAGATGTTCCGACCGCGGGAAACGCCTCTTCGACCGCGGTCGCGTCTTCCTGACCGCGGCCAAGCACCTGTTTACCGCGGTCGCGTGGCTCCTGACCGCGGCAAATGGTCGTTAAGATCAAACCCGACCCCAAACCACCCACTTCACCTCATTTCACCTCACCAATCCCCACTCCACCTCATTCATCACCCTCCACCACCTTCATCACCACCTATCACCTTCTCAAACCTCTTCGAATGAATCTGGTTCATCTCCACCAGCATCCCGGATCCAGGTAAGTTCTCTTTGGCCTTACCAATTCGATTATCTATGCATTTTTCTCATCCAATCTCGACTTGTTTCATACTGAGGACAGTGTGATTTAAGTCTGGGGGAGGATTTCATCCCTTTCTAACCACTTTTCTTTCATGAGTCTTGCATTATCTACACTTTTTGCATTTTCCTTAAAGTTTTTCAAAATCAGTTTTCAAAACAAAATACGTTTTAAAGGGAATGGTGAACATGAATCAATGATAGTTGACTGTGTGCTTTTAGACTGTTCCTAGTGACATGCTCATTCATGATTTAGGACTAGACTAGGCGGTAGCTAAGCACATTTGAAACGAAGTACCCCAGAGGAATTTGAATGATTTCGATTTAGATGAAGGGATACACTAGCTCTGTTTTATTTGGACTTAATTTGGACTTAAGTTTCTCATTGAAGCATTAGACCAGGAAACAAATCATACATTCAGGACTCTTTTATCCTTTTACCACTCTCTGTTGATCCTGAATGGCTAGTTCATCTTTAGCTAGTTCCCCACCTTAACCAGTCCTCTTTCAAACCACATGCACTCTTGTTTTCTATTGTCTTATATGCAGATAAGTGCAAAAACGTTGGAGAGAAAGAGGAACGACGCAGTTTTCAGTCACAAAGGACAGAGACCTGCGATTTGCCGGAAAAGTTCCCAGAAGGATTCAACACAAGAGGAAGCTCAGTTTGCCTTAGAAAAATCTAAAATTTTGGTACAATCTCGTCCACTAGTCTCTCTCTCTTTAAAAAGCATTTCCTTTTCAAAAAAAAAAAATCCGAAAATAAGAAAAGAAAGGAAATAAAAGCCTTAGAGAGTCTAGAGAGTCGAATTTAAAGTCCCAAGGCAACTGGAGTTCGATTTTATGGAGTTTTAGAGATTACTTTCTGATTGCCGGAAAGAATCTAAATCTGGGGGAATAGCTGTTTACAACAAAAGAGGAAGGATTATGCAACAACATTTGACAAGAAGAAGTGACTGAAAATTACGGTCATCAACAGGTCCTTATCTCTCTTGCGGTTTTGCATATTATCTTGCATCCTCCAGATCTTCAGGTAACCCGAAACACTTTAACTCCACTACTTAAACAGCCCTTTAATGCCAAACGCCGTCTACCCTGGATGATGTCTTTGATGAGAACTCACTATTGAACTTAATGAATGTAGAGAGCTAGTTGACTGGAATCAAGATTTAGATTGTTTAAGTTTTGCATGACGGAAAAAATGGACTAGTATCCCTTGTGCATTGGTGAGAATTTTCTAGACTAAGTTGTGGATTGATGCACTATCTTTGGTCATAGTTTAGGAGTTCATGTCTATGAGATTTGTGCATTCCCTATTTTTGTTTTCACTCAACCAGTTTAGGCTTTTGCTTTGTTTGAAAACAAAGGTTTAAGTCTGGGAGAGTTGATAACACCGTATTTTGACCACTTTCATGGATCATTTTGAAATATTTTTTCTATGTTTTCAATTGCTTTTAAGTACTTTTATTACGTTTTTCTAGTATTTGTAGTTCAAAGACTCTTTTCAGGTAACTTAGGGTAAAGCTTAACAAAAGGATAGAAAACCAGATTTCAGCTCAGAGTCAAACCATCAGAAGTTCACCCCTGATTGAAGGTCTTCTCACCGTCTGATCCAGCTCATATTTGGAGATCTTAAATATGGAAGTATCAGCTTTCCAGCACACTTTACAGCTTGGCAATCCAACGGTTCAATCAAAAGATACGCGAAGAGCAAGATGTCCCGTAAACCAGCCGGCAAGCGTTTCCACCCGCAGCCAACAAGTCATTTCCCGCGGTCAGAAGCACCGCGACCACGGCCAGCCATCCATTTCCCGCGGTCGCAGCCATCCCGACCGCGGCCAACCAACTCCGAGCCGAAGGCCTATTTCTGAAGCCCAAAATGATTCCCTCATTTGGAGAAACCCTAAATGACGTCCAGAGATGTCTTGAGCACTATAAATACATGTTTTAGGAACCCTAAAAGAAAAACGGAATCATTACTTCATATTTTTCTTATTGTTTTTACTTTAGCTTTTAGGGAGAGAGAGATTTGTCTCTTGAACTCTTGTTCTTTCTTTTTCAATTTCGGTTTATATTCTACTTATTAATACTATGTTTTGATTTCGTTCATTATGTCTGAGTAGTTTTATTGTTGGGATTAAGGGATTTTTCGATGGGGATTTATATGTTCGATGAGGATTCCATGAGCTTTTGAGCTGAATCTTAGAACTTTTTCTTCTGAATTCGTTTTTACTGCATGAGAGTAGCGTCATAAACTACAATCTGATCCAGATGCTTGGTGACACGAAAGTGTTCATCCGGTGTCAGATCTAGTTTGGGAGAGAAAAACAAACATAGGAGTGGAAACCTACCTATGGGCGATTTGTGAATGCTGACGAGTCTTAAACATAATGCATCTCTTCTTTTCCAGGGCCAGAGTGGAAACCTACTGGTCAGGGTTGAGAGAGATAGTTGTCTATGATCACGACAGTGGCGTATTCATACGTCCGTGACTCCAGTTCGAAAAGTTTAAGCTAAGATCTTATCAAATTTACTCTCGAGCAATGTTTTGAATCGTTCGTACCCCTGAGAAAACTTTCCTGAAGCCCAGCACTTTCTTTCTTATAGATTCACACCGTTTTTATTTCAAGCTTTAGTTCAATATTATCATTCATTTTTAGTCGATTTTCATTTAAGCAATTAGATTAGCCGTATTTCGCGTTTTTATCCATTTTCGTTAAGTTTAGTTATTAGATCATTTTAATTCCCGTATTTTCTCTTTAAAATTCGTTTTTACATTTTAAACACACCACCAAAACCCCCCACAAAACCGTTTGGTTCTAGACTTCCTTACTTTATATTTCTTTCGAAGGCTTTTGCAGGAAAAGATCCTCCTTCCCTGTGGATTTGATCCCTAAGTACTACAATCAATCAGCTGTGCACTTGCGGTTATTGATTTCATTTAGGGTAAAACTTGACAACCCACAACACACCAACATCAGCGGCAAGCCTCTCTCTCTCTCTCTCTCTCTCTCTCTCTCTCTCTCTCTCTTTTTGCTTTGGTGGCTAGGGTTAAAAGAATGAAAATGAGGCTCCTTCTCATTTAATTCTTCACTTAAATATGGGGGCAAATTAGGGTTGCCTGAGCGGGCCTGGTCTTGATGGGATTTTTCCAATTAGGCCTGAATTGGGATGTTGCAACTCTCCCCAACTTCCAAGGAATTCGTCCCCAAATTCTCTCCAACACCTCCGGTTTGGCCCTTGTCCTGAAAGAGCTCCGGGTAATCCTTCCGCATTCCCTATTCTAACTCCCAGGTTTCCTCGCGGATGCCATCCCTCTCCCAACAAACCTTAACTGACGGCTTCCTCTTACCATTGACCTCCATTTCCCAAAATTCCAACACTGCCACCGGCTGATATGCTGCTGAGAAATTATTCTTCACATCTAATGGCGGCTGAGGCAAAATGAGCTCTGGCTCCCTCACAACTTTCCTCCAAAGCGAAATATGAAACACATCATGGAACTCAGCTAACTCCTTGGGCAGCTCTAAGCGGTAAGCCACTTCTCCAATTCTTTCGACGATAGGGTACGGTCCCATGTACCTTGGCTTAAGCTTCTTCAATTTTCTATGCTCATTATTCCCTCTAAAGGTTCTCAACTTCAAATAGACCATATCACCAACCTCAAAAGATAACTCCTCCCTTCGCTGATCAGCATAACTTTTCTGCCGGTCATGGGCTTCCTTCATCCTGATCTTAAGCATTTCCACTTGCTCAGATGCGTCCCTCAGCAATTCTGGTTCTAACTCTCTCATTTCTTCTACTTCTGTCCAACAGAGAGGTGTACGACAAGGTCTCCCATAAAGAGCTTCGTACGAAGCCATTCCTATACTGGCATGATAACTGTTGTTGTAAGCAAACTCTGCTAAGGGAAGATGCTTCTCCCAGCTTCCTTCCCAATCCAGGACACAAGCACTTAGCAGGTCCTCCAAGGTCCTAATCGTCCTTTCCGATTGGCGTCCATTTGAGGATGATAGGCTGTGCTCAAGTGAACCTTTGTTCCCAATGCCTTCTGAAATGCTTGCTAGAAACTAGCTGTAAACTTCGGATCTCGATCAGACACAATGCTCACTGGAACTCCATGCAATCTCACTATCACATCAATATACTTCTGCGCCAACTGCTCGACTCCATCTGTCTTTTTAATTGGCACAAAGTGAGCTGATTTAGTAAGACGGTCTACGATTACCCAAATCGCATTCTTCTTATTTAGTGTCCTTGGCAGTCCCGTCACAAAATCCATTGTCACCATGTCCCATTTTCATTCTGGTAATGGCCAGTTCTGGAGTAGTCCACTTGGTGCCATTTGCTCCGCCTTCACTTGCTGGCACGTAGCACACTGAGAAATCCAAGCAGCAATGTCACGCTTCATACATGCCCAATGGTAATAGCGTTTCAGGTCCCGATACATCTTGGTGTTTCCAGGGTGGATAGCAAATTTGGACTGATGGGCTTGACTCAACACCTCAGTCCTTAGCTCATCATCCTTAGGAACGCAAACCCGATTCTTGTACATGTAGGCTCCATTATCTGCCTGCTGGAAACAGCATTGTCCAATGCTTCTAATCCGGCGGCGTCATCCTCTACTTCAACAACATACAGATTCAACCTCGCCATTGTTGCTATCAGTTCCTGTGTTTCTTTGATCTCAGAAACATCACTCCTCCTTCTACTCAAGGCATCAACTACATGATTAGCTTTTCCGAATGATATGAAATCTCTAGATCATAGTCTGCCAACAACTCTATCCATCTCCTCTGCCTCAGATTCAGATCACTCTGGGTGAACACATGCTCCAAACTTTTATGATCTGTGAATATGTGCACCTTCTCTCCATATAAGTATGCACGCCATATCTTAAGAGCAAAGACTACAGCGGCTAGCTCTAAGTCATGAGTTGGGTAGTTCACTTCATGCTTCCGAAGTTGCCTGGATGCATATGCTATGACCTTCCCCTCCTGCATAAGCACACATCCTAATCCTGATCCAGAGGCGTCGGTCTATACATCATAAGGTATTCCTGTCCTCGGGAGTACTAACACTGGAGTTTCTGTGAGGCTCTTCTTCAGCTCCTCAAAAGTCTGGGATCTCTTCTCTGTCCACTCAAACTTCACATTCTTTCCAATTAGACTGGTGAGCGGCTTTGAAATTCTAGAGAAATTCGGCACAAAGTTGCGATAATAACCTGCCAAACCCAAAAAGCTGCGGACCTCGGCGACACTCTTAGGCACAGGCCATTCTGTCACTGCAGTGATCTTCTCAGGATCTACTGCCACTCCTGCTTCCGAAACAACATGCCCAAGGAATCCTATCTTCTTTTGCCAGAAGCTGCACTTGCTTAGCTTCACAAAAAGCTGCTGATCCCTTAACTTCTGGAGAATCATTCCCAAATGGCATTCATGCTCCCTTTCACTTCTTGAGTAGACCAAAATATCATCAATAAAAACAATCACACACTTATCCAAGTGCTCCCAAAAAACATCATTCATCAACTTCATGAAAACTGCAGGCGCATTGGTCAATCGAAACGGCATCACCACAAACTCATAATGCCCAGAGCGAGTTCGAAATGCTGTCTTGTGGATATCTTCTTCTGCTATCCAAATCTGATGGTAGCCAGATGCTAAATCAATCTTGGAGAACCATGAAGCTCTTTCTAACTGGTCCAATAGCTCATCAATTCTCGGAAAAGGATACTTTTTCTTGATGCTCACCTTATTCAATCCTCTATAGTCGATGCAAAGTCGAAAGCTCCCATCTTTCTTCTTTACAAACAACACTGGTGCTTTCCATGGCGAGCTACTTGGCCGAATAAATTCTTTATCCGTCAAGTCCTCCAACATCTTCTTTAGCTCAGCCATCTCTGGTGGTGCCTAACGATATGGGACCTTCGAAACAAGGGCCATGCCTGGTTCTACTTCAATAGTGAAGTCCACTTCCCTCCTTGGTGGTGGTCCAGTTAATGGCTCAAATACATCCGCATACTCATTTGCCACTGGTATCTCCTTAAGGCTTTTGCCTGCCCCCTCTTCAGCCATAGAGATTGTCGCTATGAATGCTTCACATCCTTCCTCCATAAGATTCTCTGCATGAATCGTTGAGATGATTGGCACTCCTACATCAGTTTTTACTCCTTGAAAAACTAATTGCCCTCCTTGCTGTGGAAGATAAGCTCTCGACCTCCGACAATTCAAGACGACTCCATAATGCTTCAGCCAATCCATCCCAAAAATAACATCATAGAGGTTCAACTCCATTTCCACTAGATTCCATGGAAATCCTGCACCTTTCAACAAAATTAGTACATCTTCATGTACCCCAATGGTCCTTACTTGTTCATTCCCAGCAGTTTTCACTGCCTTAGACCTAGGAATGAACTTCCTAGAAAAAGTCCAACACTTGGTCAACCTCGGGCTCACGAAACTATGAGTGGCACCGGTGTCGAACAAGGTATATACAATCGCACCCCCTACTGAGACCGATCCTACATGATTCATACTTATGTCTAGTTATGCATTTCCATTCTACATTCCTATTCACGAGCAACATATAGAATCACTCAAACATTTACTTACCAGCGATTGGTGTGGCTCCCTTAGGATCTCCAATGGCGAAGACACGAGGTCCAACAGCCTGCCTCTTAGCTGGTGGTGCTCCTGGCGCTGCTCCTCCTTCCTGCAGAACAAGCGGTGGCATCCTGCAATCTTTCTTGAAATGACCTGATCTCCTGCAGCGATAACACTTGCCAATCCTTGCAGTACTTGGGCAATCCCTGCCGTGATGACCCACTCCTCCACATCCGTAGCATTTAATTAATCCACACGGTTCGGTGTGCCTCTTCCGACAACGCTGGCACTCTAGAGCATTTCCGTTGGCTCTCCCTGCTGCCATATCATCCCATGTCCTCTTTGGTGCCTCTAGGGTACGGGGTGCTCGGACTTGACCTGCCTGGTCCTCCTCAGCTCATCCAAATTGGCTTCCTGAATGGCAGCTGTCTCCACAAGTTCCACTAATGTGGGGTACCTCCTGATAGAACATCTGCTCCTCAACTCCAACTTCAGGCCCTTCATGAATTGACGGACCAAGTCAGCCTGAGTGAAATGCTTCCTGGAGAACCTCCTCAACCTGTTGAACTCCTCCTTGTACTCCCTCACAGTACGGTTTTCCTGATGCAGGTCTTCAAAGGCACTCTCCATCTGATCCAAGGCTTCGGGTGGAAAATATTCCTTAGCAAATGCTTCCTTGAAATCATTGTAAGTCAACTCATACCGACCCTGAGTTGCTTCCACCACACCATCCCACCATATCAGCGCCTCTTCCTTCAGATACTGCACTGCTAAGTCCTTCCGGTAACCATCCGGACATCTCATGGCATCAAAATTCCTCTCCAACCTCTTCCTCCAGTTATCTGCAGACATTGGGTCAGACCTCCCACCAAAAGCTTCCATCCCCATATCCTTTAGATGCTTCATGGCCTGATAATATGTCAGTCCAAACACATTGACATTCGCAGGAAGCGGAGGCACATACTGCTGCTGAACAAACACTGGTGGCGGCACATTCTGAGGCTGAACAAACACTGGCGGCACAACCACAGGTGGCGGTTCATGCACTGGCGGCGGAGGCGCATTCTACTGATGCTGCGGCTGCTGCTGCTCCTGCTGCTGCTGAGCTTTCACACCCACTCCTTGGTTCAAGTGGCGGAGGCGCATTCTACATACATCTCCCGATAGCGTTGCAGCTCCTCCAAGACTGCAGCATGAGCTGCTTCTGCTGCTGCAGCTGCAGGCACTTGAACAGGTACATCTCCCTCAGGATTCCCAGTCTGCTGGTTCACTGGAACTCGGTTCACACTCCCTGTCATGTCAGTGGTCTCCTCATCCCCACTTGAACGACGAGCTTGGGATCTGGTGCGCAGATTTCTGGCTTTCGGAGGCATCTACATTGCACAACATGAGAGAATAGATAAGTCAGTCTGGTCCCGTAAAGACTGAACTTCCTGCAAATAAAAATTGACAAACAGTAACTAGAGAGACTATTCTAGGTGGTGGTTTTCTTTGTTGAAAACATTTGAAAAATCTTTGAACTTTGAAATTATTATTTTTTTCCAAAATTTTTTTTTCTTTTTAAACCCGAAAATATTTGAAAACTTTTAGAAATATATATCTATATATTTTTTTTTGAAAATCTAATTCCCAATCCCACTACTCTAAACTAGACACTCTCTCTATTCCTAACTCGAACCTAGGCTCTGATACCAATTGTAACACCCCGGTCCTGGGTTCCAAAGGAAACGAGACTAAACCGGCAGTATTATCTAACCTAGCCTATAATTTCTGAATAATCCTTACATCTTATTCCAAATTAAACCAAATCCAGTCTTACAATAGAAATAAAAACTTGAATAAATCCGAAAATAAGCAGAAAACAATGTCTTAAAAGAAAATACGAAAAATAGTTTTTAAAGTGATAAAAATCTTCCTCCATCTCTGAAGACACACCACACTAGAGCTACTCGTCTAGTTCCTCCCAGACATCATCACAATCACATTCATCACACACCTGCAATATGGATTTAAAAGAGAGGGGTGAGTAATTTGGGGATATTACTCAGTGAGAACCAAACCAGGCTTCCCTCCCACTCATTCATTTTCCACCAACATGTCAAGAATAAATCCAACAAGCAACACACAAGCATCCTAGCGATGCACAAACAACTAGCAAGCAATGATGTCTCCAACCCGCCTATCACACAAGGCCACACCTCTAGCCATACAGGCTCCGAGAAGGATCGGCGTACCTTCCCCCACCGTTGAACTACCGCTATATCCACACAGACAACAATAGTCCAGCAAACAAGTCCATACCTTGGTACATTATCACCGCGATGTACACCTGATCTAGCTACACTACCAATTACTAACTACACATCAGGGTGAACAATCAAACATGCTGGTTCTTCCTCTAATGAGATCCTTGATCTTTTCATTAGACTTACACATGGATCTAGCTAGATGCATAAGAAAACATCCTAGGCTCATCAGATCTAAACTCCACACACCAGAAGAAGACAAAAGAATAAAAAAAAACCTAGATCTAATCCTCACCTTGGGCTAAAAGCAGATCTGACTTAAGGAGAACTGGTAGCAAAGGAATCAAGGAGTTTCTGTGAAGGAGGAGGCTGACGACCACTCCTCCTCTCAGACAGCGGCGGCGGCGGCTTCCCTTCTCTCCCTCGGCGGCGGCGAGCTTCTCTCTCTCTCTCACTCTCTTTCTTTTTGCTTTAGTGGCTAGGTTTAAAAGAATGAAAATGAGACTCTTTCTCATTTAATTCTTCACTTAAATATGGAGGCAAATTAGGGTTGCTGGAGCGGGCCTGGTCTTGATGGGCTTTTCCCAATTGGGCCTGAATTGGGATGTTACACTCTCCTTCCTCCGCAAAGAAATCCAAAACGGGGTCTCTCTCTGTGGTTTGAACACTCGATCACACACACCAGAGAGAGAGCGAAAAGGAGGAGAGAGAAATATAGGTGAAGCGAGCTTCTGCTGCAAAGGAGAAACCTCTCTCCATTTTATACGACTTAAAAAACGACGAACTTCTTTACTGTTTTTGCTCATGTGGGTCCTGTACCAGACTCTAACTAGTAATTACCCCCTTTTTATTGAATTATTTTTGTTTGCTCTCTTTGCACCGTTGATTATGATTTGGTGTTCATCAACGGTTCTTGATTTTTTTATGGACTTGGAAAAAGTATGTTGACTTTAGATATCTAGTTTATAGTCAGGATCAGATTGTTATAAATATATTGATTATACATTTGTAATAGATTTCTCTCCAAACTACTTAGCTATTAAGTATTCATCTCCTTTGGATATTCATTTTCCTTAGATCACTTTGTCCCCAAGTTTCAAAAACTTTGTCTCTAAGCCTCGCTAATATATATAAGTGAGCTTGACTTTGTAAACATGATATTCTAGTGAGAGAAATAATAAGAGATCTTGATATTGTTCTTCATTTTCTAACTCTCTCTCTCTAAGTCTTTCTTCTTTAGTGTTTACATATATACGAACGCTTTTCCAAAGTTGTTTTTTACACGTTATCAGCACAACGTTCTACTTGCTCGTTCGTATATGGAAAACAAGATCATCTCTCTGTTCAATTTTAAGTTAGCATGGCAAATTTGGCAAAACTTGAGATCCCTGTTCTTGATGTGTCTAGGAAGAATTACATGTCATGGACAGTAGGTGCAAAAATGCATCTAAGAGGAAATGAGCTTCTCAAAGCTATTGAAAAGTCAGAAACGACTTCTGATGAGAAAAAAGCGAAAGCTATGATCTTTTTGCTCCACCACATCCATGATGATTTAAAAGAGGAATACATCATGAAAGAAGATCCTGCATATCTTTGGCAGTCACTAAAAGACAAGTTTGATCACCAGAAATATGTGATCTTACCGAAAATCAAGCATGACTGGTTGAATCTCCGGTTCCAGGTTACAAAAGTGTTTGTGAATATAATTCTGCGATGTTCGGAATCACTTCCAGGATGATGTTATGTGGAGCTAAAGTAAGTGATTTTGATATGATCGAAAAAACTCTTCAAACATTCCATCCTGGAAATGTAATCCTGCAGCAACAATACCGGGTGAAAGGAAGCGTGAGTACCATATCTGGTAATGCAAAGATTATATTAGGCTCTGGAAGAGCAAGTTTTTCAATG
The DNA here is from genome assembly GCF_000478725.1 of Eutrema salsugineum. Classification (NCBI taxonomy): domain Eukaryota; kingdom Viridiplantae; phylum Streptophyta; class Magnoliopsida; order Brassicales; family Brassicaceae; genus Eutrema; species Eutrema salsugineum. The sequence goes on along the minus strand of NW_006256686.1, from coordinate 7,067,600 downwards.
CCAAATGGGACTAAATTTGATGTGCAAGATGCATTATATTCCCCCGAGTCTCATAGAAACTTGATAACTTTTTAGGATATTGATAGTTAAGACTTTTTTGGTCTCAGGGCTATCAATCCCCTTGTCAATGTATCACAAAAAGGTTATCAATCAAAGAATGTGGTGATAGACACAAAGCTATGTGATCAGTTTCTCAATTCAAGCAAGCAAGTGTGGTTTTGATTGATTATGACAACTACAAACTTAAAACAAGATTAATGACTAAAGAAGAAGTAAGCAATGACAAGTAATGTGATTATGAAATGATGGAGGCATGAGATTCTAGACATGCTAGTTGGCTAGGGTGCTTTGGTGCTAAACTAGGAATGCTAATGACAATGATGAGACATGATTCAAATGATTAAGAACTCTAATCTAGATTAATCTTCTCATGAAGGCATTAACCCCTACACTAATCCATTTTCAAACCAAATCATCATTTGTGAAATATGAATCAGTGAGCATTAATAAACAGTTCTAGAAGATCATTCAAGCAAATAACAATACATCATCATGCAGCAAATGCTTAAATATCTAATACAGCTCTTTCAGGAATTTCTTCAAACACTTTTGGTGCATGAAATTCCTAGAATCTAGATCTCAGGTTATATGCAAGGATCTAGCATAGAGAACAGCTGTTTAGAGAGAAGAAAAAAATGAATCTAGCCCTAAGCACTCCTAATCTAACACTTTAACACCCTAACCTACACATCTAGAACCTCATTGATGCGAGTTGTAAACGGGGTTGGTTGTTTTCGTTTTACTAAGCTTCAGGTTTTAAATTTATAACCCCTAAATGTCTGCAAGTGCACAGATGTGCGCTGTAGTACTTAGGGTATCGATCCACAGAGACTTAGTTGTTTCAGTACGAATTCAACGCAACGCTTAAATCAGATTAGAACTAAAAGGGTTTTGGGTTTTGGTTTTGGGTTTTGGTTGTCACTAAATCTAAATTAGAAAGCAAAGAAAACAAAAGAAATTGAAGGCAATTAAAACAAGTAAAAAGCGATTAAACTAAGGCTAATGAAAGCAGGTAATAGGCGAATAAAAAGCAAATAGAATTGAAGGTAAAAATCGATTGAAACTAGAAGGCTGTAAACAATTAAAGACAAACGTTGGGGCTCAAGGGGTTTCGCAGGGGTTCATGGACTAAGCTATGTCGATTTTAAACAAGTGATAAAGATAATCAACTACGTATGTTTTAGAACTCGAGGCACGGAAGTATGAATAGCCTACTTTTGCAGCACTAAACAACTATCTCTCGCAACCCTAATCAGTAGGTTTCCACTCTGATTCTGGAAGGGAGAAGATGCAATAGCAGAACAAGACTCATCAATATTCACAACTTAACTACAGGTAGGTTTCCACTCCTATAGTAGAATTGCTCGTTTCACCCTAGTTCAGACAATCAATGAAAGCTTTCGCAACGTATCATATCGGATCGGCTTCTAAGTGGCCAGCAAAGAATCACGCAGTAAGATTAAAGGCAAACGAAGAACATCTAGAAGATTATAAATCCTAAATCTATCGATTCATAAGCAAAGACACATGAAATTCCCTTTGAACGATCCCTTTAAACCCAACTGGGTAACTACTCAAACATATTGTAACAAAGCATCATAAACGAAATTGAAAGTGCAGGAAACTAAAGAAAAGAAAGAAGAAAAACGAAGAATGGAGAAGCAGAAGGAGGCGCGATGGTCACTCCTGCGGCGGCTCCTCTTTGAAGACGGTGGCCTCTCTCTCTCTCTCTAGGGTTTGTGTAAGTTTCGGTTCTATTGGTCTCTGCCTCTTTAGAATGACCTAAAGAGGGTATTTATAGCTTCTGGGGTGGTCCTGGACACTTAGGGCTTCAAAAATAACGAAAGGAATTGATCTGGGCTTTAATTAAATCGTCGGGAAAGTGAACGACCAAGTTCCGCGGTCGCGGTGGCTCTACCCGCGGGAAAATGGGTGTTTGCCGCGGTCCCGGCACTTGCTCTCCTCCGGAACTGCATTTTCTGTCATTCTTGCATCTGGATTATCTGAAGATCTAACCGTTGGATTGTCTCCAAACCAAGTGCATTAGAAAGCTGGTTGGATCCTCTATGTTGTCTCAAATTTTGGGGGTGATCAGACGGTGAGAAGGTCTTCATCGCTTGTCATACTTCTGACGGTCCGCATTTATCCAAAATTGCTCATTTGTTCCAAATTGCATATCTTTTGCCCAAGTTTCCTGTAAAGTCTTTTGAAACTCTAAAACATTGAAAACACTTTAAAAACATTGAAAACAGAGTTAAAACACCTGCATAAGATACAATCATGATCCATAAAAGTGGTTAAAATACGGTGTTATCAACTCCCCCAGACTTACCTTTTTGTTTGTCCTCAAACAAACTTAAGTCAGGAAAGAAATTTTTGAAAACTGCAGGAACTAAACAATATCTCAGTGACCGTCCTTCTAAACCATAACTTATCGTGAAACATCTATTTGGATCTAGTCTAGAAAATTCTCACCAAAATATAAGCAAACTAGTCCGTTAATCCGTCATGCGAAAATCTACACACTTAGATCTGACTTCCAGTCAACTAGCTCTTAACATTCATTAGAAATCTCGGTGGTTCTCATCAAAGAAAGTCTAGGCAAGGCAATCTAGGCTAGGTGTAAAAAGGGTTATTCTAGGGGTAAGGCTTAAAGTGTTTACGGGTTACCTGAAGATCTGGAGAATGCAAGATATTATGCAAAACCGCAAGAGAGAGTGAAGCTGTTGGTATCCACAGTTTTCAGTCACTTTCTTCTTGCCATAGATTACTGGCCTTCTTCCTCAGGTTCTCTCCTAACTCCCCTAGACTTAGATTTTTGTAAATCTTTCAAAAACATAGCTCTATAAACGCTTAGTAGATTCTTCTTGCTCCACAAATTTCGACAATCTAGGACTCATTAGGCTTTTTGTTTCCCTCTCTCTTTTCATTCGTTTTTTTTTTAGAAAGAGAGGGAACACCTTTAGATATAGAGTCTTAGAGAGCACGAAATTACCAGTTAAGATTTGTCTTGTAAAGCTTCTTGATGTTTCTGATACTCTTCCTTCCCAATTCCATTCAGTTTCCTTTGTGAGTGACTGAAAACTGCGTCCCTCCTCTTCTCTCCGATGTTTTTGCACATATCTGCTGATATAAACTAAAGAGAGAATGCACGAGGATTGAAAACAAGGGTATTGGGTTTAGGGTATGGTACCAGATAAAGATAAACTAGTCATCTAGGACGACAAAGAGTGGTAAAAGTGATGGTAAAAGACGTCCTAGATGTGTATGTCGATGCCTGCCTAAAATCAATGATGAGAAAATTAAATGTCAATATTAAGGTCAAATAAAATGAGCTAGTATATCCTGTCAGAAAGAATCTCCATGAATAGAAGTCCTCTGGTGGGATTTCGTAATGCAAGTACTTAGCTACCGCCTAGTCTAGGCCTAAATCACAAAAAGAGCAAAAAACGAGGAAATAGCGTAGAAGCACACTGGTCTAATTCATCATAGTAATGTTTATTGTGTTCCTGGTTTGAAAACTTTTTTGAAAAACATTTGTTTTCTTTTTTTTTTTTTTTTTTTTTTTTTTTTTTGAAAACGGATTTTTAAAATTTGTATGAAAAACTTTTTGAAAAATTTTATGTGTCCAAAACAAACTCAAAACAAATCAAATGTCATTAGTAACGGATGAACATCCTCCCCCAGACTTATTTCACACTGTCCTCAGTGTGATAAATCTTGGAAAGAATGGTAAAGAAAATAGAAAAGTTGAAATGTTTAAGTGAACTTATCGTGCTGGAGAGTGCTGCTCGTCTTTTGAATCTATTCTTCCTTATTGAAAACCTGAAATTAAATGAAACAGAAACAAAGCAATGGAAATAGAAAATAAAGGTCAAAGGGAAATAGATAAAATACCAAGTGGGTTGCCTCCCACTAAGCGCTTGTTTCAAGTCGTTAGCTTGACATTGTGGTTCGATTAGACTTAACCGGGGTCGTGACACTCCTTGGTCTCATCATTGGCCGATGATGGATCAATCAAAAACATCACTTCTCTTTCGTCTTCGGTTTCTTCAGCCAGATATGGCTTTACACGCTGTCCATTCACTGTAAATGAGTTTCCGGTTCTGTCCCATAGGACTATGGCTCCATATGGCTTGACTTCCTTTATCGTGAAGGGTCCTGACCATCTTGAACGTAATTTTCCTGGAAAAAGCTTAAGACGAGAATTGAAAAGAAGAACTTTATCGTTAGGAGCAAAAGTTCTATGAATAATCTTCTTATCATGATATGCTTTAGTCTTCTCCTTGTAGATCTTCGAGTTTTCGTAGGCATTGTGTCGGATTTCTTCTAACTCATGAAGTTGAAGTAGTCTTCTTTCTCCAGCCGTTTTCAAGTTCATATTCATCTCCTTGATAGCCCATTGCGCCTTATACTCGAGTTCTACTGGAAGGTGACATGCTTTTCCGTAAACTAGGTTGAATGGTGTTGTTCCTAACGGTGTCTTGAATGCCGTTCGATATGCCCATAATGCATCGTCAAGCTTTGTAGACCAATCCTTGCGATGAACTGCAATAGTTTTCTGCAAAATCGACTTGATTTCTCTGTTTGAGATCTTTACTTGACCGCTGGTTTGGGGATGGTAGGGAGAAGCAACTTTATGTGTAACTCCATTCTTTCTAAGAAGATTCTCGAAAACGCTGTTGATGAAATGCGATCCTCCGTCGCTTATCACAATTCTAGGAACTCCAAAACGCGGGAATATAACATATTTAAACAGCTTCATGACAACTTTTGCATCATTGGTGGGACTAGCGACTGCTTCAACCCACTTAGAGACGTGTCTACTGATACTAAAATGTATTGGTTTCCAAAAGAAGTAGGAAAGGGTCCCATAAATCTATTCCCCAGACATCGAAAATTTCGACTTCGAGAATAAAATTTTGAGGCATCTCATTCCTTTTGCTTATATTGCCCATCCTTTGGCATTTATCGCATCGCTATATATAAGCTTGAGTATCTTTGAACAAAGTAGGCCACCAAAAACCTGCTTGCAAGATCTTTGAAGCGGTTTTGAAGGTTGCAAAATGTCCTGCGTAAGACGAGCTATGGCATCCGAATAAAATTCCTTCCATCTCTTCTTCAGCCACGCATCTTCGGAATAACCCATCAGCACATCTCTTATAGAGATAGGGTTCATCCCAAAAATAATGTCTTATGTCTTTCAGAAAGTTTTTCTTCCTATAACCAAAGAATTGTGGTGGTTCTACATTGGCTGCTAAGTAATTCGCTATGTGCCTAAACCATGGGGTGTTGAAAGCATCTGCTCGTCGCATTAGAGGACGTGGTGGTGCGGTATTGGCATTGGGGGTAGTATCTATTGCATAGATGTTTTCTTCAGGCAAACTGTGATATGTTCATAATTTGCATCATTTAGGTTGCATAAATCATTCCAAATCATGTTTTATTTCATGTATTTTAGGTCCTTAGGGTTTGTTTTAGAACTTAGGAGATGCATTAGGTCCCAATGAGTCTTTGCATGTTTTGAGTGTCTATCAGGTGATTATGGAGCTGAAAAGATGAATCCAGGAGGTGGAATGGTGAGCAGAGCTTGAAAAAGTGGAAAACTTGAGTCTATGGAGGTTATCGGCCATTCTCGCTGGCCAGGAAGGTTTTACCGGCCATTTTCATGTACCGCGGGAAGCTTTACCGGCCATTTTCACGTACCGCGAATTAAGTATATCGGCCAAAATCTCCGGGTGCGAACGAGTCTCAGAAATCACCTGTCCGGGGAGCCTTCCGGTCCGATTCAGATGGCGGGTCCTTCATAGAAGTTGGAGAGCATTGAAGCACGGTCTCATAGCAATTGGAATCGTAGAATTCGGACGCGTGAGCAGAGAGATAAGCTCGTCGGAAGAAACCCCTGTCTCGCAGGTATTCCGGACCGAGCAGATCAGTTCTGAAGGATGCGAAGGACGGTGCACTTCCAGGCCGATTCAGCTTCCGGGTCCTTCATGAGAATCAGAGACATTTGAGTCTTCTTTCCAGAACGTCCAAGAGCATTCAATTCGGATCTATGAGCAGGAAGATACGGCCTCCGGAATGGACACATGTCTAGACGCCTCTCTCTGGTCGTATACATGCACTGCAAAGATGTGCCCTCCAGGAAGCCTTCCACCTCCCAAGCACTGAAACTTCCTTCACAAAGTTGGAGATAAATGAGTCCTCTGTCTTCTGCAACCGAAATCATTCAATTCGGACAGTATCACAGGAGTTACACTCCTCCGGATGCGAAGTGATCTAAGCTG
>NW_006256686.1:7057284-7059092 GCF_000478725.1 Eutrema salsugineum | reverse complement strand
CAAGCACAACTTTCAAAGGGTCATTCCAACCCAAGAATCAATTTGGTCAGAATCAGAGTTTTGGTCAGCAACAGCAACCATTTCAGGGCACTGGTTACACTTCACAGCAGCCAAAGGCACCACCAGGGTTTGGTCCACCACAGTTCCAACAGCAGGCGCCGGTTCAACAACAGTTTCAGCCACCAATGGTTCAACAGCAGCCACAGATGGGTACAGATATGGTTGGTATTCTGCAACAACTACTTCAGGGTCAACAGACTATGCAGCAGGAAATCAAGGAACTGAAGCAAAACCAGGCATCAAGCTCAAGGAACCAAGGTCACCTACCTGGAAAACCAGAACCCAACCCCAAGGAATATGCCAAGGCCATAACACTGAGGAGTGGCAAGGAGTTACCTGGTATTGAGAACAACAATGTGATCATTGAGGACAATGATCAACCTGAGGGGGAGGCAGCCTTAAAGGATGATCAAGTTGCTGAGAAACCAAGGTCAGAAAAGGGTAAAGAGGTAGCAAAGGAACCAGAACCAGAGAAGAAGTATGTGCCACCACCTCCATACCAACCCAAGCTCCCATTTCCAGGGAGATTTAAGAAGCAACTAGTGGACAAGGCAAGAGCTGTATTTGAGAAGGCACTCAAAGAGACACCACTCACAATGCCTCTCATTGATGCATTCTTAATGATGCCAAAGATGGGGAAGTTTTTGAAGGATGCTATTCTGAACAAGACAAAAGAGCTTCAAGGCATGGTAGTACTAAGTCATGAATGCAGTGCTATCATTCAGAGGAAGTCCATTCCAAGGAAGTTAACTGATCCAGGGAGCTTCACACTCCCCTGTGCCATTGGACCTCTTCTATTCTCTGGATGTCTTTGTGATTTAGGAGCATCAGTCATCTTGATGCCATTCTCCATAGCACAGAAGCTGGGCTTTAGAGTTTTCAAACCTTCAAAGATTTCTCTTATCCTTGCAGATAGATCAGTTAGATTGCCTGTTGGTATGTTGGAAGATCTACCTGTCAAGATAGGTGGTTTTGAGGTTCCAACAGATTTTGTTGTGCTGGAGATGGATGAAGAGCCAGTAGATCCTCTTATCTTGGGCAGACCATTCTTAGCCACTGCAGGAGCTATTATTGATGTGAGAGGTGGGATAATAGAGCTTCAACTTGGGTCTGAAAAGCTCAAGTTTGATGTGAATGAGATGATGAAGAAGCCCACCATTGAAGGTCAATGTTTCTATGTAGAGACAATGGATCAGTTGGCTGATGAGTTGCTTGAGGAGCTGAACACAGAGGATCCTCTTCAAGCTACTCTGACTCAAGAACAAGGAGACAATGGGCTCTTGGCTGAAGCAAGTGAAGGGTATAAGCTGTATCTGGACAATGCAAGAGAGCTGGGTCCTGAAACAAGGTTTGTGGAGCTGGAACAGAATGGCACTGAGGTTTTTGCAATCCAAGAATCAGTCACCAGCCAAAGCAGCTTGGACCAGGACTGGAATGAGGCTGATGCACCCTCTGTTGAGCTCAAACCTCTACCAACAGGGCTCAGGTATGCTTTCTTAGGACTAAACTCCACATATCCTGTCATCATCAATGATAGCCTATTAGAGGACCAAGAGAGTGCATTGCTGAATGAAATAAGAAAGTTCAGGAGAGCCATAGGGTATTCTTTGGCTGATATTAGAGGGATCTCTCCTGACATCTGCACCCATAGGATCCACCTAGAGGACCAATCTATGTCCTCTATTGAGCACCAACGTAGACTTAACCCCAACCTTAGGGAAGTGGTTAAGAAGGAGATACTAAAGCTT
>NW_006256686.1:7053357-7056963 GCF_000478725.1 Eutrema salsugineum | reverse complement strand
CCCCAAGAAAAGGTGGGATCACAGTGGGTGAAAAACGATAAGGATGAACTCATAGCTCAAAGAACCATAACTGGCCACCGCATGTGCATTGACTATAGGAAATTGAATTCTGCTTCTAGAAAAGATCATTTTCCTTTACCATTCATTGATCAAATGCTTGAAAGGTTAGCTAATCATCCTTATTTTTGTTTTCTCGATGGGTACTCTGGATTTTTCCAAATTCCCATAGATCCAAGAGATCAAGAGAAAACAACATTCACATGCCCTTATGGCACTTATGCTTATAGGAGAATGCCTTTCGGTTTATGTAATGCACCGGCTACTTTTCAAAGGTGTATGATGCACATTTTCTCTGACATTATTGAAGAGAAAGTTGAGGTGTTCATGGATGACTTTAGTGTCTATGGCTCCTCCTTCTCGGATTGTCTCTCTAATTTGACACAGGTGTTGGAGAGATGTGAGCAACACAGCTTGGTGCTGAACTGGGAGAAGTGTCATTTCATGGTGCAAGAAGGGATAGTTCTTGGGCACAAGATCTCTGAAAAGGGCATTGAGGTTGATAAGGCAAAGGTGGAGGTTATGGTGAATCTGCAAACCCCCACTTCAGTTAAAGGGATAAGGAGCTTCCTGGGTCATGCAGGGTTTTATAGAAGATTCATAAAGGACTTCTCAAGGATTGCCAGGCCCTTAACAAGACTGTTGTGCAAGGAGGTGGATTTCATCTTTGATGTTGAATGTGAAGAAGCCTTTAAGTTGATCAAGGAGGCATTGGTTAGTGCACCAATAGTTCAGGCACCAGACTGGTCCCTACCTTTTGAGGTCATGACAGATGCTTCTGACTTTGCTGTTGGAGCAGTACTTGGACAAAAGAAAGACAAGAAGTTGCATGTGATCTACTATGCCAGTAGAACACTTGACTCTGCCCAAGAGAAGTATGCTACAACTGAAAAGGAAATGCTGGCAATAGTTTTTGCCTTTGATAAGTTCAGAAGCTACCTGGTGGGATCAAAGGTCATTGTGTATACTGATCATGCAGCCCTCAGGTACTTGATGACCAAGAAAGATGCCAAACCAAGGCTGTTGAGATGGGTTCTATTGCTCCAAGAGTTTGATATGGAGGTGCTTGATAAAAAGGGGATTGAGAATGGTGCTGCAGACCATCTCTCAAGGCTGAGGATTGAAGAAAAAGTCCCCATAGATGATGCTTTGCCTGAAGAGTCTCTGATGGTGCTCCATTCATACTTGGAGTTTGAGGAAGTAGAGAGCATTCAAGAAAGGAGGATGCCTTGGTTTGCAGATATAGTGAACTATCTTGCATGTGGGGTGGAGCCCCCTGAATTGGATGCTTACAAGAGAAAAAAATTCTTCAGAGATGTCCAGAGATACTATTGGGATGAGCCCTACCTCTATGTTCTGAACAAGGATCAGTTATACAGAAGATGTCTTGCTGAAGAGGAGATGCAACCTGTGTTGCAGGAATGTCATGGTTCTGCTTTTGGAGGTCACATGGGGGCATTCAAAACTGTAGCAAAGGTTCTTCAAAGTGGGTTCTGGTGGCCTACAATGTTCAAAGATGCCCAATTGGTGGTTTCAGCTTGTGATGCCTGTCAGAGGCATGGAAATATATCTAAAAGAAGTGAGATGCCTCAGAACCCCATTCTAGAAGTGGAGATCTTTGATTGTTGGGGGATTGACTTTATGGGACCTTTTATTTCATCCTTTGGAAATCAATACATACTTGTTGCTGTGGACTATGTGTCCAAATGGGTTGAGGCCATTGCTTCCCCTACCAATGACTCCAAGGTTGTAGTCAAGCTGTTTAAGAGCATCATATTTCCAAGGTTTGGAGTTCCAAGGGTTGTCATTTCTGATGGAGGATCCCACTTTTTGAACAAGACTCTGGAAGGTTTATTGAGAAAGCATGGAGTTAAACACAAGATAGCTACTCCATATCACCCCCAAACTAGTGGCCAAGTGGAGGTATCTAATAGACAAATCAAGGCCATTCTGGAAAGGACTGTCAGCTCAACCAGAAAAGATTGGAGCAAAAGGCTGGATGATGCATTATGGGCTTACAGGACTGCCTTTAAAACTCCAATTGGAACATCACCATTCAGTCTGCTATATGGGAAGAGCTGCCACCTTCCTGTGGAGTTGGAGTACAAAGCTATGTGGGCTGTGAAGTTTCTAAACTTTGATATCAAGACAGCTCAGGAGAAAAGAATCATGCAACTCCATGAGCTTGAGGAGATTAGGCTTGAGGCTTTTGAAAGCTCAAAGATCTATAAGGAGAAGACCAAAGTCCTGCATGACCAAAAGATTTTAAAGAGAGAGTTCAAGTGTGGTGATTTGGTCTTGCTTTTCAACTCCAGACTTAAGTTGTTTCCAGGAAAGCTTAAGTCTAGGTGGTCTGGACCTTTCAAAGTTCTTGAAGTGAGGCCTTATGGTGCCATTGTCTTGGAAGGAAAAAATGGTCAGGAATTTGTGGTGAATGGACAGAGAGTCAAGCATTACTTAGTTTCACAAGGGAAAGAGGAAGCTACATCAGTTCCTCTTCTTGATCCACCAGCCTGTTAACCAGGTTCTCAAAGTCAAACTTAGAGACTTTAAACAAAGTGCTCTTGGGAGACACCCCAAGCTTATCTTTGTACATAGTTCTTCTGATTTCTTCTCTTTTCTTTTATGTTTTAGAACTTTCTGATGGGTTTTGTGAGTTGGTCTCAGGTACTAAGTGATCTTTGGAGGACATAGCTCAGTGATGAATGGAAAGAAGCATGTGAGAGAGCTGAGAGAAGTGTTTAAGGCCAGAAAAACGTTTAAGTCCCAAAAGCTGCGGCCTAGGAGTGCGGGTCAGAAGAGAAGAGCCCAGGCCGCAGCAAGGTTCGGAATTTACTCCGGCCTGGGCGTGCGACCTGGAAAGAGGAAGGCCGAGCCGCACAGAAAGAAGAAGGCCCGAAACGTTTAAGTCCCATTTACTGCGGGATGGTTGCGCGGGTCAGAAGAGAGGGAGCTAGGCCGCACGACTATTCGGAATTTACTCCGGCCTGGGCGTGCGACCTAGGAGCGTAGACGCTGAGCCGCACCAAAAAGAAGAAGGCCGAGGGTTCTAAGTGTTAAACCGTGCGACCTGGTGCTGCGGCCTGAAACCCAAGGAGTCTAAGTCGCACGATCGTTCGAAATTTACTGCGGGATGGTTATGCGGCTCAGAAGAACGATGGCCAGGCCGCACAGAAAGAAGGGAAACCCAAAATGCCTAAGTCCCAGAAGCTGCGGGATAGGAGCGCGGGTCAGAAGAAAGATGGCCAGGCCGCAGAAAGACTCGGAATTTACTCCGAGATGGTTGCGCGGGTCAGAGCAGAGGATGACCAGGCCGCAGCATGAAGAGAACGGCCAGAATGCCTAAGTAACAAAAGCTGCGGGATGGTTGCGCGGGTCAGAGCAGAGGATGACCAGGCCGCAGCATGAAGAGAACGGCCAGAATGCCTAAGTAACAAAAGCTGCGGGATGGTTGCGCGGGTCAGAGCAGAGGATGACCAGGCCGCAGCATGAAGAGAACGGCCAGAATGCCTAAGTAACAAAAGCTGCGGGATGGTTGTGCGGGTCAGA
>NW_006256686.1:7028994-7048798 GCF_000478725.1 Eutrema salsugineum | reverse complement strand
GGACATACTGAACCGACCCGCAGCTTTTCCCACTTATCCATTAAAGCCGGGTCAGGACCCGGTTTGTTCCGGGCTGACCCGGTTCGTTTTTAAGAAGGTATAAATACTTTTTAGGGTTTTTTTTTGGGGGAGAACTAAGTTTTATTCCCTTTGTCTCTTGCCTCTTTTGTGAAAAAGACTCCATTAAGAAGAGAAATATCTATTTTTGAGTGTTTGATCAAGAGAGTTTTAAGAGATCTGGGTGTTTAAAGCTGTTTACTTTTGAATCTATCATCTCTATCTCCATTTCTCATCATTAATCATGCTAATCTTCTCAACTTGCAAAGGTTTAAGAGAGATTAGTATGATTAGTGAGTAATCCCATATTAAGGTCTTAGATATGTAGATTAGGGTGCTTAAGTGGTAGATTAGCGAGCTTAGGGGTTAGATCATGCATATTCCATTCTCTACAACTTGTTCTCTATGCTAGATCCATACAAATCATATGTGGTCTAGATTCTGGGCATTTCATGCACCAAAAGTGTTTGATGAAATGCCTGAACCAAAGTTGTTAGAGGTTTAAGTGTTATTCATCATGGGAATGATTGTTTATATGCTTAAATGACAGATTAAACTGATTCTTAATGCTTGTTAACTCATGTTTCACTGATGATGATTGGGTTTGGAACTGATTTAGCATAGGAGTTAATGCCTTCATGAGAGGATTAACTTAGTTAGAGATGTTTATGTTAAATGGCTTGCTTGATCATATGATTCATTAGCTCATTAGTTTATCACTGAAGGCACCCTAATCCACTATCATGTCTAAGACCTTTCTTATCATCATTCATACATTCTCATCATTTGTCATTGTTTAGTTCTTGTTTAAGCATTTCATTAATCCTTAATCCTGTTTAAGTTTGTAGTTGTCTCTAGATTAATCAAAACCCACTCTTGTTTGCTTGAATTAAGAACTTGATCATATAGCTTAGTGTCTAACACCACATCTGGATTGATAAACCTCTTTGTGCTACATTGACAAGGGGATTGATAGCCCTGAGACCCTTAAAAGTCTTATCTATCAAACTGTCATTTAAAGGCAATCTTTCTTCAACTCGAATTCGTGAAAGATGGTCTGCAACTCCATTATCTGCTCCTTTCCGATCTTGAATTTCGATATCGAATTCTTGCAGTAAGATGATATATTCATAAATTGCATCATTTAATGTACATATTCTAGTCCAAATTATGTCTCATTTGCATACATTTTAGGTTTTTAGGCATTGTTTTAGGACTTAGGAGATTGCATTAGGTCCAAGAGAGTTTTGCATGGTTTGGAGTGCTAAACAGGTGCTTTTGGAGCTTATTTGGAGTGGAGGATGTGATTCAGATGAAGAAATGGAGTTGAAATGATCAAAAATGGTGAAAAGGAGCAATTTTGGGTTTCTAGGCAAAATGATGTACTGATGGCCGAAGATTCTCGGCCAAAATCCTTCCCGCGGGTAGCTTTCTCGGCCAAAAACACGTACCGCGGTCAAGTCTCTCGGCCAAAAATCCCGGGTGCAGATACATATCCGAAATCGCGTCACCGGAAGCTCTTGCCGGCCGATTCAGCTTACAGGGTCTTTAGCAAAGTTGGAGATAATTGAGTCACGAACCCAGGACAGGTTGAATCAGGGCATTTGGAGCACTGAGCGGAAAGATACGGTCACCGGAAGACAGACCTCTCTCGCATCCATTCGGGAGCAATCCGATACTCCTGAATGATCGCCTGTCCGGGAAACCTTCCGGTCCGATTCAGTTGTCGGGGGCTTCATCAAAGTTGGATTAGATTAGATCACGGTTCCAGGACAAGTGGAATTATAGAATTCGGACACGTGAGAAGAAAGTTAAGCTGGTCGGAAGAAACTCCTGTCTCGCTGCCGTTTTGGACCAAGCCGATGAGCTCCGAAGAATGCGAAGGACGGTGCACTTTCAGATCGATTCGGTTTCTGGGGCCTTCATGGCAATCAGAGATATTTGAGTCCTCTTTCCAGAACGTCCAAGATCATTCAATTCGGAGCTATGAGCAGGAAGATACGGTCTCCGGAATGGACACATGTCTAGACGCCTCTCTCTGATCGTGTAAATGCACTGCGAAGATGAGCCCTCCAGGAAGCCTTCCACTTCCCAAGCACCGAAGCTTCCTTCACCAAAGTTGTAGATAGATGCGTCCTCTCTTCTCTACAACCGGAATCACTCAATTCGGACAAGTATCTTATGAGTTACACTCTCCGGAATGCGAAGTGGTCCAGACAGCCCTGAATGATGCGAGCTAAGTGAAACATGACACGATTTGAATGCCACGGTCTGGGACTTGACCGTGGCAACTTTTACACACCTTCGGCGATTGACACGATCTTCATGCCACGTTCTACACCTGACCGTGGCAAACAAACACTTGGCTGGGAGGAACTTTACAAGCATTCGGGTTTTGACACGGTTTGAATGCCACGGTCTAGGACTTGACCATGGCAACTTTTACACACCTTCGGCTTTTGACACGACCACTTGCCACGGGGCTTTACCAAGAGCTACTAGACCGTGGCAATCCAAGAAGTTCATCACCCAAACCCAGAAAAGAAGAGACACGGCCACTAGACATGGTGTAAATCAAGCCATGGCAACCTTGATCATGAAGAATCTGTCCAAGAACTTTGACACTATCAGTTTGCCACGGTCAGTTTGCCACGGTCTGTCCAAGCATCATCTGACCGTGGCAAACCACACCACTATCCATCAAAGCCGGGTCAGGACCCAGTTTGTCCTGGGCTGACCCGGTCCGCAAGAGACACTATATATGCTTTTTAGGTTTTTTTCCAAGACTTAAGCTTTGTTTTCTCTTGTTTCTCTTTCCTTTTTAGTGTAAAAACGAGTTTGATTAAGAGATATCTAAGGGATTTGATCATTCCAAAGCTGTTTCTCATCATCTCATCATCTCATTTCTGCTTCTAATCATGATTAACATCATCTCTTGCAAAAGATTAGATGTGTTCTTCATGATTAGTGAGTAGTCATCTTTTAAACTTCTAGGTGTGTAGATTAGGGTGCTTAGATGTTTGATTTGTGATGTTTAGGGTCTAGATTCTAATTCCATTTCCTTAGTTAGCTGCTCTTAATGCTAGATCTCTCATTATAAGCTTGATCTAGAACTTAGGCATTTCTCCACCCACAAAGTGTTTGATGAAATGCCTGAAAGAGCTAACTTAAGGGTTTATGCCTTTTTCATCATGGGAATGATTTGTTAAATGCATGAATGACATATTAGAACTGTTTCTTAATGCTCATTGATTCATATTTCACAAATGATGATTTGGTTTGAAAGTGGATTAGTGTAGAGATTAATGCCTTCATGAGAGGATTAGTCTAGATTAGAGTTCTAAGTTGAAATGTTTGAGATCATGTGATTGCTTGTTATGTCTTTCTGTATAAGATTCAGTCTTCTTGGTTGAGAGATTGTTTGGTCACTTATTAGGCTTGATGCATTATGCTTGCTGATTGCTTGATTATATCTAATGGTTGTTAGACTTGATTAAGTGATTTGCAAAGGGATTATTGTCATGGGAATGAATTAATCTGATTAAGAAGCCTAGACTAAAGAGTAGCAAGTGTTGCATATGTTCTTAGCATCATGATTCAATATCTAAAGCACCCTAATCAATGATCACATCTAGAGGTTTAGCTTTTATCATTTGCTTAATCACCATCATCTTGTTTTGTTTGCTTGCTTAGTTCATTAATCATAGCTTGTTTGTTTCTTGTTTTATGCTTTCTTGTTACTTTGTTCACACCAAAACTCATCTTTGATCACTTGACTTAAGAACTTATCACATAAACTAGTGCCTAACTACCACATATATGGATTGACACCCCTTATACTACTTTGACAAGGGGATTGATAACCCTTCTTAAGGCCTTAAAAACCTTACTTATCAATTGGCGCCGTTGCCATATTGTGTGGGGATTGTTAGCATTAGTTTCTGATATAGTTTTTGAGATCAAGTTTATTTTGTTTTACTGATCACCTATCAAGCTCTGTATTTGTTCTCAGGTTTATGATCACAAGAAACCAAGCCAGAAGACAAAGAGAAAGAGCTGTTCACTTGGAGAGGTTAGGAATGAATCAGCAAGTTGGGAATGAGCATCAGGCTCAAGAAGCTGATCAAGGTCAAAGAGCTGCTAATGGGATTGGAATTCAGGCTCAACAGGCTCATGTCCATCAGGGACACGCTCAGGGTAACCAGAACCAAGACCAACCTCAGGTTAATCCACCACAGCCCCACCCAAACCCACCCATACGTCATCAGCCCCAACCAGTCTTTGTTGGTGAGAATGACCGAGCTTATGCACACCAGTATGGAGCAGGAATCAGGCCACCTCCTGTCCAAAACAACAACTTTGAGGTGAAGGCCTCTTTGATCAATATGGTTCAGAATCAGAAGTTTCATGGCTTACCTATGGAGGATCCCTTGGAGCATCTGGATCAGTTTGACAGAGTTTGTGATCTCACTAAGATCAATGGGGTATCTGAAGACAGCTTCAAACTGAGATTGTTCCCATTTAGCCTTGGAGATAAGGCACATCATTGGGAAAAGAACCTCCCAAGAGGATCCATCCACACATGGGAGCAATGCAAAAGAGCATTTCTAACCAAGTTCTTCTCTTCATCAAGAACAGCAAGGTTAAGAAATGAAATCTCAAGTTTCATTCAGAAGAACCATGAATCATTTTGTGAGGCTTGGGAAAGATTTAGAGGGTATACCATGAAATGCCCTCACCATGGATTCTCAGATTGTCAGCTGCTAAGTACCTTCTACAGAGGTGCTTTACCAAAGGTCAGACTTCTCTTGGACACAGCTTCAAATGGTAATTTCATGACCAAGGAAGTCAATGATGCCATGACCCTAGTGGAGAATGTAGCTCAGAGTGATGAGCTTTATGGATCAGACTTTGAAAGGAATTCAAGAGGAGTTGTGAATGCTGAAGAAGAAAGGACAAGGAAAGACATCAAGTCTCTCAATGAGAAGCTAGACACACTTCTCTTAGCTTCTCATCAGTCAGCCAACCTTGTTAGAGATGTGAATCATGTGTTTCAAGACACATTTCAAAGGGAAGACATCATAGCTGAGGAGAACTTTGTAGGTGGCCAACAAGGTTACCAAAAGGGCTTTACCTACTACAAGAATCCCCCAAACCAGAACTTGTATCCTCAAAACACTCAACAACAAGGTTTTGTCTCTCCCCAACAACAAAGTCTCCAACAGAACTCAGAGAATAAGGATCAAGAAGTGCAGAACCTGCTCCAGCAAATCCTCAAAGGTCAAGCAAGTGGTGCCATAGACTTCAACAAGAAAATGGCAGAGATTAACAACAAGGTGGATTGCACTTATTCTGATCTTCTAACTCAACTTTCAACCTTGGCTTCCAAAGTCAAGACTCTAGATAACAACAAGGGCCACTGCAGTTCTCAAGCTCAAAGATCTTTACCAGGGACATCAATTGCACATCAAACAGAATACTGCAATGCAATCCTCTCAAATGATGAGAATCATGCTGCTGTCCAAGAAATTGAGGACCTTCTTCATGGCACTGTCTCAAGTGAAAGATGCCTGACAAAAGATGATGAGGACGCCATCATAGATGAGTTTGAGTTCCTGTTTTGTGATCTCAATGAGGACATTGAGAAAGAAGGTGGGGAGGCAGCTTGTTTTGATATGAAAGAGAATGATTCTGAGATTGCTGAAGGAAAGCATCAGAGAATGGTTCAAGGAAGGACATCTGATGGAGTCTCTAGCACTGGCTCAACAAGGGTGAAACCCAAATCTAT
The DNA here is from genome assembly GCF_000478725.1 of Eutrema salsugineum. Classification (NCBI taxonomy): domain Eukaryota; kingdom Viridiplantae; phylum Streptophyta; class Magnoliopsida; order Brassicales; family Brassicaceae; genus Eutrema; species Eutrema salsugineum. The sequence continues at coordinate 7,042,953 of NW_006256686.1, read as the reverse complement.
TCCCAAGCTAGGCAACCCAGGAAAGTTCTCCATCTCATGCTCTCTTGGAAATTTGAAAGTGGACAATGCTTTGTGTGATTCTGGATCAAGCATCAGTGTAATGTCTTTAGACATGGTGGAGAGACTAGGGATCAAGAGTCTTAAGCATCACCCCATGTCAATTACCTTTGGAGATTCATCCTCAAAGAAGCCATATGGAATCCTTGAAGACTACCCAATGAAAATTGGTGAATGCACAGTTCCAACAGATTTTGTAGTTATGAAGATGAAGAAGACAAAAGAGCTACCTCTTTTGCTTGGAACTCCATTTCTGAACACCACAGGAGCAAGGATGGACTTTGATACTCAAAGAGTGGTGCTTGCTAAGGTAGATGATGAAATATCTTATCCTCTTAAGCCTCCTCTTGCTGGGTTTTGTGGAGTTATATCTGATGATTCTGATGAGTTGAAACACTATGGGATGATGTATGTGGGGAGTATTGGAACTATAGAAGAAGCTCAACCCCTTGCATCTGTTGAGAAGAAGAAAGAATCCTTAGTAAGACCTGATCTTGAGTTTGAAGAAAATTTCTTTAGTGATGATGAAGCTTGCTTGGAATCTTTTTCTCCTACACCAAGTGAGAAGGAGGTCAGCAGCAACAAAAGCAATGGTTCAGGGTCTCAAGACAAGAACCCAACAAGCACCAAATCATTCACTCTTGGGTCCTCTTCTCAAGTCTTAACTCTCACTCCATGGAAGTGAAAAATCTTTTATGAATCGCCTATAGAATCCTGCGTGTCCTAAGAAACTACGAATTCCTTTTACGTTTGTGGGAGGTTGTAGGCTGGTCATGACTTCGATTTTGGCTTTGTCAACTTCAATACCTTTTTCGGAAATTCTTTGCCCAAGCACGATTCCGTCTTGTACCATGAAGTGACATTTTTCCCAATTTAATACTAAGTGCTTATCTTCACATCTTTGCAGAACTTTACCAAGATTGGCTAAGCATTTTTCAAAAGAAGATCCATAAACAGAGAAATCGTCCATGAATACTTCCATGAAATCCTCAATAAAAATCTGTGAAGATCGACATCATGCACCGCTGGAAGGTAGCAGGTGCATTACACAATCCAAAAGGCATACGTCGGTAAGCAAACGTGCCATATGGACAAGTGAATGTCGTTTTTTCTTGATCCTCCGGGCGAATAGGAATTTGGAAAAATCCGGAGTATCCATCAAGGAAGCAATAGTAAGGGTGATTAGCTAATCTTTCTAGCATTTGATCTATGAAGGGAAGTGGAAATTGATCTTTCCTAGTTGCTGCATTCAGTTTCCGGTAATCGATGCACATACGATGTCCAGTTACTGTTCTTGTAGCGATCATTTCATCTTTATCACTTTTAATGACAGTGACTCCTCCTTTCTTTGGAACAACATGAACTGGGCTAACCCAAGTGCTATCTGAGATAGGAAAGATTATTCCAGCTTCTAAAAGCTTCATAATCTCCTTCTTGACAACATCCATGAGATTAGGGTTCAGTCTCCTTTGACTTTCGATTGAGTTTTTAGCATTATCCTCTAGATTTATTTTGTGCATACAAAGATCTGGAGAGATTCCAGGTATGTCATCAAGTGAATATCCTAAGGCTTTTCTATGCTTTCTCAGCTCAGTCAACAGCATTGTGGTTTCTTCTTCTGTCAAACCAGAGTTTATTTTGACAGGGTAAGTAGAATTTGGTCCAAGGAAAGCGTACTTAAGTCCGACGGGAAGAGGTTTAAGCTCGACTTTAGGGGCTTTAAGCTCGCTCCAAGGATCATTAATTGCTGCGGCAGTGTCTTTAGGAGGTGTAGGAAGGTTTGTTTGGTCCTTAAGATCTAGATAGAGTAGAGGTTTCCTATAAGTTTCGGATTTATCAAGCATACGTGTGCACTCACTTGAAATTTCTTCAAGGAAATTGCGTTCATCTTTTGCGGGTGAAAGCGTGACACTTAAAGGGTCATCTAGAAGCAGATCTTCATAGACTTCCTCAATAATTCCGTCTAACTCATCAACCCAACAAATTTTGCCATCCAAAGTTGGTTTATCGAAACTTTTGTTCATGTCAAACTGCATAATTGAACCGGCTAGATGAAGGTCGATTTTTCCTTCAGGAACATTGATTATGGCTCCGGCTGTAGATAAGAATGGCCTTCCAAGAATAAGTGGATCCTTAGGTTCTTTTTCTAGTTCTAGAACTACGAAATCGGTTGGTATGGAACATTTTTCGATTTCGACAGGAACATCTACTAAGATACCTACAGGTTTTCTAACGGAACGATCAGCTAGTACTATAGAAATATTAGTGGGCTTGAAAGTGTGATGTCCTAAACGTTTTGCTACTGAAAGAGGCATCATGTTTATGCTAGAACCTAAATCACAGAGAGCACGCTCAAAAGCTACATCATTGATGGTGCATGAAAGTACAAAGCTTCCAGGATCGTTTTTCTTTTCAGGGATTCGGCTTTGTAGGATAGAACTACATTCATGGGTTATCATCATAACGCCTTCTTCAAGAGTTAAAGAATTTGTTAGAATACCCTTCATGTATTTTCTTAAAGCAGGAATCATAGCACAAGCTTCTACAAAAGGTAATCTCACATTTAATTGATCGATCAACTCTTTCAGCTTAGCTTTTTCTTTCTCTTTCTTAGGGGCTCTTAAGTCTCTAGGATATGGAGGTTTAGGTTTGTAGACACGAGTTGGTGGAGGTGGAATCGGGTCGTCTCCAAGGATTTCCCGGGATGAGTCTTCTCTTACCTCTTCTCCATCCTTTTCTCCTACCACTTCTTTTTCAATGTCTTCATTCGTGATTCTTTCTTTTTCTTTCTCATTTTCCTTACCCTTTTCCTCATCTTCGGGATCTTTAGGAAATTCTGGCTCTTTGTAAGCTAATCCACTCCTAAGTGTGATAGCTTTCACATGATCGGAGGGATCTGCTTCACTTGAGCTTTCGAACGAATTTTCACTTAGCTCCTCTTCAGAATTTCCTAACTTTTTAGAATTAGTTTTGACCATTATGTTAAGGAGGGTATCGGAATCCTTCTGCATCTCTTTTAGTTCAGATCTAAGATCACTAATCTCTTGAGACATAGATTTTTCAAGCTCTAGAATCTTTTTGTTTAGGTTTTCAGCTTCAGAATAGGGAAAACTAGGATAGGAAACAGGATTAGATTGAATAGCCGAGATTGGTTCGGAAGGTGGTGTCCAACAAGGCTTGAAAGACGTTTTCCCACGGTCAGGTGGCTCACGACCGCGGTGAATCAAGTCTTGGCCGCGGTCAGAACAGCCACGACCGCGGTGAAAGGTTGCTTGGCCGCGGTCAGAACAGCCACGACCGCGGTGAAAGGTTGCTTGGCCGCGGTCAGAACAGCCACGACCGCGGTGAAAGGTTGCTTGGCCGCGGTCAGAACAACCACGACCGCGGTGATCAGAAACGAATGGAAAATCATGAATTTGATATACTTCTGCAGTGTTCATCATCCCTTGATCATAAGAATCCATTGGGTTGTCCCAACCATCAAAGTTACACGTATTGTGTACCCTATTTGGTTGTTGCAATCCAAGATGACTCATTATGTGACGGAGACACTTTATAACTTCTGAAATTTCTTCTTTCTTCTTAGGAAGTGCAGAATTACCAAAGGTTACTTGATTTCAGATGCTGTTTCCTAAATTTTTAATGAAAACGTGAGCATCTTCTACAGATCTAGTTGTGAAATCTCCATTACTTGCTATATCAAAAGAGTGTCGTAACTCTGGAGTTATACCGTGATAGAAAATACTTAGCAGGTATTCCTCGGCATATCCATGGTGTGGACAATCTCTTTGGTATTCCCTAAATCTTTCCCAAGTATCTAGAAGATCTTCATCTTCTTTTTGTTTAAAAGTTCTTATCTTCTTTCTTAAGAGATTTGCAAGATTTCTAGTGTAAAAACGATTTAGGAAAGCAGTTTTACACGCTGCCCACGTTTTTAGTGAAGCAGGTGGCAAAGATTTTAGCCATTTGCTTGCCTTATCTCTAAGAGAGAATGGGAAAAGACTACACTTGTGGTAATCCCCATTTGCTGTAATGGTTGCACATAATTCTTCGAAAGTCTCGATATGGTCTATCGGGTTTTCGAAATTGTAACCATGGAATTGATTTTGTTGAACTAAATGGATATGGGGTACCTTAATTTCGGTTTTGCCATCCTCTGGTAAGGCTGGTTGAATAGCTCTTCGATCTCCCATGAACTTTTCGAGTGAATCAAAACTTCCAATCAGTTCATCATCATCTTTGTGTTTGACCGATCCGATCAGCTCATTGTCATCATAGATCGGTTCGTCAAACTCATCATCAGTCAGGTCATCATCGTCGATTGGATCACCATCCACACGATATGGTGGATCACCAAGAGTTCCGGGAACATGTTCCCGGTCTCTCATCTCAGAGAAACCTGAAAAAATTCAAAAGAAAAAGTGAAAATAAACAAGTGTTCTAATGGATTTAAGCTGGGATTCGCAACGAAACAAATTTAAGTTCCCCGGCAACGGCGCCAAAAACTTGATGCGAGTTGTAAACGGGGTTGGTTGTTTTCGTTTTACTAAGCTTCAGGTTTTAAATTTATAACTCCTAAATGTCTGCAAGTGCACAGATGTGCGCAGTAGTACTTAGGGTATCGATCCACAGAGACTTAGTTGTTTCAGTACGAATTCAAGGCAGCGCTTAAATCAGATTAGAACTAAAAGGGTTTTGGGTTTTGGTTTTGGGTTTTGGTTGTCACTAAATCTAAACTAGAAAGCAAAGAAAACAAAAGAAATTGAAGGCAATTAAAACAAGTAAAAAGCGATTAAACTAAGGCTAATGAAAGCAGGTAATAGGCGAATAAAAAGCAAATAGAATTGAAGGTAAAAATCGATTGAAACTAGAAGGCTGTAAACAATTAAAGACAAACGTTGGGGCTCAAGGGGTTTCGCAGGGGTTCATGGACTAAGCTATGTCGATTTTAAACAAGTGATAAAGGTAATCAACTACGTATGTTCTAGAACTCGAGGCACGGAAGTATGAATAGCCTACTTTCGCAGCACTAAACAACTATCTCTCGCAACCCTAATCAGTAGGTTTCCACTCTGATTCTGGAAGGGAGAAGATGCAATAGCAGAACAAGACTCATCAATATTCACAACTTAACTACAGGTAGGTTTCCACTCCTATAGAAGAATTGCTCGTTTCACCCTAGTTCAGACAATCAATGAAAGCTTTCGCAACATATCATATCGGATCGGCTTCTAAGTGGCCAGCAAAGAATCACGCAGTAAGATTAAAGGCAAACGAAGAACATCGAGAAGATTATAAATCCTAAATCTATCGATTCATAAGCAAAGACACATGAAATTCCCTTTGAACGATCCCTTTAAACCCAACTGGGTAACTACTCAAACATATTGTAACAAAGCATCATAAACGAAATTGAAAGTGCAGGAAACTAAAGAAAAGAAGGAAGAAAAACGAAGAATGGAGAAGCAGAAGGAGGCGCGATGGTCACTCCTGCGGCGGCTCCTCTTCAAAGACGGCGGCCTCTCTCTCTCTCTCTCTCTAGGGTTTGTGTAAGTTTCGGTTCTATTGGTCTCTGCCTCTTTAGAATGACCTAAAGAGGGTATTTATAGCTTCTGGGGTGGTCCTGGACACTTAGGGCTTCAAAAATAACGAAAGGAATTGATCTGGGCTTTAATTAAGTCGTCGGGAAAGTGAACGACCAAGTTCCGCGGTCGCGGTGGCTCTACCCGCGGGAAAATGGGTGTTTGCCGCGGTCCCGCACTTGCTCTCTTCCGGAACTGCATTTTCTGTCATTCTTGCATCTAGAGTATCTGAAGATCTAACCGTTGGCTTGTCTCCAAACAAGTGCATTAGAAAGCTGGTTGGATCCTCTATGTTGTCTCAAATTTTGGGGGTGATCGGACGGTGAGAAGGTCTTCATCGCTTGTCATACTTCTGACGGTCTGCATTTATCCAAAATTGCTCATTTGTTCCAAATTGCATATCTTTTGCCCAAGTTTCCTGTAAAGTCTTTTGAAACTCTAAAACATTGAAAACACTTTAAAAACATTGAAAACAGAGTTAAAACACCTGCATAAGATACAATTATGATCCATAAAAGTGGTCAAAATACGGTGTTATCACTCATTAAGGTGACTACTCACTAATCATACTAATCTCTCTTAAACCTTTGCAAGTTGAGAAGATTGGCATGATTAATGATGAGAAATGGAGATGGAGAAGATAGATAATGATGGATTTGCAGCTTTAAACACAAAGATCTCTCAAACTCTCTTGATTAAACACTCAAAAATCGATATTTCTCTTCTTAAGTGGAGTCTTTTCACCAAAGAGGCAAGAGACAAAGGGAATAAAAGCTTAGTCATTGGGAAAAAACCCTAAAAACTATTTATATGTCTCTAAAAACGAACCGGGTCAGCCCAGAACAAACCAGGTCCTGACCCGGCTTTAGTGGATAAAGTGACGAATGTTCGAGTTGGTCAAGAGTCTCCCAGGTCGCATGCCCAAGTCGCACAGGTGAAGAAACTGTTTTGTGAGACTTAAATCCCTTAGTCTTAGCCGCATGCCCAAGTTGATGTGTTTTGCGAGTCTTTGTGCGGCTTAATCTTCTTCTTCTTCAACACGCATGACCAAGGCAAAATCTGGGGAAGGTATGTGTGCGACTTGGTCATCCCTTAGTCCCAAGCCGCATGCCCAAGTCGCACAACCAAGGAGAGGAGCTTGAACGAGATAAAACCCTGTAAGCTCAGCCGCATGCCCATCTAGATGTGGATTGCGAGTCTGTCTGCGGCCTGGTCTCCAGTACTCCTTAACTCGCACGACCATGTAGCAGGGGTCTTCAAAGATGTGTGCGGCTTGGTCTCCATTACTCCCAGGTCGTAGGCTCAAGTCGGTGTAGATTGCGAACGTCCGTGCGGTTTAGTTCCAAGCGCGGCCAACTCGCATGCCTAAGTCGCACGATTGTGGACTTAGCATTTTTCTTGCTCGGAAGCCTCAGACCTTATCCAGTGATAGCCTACCCGCACTTCTCAACTCGCAGCTCAACCTCCAGGCATTCATCTTCAGGCCTTGCGAGTTAACCAAGTCGCAAGACTATCTCGCAGCATTCAGGGCTCCTCAGACCACTTCGCAGTCAGCAGAGAGTAACTTCCAGGATACAGGTCCGAATGATGTGATTCCAATTTCAGTGGAAAGAAGAGTCATACATCTTCAACTTAGGTGAAGGATCCTTCGGCGCTTGGGAAGTGGAAGGTTTCCGGGAGGGCTCATCTTCGCAGTGCATTAACATGATCGGAAAGAAGCCTCTAGACATGCGTCCATTCCGGAAACGTTATCTTCTTGCTCATAGCTCCGAATTGAATGATCTCAGATGTTCTGGAAAGAGGACTCCAATATCTCGGATCCTGATGAAGTCCCTGTAAACTGAATCGGTCTGGAAGTGCATCGTCCTTCGCATTCTTCGGAGCTCATCGGGTCAGTCCAAAATGGCAGCGAGACAGGCGTACCTTCCGACGAGCTTTACTCTCTGCTCACGCCTCCAAATCCTATTATTCTACTTGCTCTGGAACCACGATCCAATCTTCTCCAATTTTGATGAAGCACACAACAACTGAATCGACCGGCAAGACCTTCCGGTAACGCGATTTCTGAGATGTGTCTTTACCAAAAATTTTAGCCGAGAGACCTTAGCAGCAGTACGCGTTTTGGCTGAGGGGCTCAGTCGCGGTACATGAAAATCGCCGATAAAAGTCGCCTGCGGTACGTGAGAATCGCCGAGAACCTCCAAAAACCCATTTTCACTATCTATCAAGCCCTGGTCGCTGTTTCTCTTCCTGGATTCACCTTTTCAACTCCAAATAGCTCCAAATACACCTGATAAACAATCAAAACATGCAAAGACTCATTGGGACCTAGTGCAACTCCTAAGTCCTAAAACAAACCCTTAAGACCTAAAATGCATGAAATAAGATATGATTTTGAATGAAATATACAACCTAAATGATGCAAATTATGAACATATCAACTCTCCCACACTTGTGCTTTGCTTGTCCTCAAGCAAAACAGCAAATGAGAGAAAGAGGTTGGATGCATTGGGAGTTCATATTCCTTAATGAGAGAGTGTATCTCTAAAAGAATTCAAGGCTCACTGTCCTAGTTGCTAATTCTAAGATGCATTGCAAACAAGATTACTCACAAAACTTTAGCCATACTTATCAATGAATGAATCAAGCTCAAGCTTAAGTTTTTTCACAAACAGCCATAGTTCCAACCTTTTGACATTCATTAAATCTCATGTGAATCATGCTTATGCAAATCATGTGAACTCACTTGTCTTGGGACAGGGTCATGAGACAAAGATGATCTCATTTAATGTTTTAGCTTCCATTCAGCTCAAGGGATCACTCAAGAAGGAATAAACTTTAACAGAATGCTAAGGGTAAAAGGCAACTGGTGCATACAAGAGCAGAATTCCATCTACCCAATGCCCCAAATTGGTCTTTCACCTTAACTCTACTCCCATGAAGATTACATCCTAGCTACTCCTCTCTCAAGACATTCATTGCCTTATCAACCCTCTCCTCACTTCACTCTCATTCTTTTTCTCACCAGGGGATTAATCTTTTCAACTTTAAACTCAGGTTTTGGGGTCTGATCCTTCCACTTAGCTCTTTCTCAAATAACACTTTCTAGCCTCTTTTCTTTTCTTTTCAAACACTTGAGCCTTTTTGGCTTCTTTTCTTTTCTTTTTACTTAGAGGCTAGACTTTCTTTTTCAAAACACAAGAGCTTTTCTTTCTTTACACAGTAGACCCCAAACCTCTTTCTTTTCTTTTCCAACCCCTGGTTCTCATCTCAAACTTTCTCTCTACCGCTCAGTGTCTCTCAAGAACTCCTCCTAGCCTACTCTAGACTCATGATGTTGAGCTAGATCTACATGAGACCCTACTCTTGTCGCCCTAAACCCAACACTTTCTGTCAAGTTTATTCAGAAAAAGGCCTCACATCTTGATTCACTCAACAAGTTCAAAGCATGGATCAGTCTTGATTTCATTCTTGTTTACATGCAGCAAAGAACTAGAAACTAGGGCAGTGAACCGAATTCTTAAAGTGATATTCTCTCAAAGAAAAACCTATCATTACTCCCTTGCATTGATGCAGCCTACATCAATATGCAACTAGACTCAATCCTAAAAATGAGAATGCAATTACATGATCATTTTTTTGTGAAATTTTTTCAGATTTTTCAATTTTTTTTGGGTTTTTATATGCACTTAGATGAAACTATATGAATGCATGCAAGAATGTGACTCAAGACTCAAAGTGTAAAATAAGAACAGAGAAAACATGATTAGTGAAAGATGAAACTCCTCCCCCACACTTAAATAACACAGTCCCTTGTGTTATAAAAGCATGAGAAATGAGTTAAAGCAAAGAAAACAAGTAAAATGCAAAAAGAAAAAGAAAATCTACATGCATATGTACAAGGTGTGGAGTGTTACCTAAGAGCTGTGGAAGTCTGACCCCAATGAGTAAGTGGGGTTTGAAGTGTGACCGGATGGTGTCTCCCAAGAGTAATGGCTTGCCCCATCAGAACCATCGTCAAGATCCACCCATGTTGTGCCATATGTGACCAGGGCTGTGCAGTTCATGGAACTCTCTCCAACTTCCTCTCTGTTCCTTGGTGAAACCGGTGTTGGAGATCCACCTTTGCAAGGGTTTTCAAGCTTCTTGATCCTCTTCTTCATCTCCTTGATGCACTTTGCCATCTTGTGGATGGTTTTGTCTTGGTACTTGCACCATTGTTGGAGAACACCAATCTTTTGTTGAACTCTAAACCCTGAAGTGCCTGGCTCCTCCCAGTTGTAATCATCAAAGTGATATCTGTTTCCACCAAAACGTTTTTGAGGTGGAGGCAGATCAGCATCTTGAGCACCAGCAGCACTTGTGGTAGCATCTTCAGCGGTTGCTTTCTTTTCCTTGGAGGCTTCTTCTCTGCAAGCTTTCTTGTACTTGAGGATTGGTGGATCATTTTGGACATTGTACAGCTCTTCCTTCAGCAAGAAGAAGTGAATGTTCCTCTTCACTTGGACTGTGGTGATGGAGGGATTGGGCAGGAGAGTTTGGGCTGGTTCATTAATGAGAGACTTGAAGTTGTAAACCAGGTTGGCACCAACTCTTCCTTGAAGGAAACCAATCTTACACAAATGGGCTTCATTAATCAAGTCAAACCTTGCCTTGTTCTCCTTGAATCTGTACCCCTTGGATTTCAAGATCTTTGTGACAATCCATCCATGGGTCAGCTTTGCATCCTGCTTTGTTGAACCCCAGATGCACTTTTTGTAGAACATCAAAGACCTTGCTAATTGAGAGGCAAGGCAAGGTGTGTAAGCATACCCTTCATAGGGCTCCCCATCTTCATGAGTTGGCATCAACTGTTTCAGCCCCACACCAAGGAGCATCAGATCACCTTTGTGAACTCTTCCAACATCAATTTTGAAGTAGAAGCTGAGAGAGAGAATCTTGTGTACATATCTCAACACTGGATTTCTTATCCAAGAGGACTTAGCTGCTCCAGCTGTGTACTTCCCAGAAGCAATTGATCTCCATAGAGACTGAACATCTTCTTTTCTGAGATTGACCTGGTTGGAGAGAAGGACATTTCTAGGTGTAGAAAACCCAAAAATATCATTCAATTCTCTGAATGACACTGAATAGTCCTTTCCTTTCACAGTAAACCTCATGTGTCCAAGCCCATCCCCTTGAAGAATTCTTGAATCCCTTGAGTAGTACATAAAAGCCTTAAAAGAAGCCAAGAACTCTTGAGACTCCTCTTCATATGCGACCTCTCTCATCTCAAAAAGCGATTCAATGCCCATGTTCCCAAGCAAAGTTTTGACATCTTCATAGATGCCAATCTTCTTCAGAAAGTCCACATCAGGGAACCTTCCTTGCTGGATCTCTATCTGTTGAAACTTAGCCAGATAATCAGGTGTTTCTGGTTCAGTTTTCTTGATCCTCTTTGAACCCTCTTCAATGGTGCTTTGTGATCCACCAGCTGAGCTGCTTGAGCCACTCTCAGTCTGTTCATCATCAGATAGCACAGCCAACTGTTTCCCTTTCTTCTTGGAACCAGAAGCAACCACCAATGCTTTCCTTTCATGCCTTGTTCTTTTTGGCGCTTGATCACATTTTCCTTGCTTTGTGATTTTCTTTGCTCCTTGACCTTTTTCTCTTGGCTGTGAAGACCCTGAGACCAAACCCTTTCCCTTGGATGCAGTGCCCTTCTTCTTGGCTAGAGAGTTGGTTCTTTCAGTCATCTGCCAAGAAATTTCTCAAATACAAGGTTAGCACAAGATCAAGTTTCACAAAGTTCTCCAAAATTTTGAAAACAATTGTTGTAAGAATCGATTTCAAAAGCATATTAACAAGTTTCTGAAGCCAAGCATCAATCCAATAAGTTCATAGCTATGCAAAAACAAGAGTGCAAAGCAAGGACTCAGCAAGAAACAAGTTCATTTCCTTTCCAAGAAAAATCGATTTTTTTTTCATGAATTAACTTGCAACAATTTTCAAAACTCAAGAACAAGGAATCACCAACAAAGTGCTCTGTTTTCCATGACTATCTATCACCCTAACATTTATAAAAATAATCCCAAGGTCTAAACCAACCTATCAAAATCGATTCCACAACTTGAAGTTCAAAAATCACCATTGAAGAACATGGAAAGAGATGACTTTTAACAGAGTGAATACCTTGGGATTATGATACAACGAGTTCGAAATGCAATCAGGATGTTGTTAAAAACTCAAAAACGAGCTCAGAGCACTTTGAATCAACGAATTTGGTGGAGAAATGAGAGAGTTATGATGAAAACAATGGAGAGAAATGAGAGAAAGGGAGCAAACTCGTGGTTTTGGTGAGGAAGAGAGAGTGTGGGACGAGGTCAAGCCTTTTGACTGGTGGTCAATAGATCTACTTTGACCAGTCAAGGCTTTGACCTGTCCTTTTCTCGTTGACCAGCCTCCTTTCTCTTCTTGTGCGACCTGGAACCGCTTTGACCGAGCCGCACGACCAACTCGGTGTAAGATGGATTTTTGTGCGACTTGGTCCTTCCTCTTTCTGTCCCGCATGCCCAAGTCGCACCAGAACTTCTTTTGCACGGCTCAGTCCTTTCCTTGATGCTGCTACCTGGTCATTCTTGGAGCTTGCCCGCACACTCATGCCGGTGTTAATTGCGAACTCTCGTGCGGCTTGGTTATTTGTGCGTCCAAGTCGCATGAACAGGTCGCACGATCGGCCACTTAGACATTTCCATGCTCTTCCTCAATGTGCGGCCTGCTCATCCTCATAATCCACTCACATTCCCAGGTTGGTGCATTTTGCGGACCTTCCTGCGACCTGGTACCTTTGCGGTTTAAGCCGCACGCCCAACTCGCAAGCTTTAACACTTAGAAGTCTGGGTCCTTCCTTTTTTTATGGCGGCCTGGGACTGTGGACATCAGCTAGCATGACCAAGCCGCATGGTTCTACACTTAGTCACTTTGGGATCTTTCTCTTGTGTGCGGCCTGGTTTCATTGTTTCAAACCGCAGGACCAACTCGTTGTGAATTGTGAGCCTTCGTGCGCTTTGGCCCCTTCTTGATCTAGGCCGCACTCCTAAGTCGCATGATCCTTCACTTAGACTCCTCTGGTCCCTCCTTTTTTTATGTGGCCTGGGCTCTTGGACACCAGCTAGCACGACAAATCAGTGTGATTTGCGAGTGCTCATGCGGGTTAGTCTCCTCTTAGCTGAGCCGCACACCTACCTCACAGGATCCTGCACTTAGACACTTCGGGCTCCTCCTCCTGGTGTGCGACTTGGTCCTTCTTGGTTCTTCTCGCATGCCTAGGCCGGTGTGGATTTAGAGTCTTCATGCGGCCTGGGCTCTGTATGAGCTGAGCCGCATTCCCAGGTAGCACGAAGGCGTCCTCCAAGTTTTCAGGTCTTAAACACTTCTCTCAGCCTTCTCACATGCTCCATTCCATTTATCACTGAGCCATGGCCTCCAAAAATCATCTAGAACCTGAGGCCAACTCACAAAACCCATAAAAAATTTCTAAAACATAAAAGAAAAGAAGCAAAGAAAAGATCAAAAACATATTTACAAATGATAAGCTTGGGGTGTCTCCCAAGAGCACTTTGTTTAAAGTCTCCAAGTTTGACTTTGGAAACCTGTTTAACAGGCTGGTGGTGGATCAAGAAGGGGAACTGATGTAGCTTCCTCCTTCTCTTGTGAAACTAGGTAGTGCTTGATTCTTTGGCCATTTACCACAAACTCTTGACCATTCTTGCCTTCTAATACCACAGCTCCATATGGCCTGACCTCAAGAACTTTAAAGGGACCAGACCATCTAGACTTAAGTTTTCCAGGAAACAGCTTAAGCCTAAAGTTGAACAGCAACACCAAATCACCTTCCTTGAATTCCCTTTTCAGAATCTTTTGATCATGTAGAGCTTTGGTCTTCTCCTTATAGATCTTGGAGCTCTCAAAAGCCCCAAGCCTGATCTCTTCAAGTTCATGGAGTTGAATGACCCTTTTCTCTTGAGCTGTCTTGATATCAAAGTTCAACAACTTCACAGCCCAGAAAGCTTTGTACTCCAACTCAATAGGAAGATGGCAGCTCTTCCCATATAGCAGATTGAAAGGTGATGTCCGAATTGGAGTTTTAAAGGCAGTTCTATAAGCCCACAATGCATCATCTAGCCTTTTGCTCCAATCTTTTCTGCTTGAGCTAACAATCCTCTCAAGGATGGCCTTATACTGTCTATTAGGCACTTCAACCTGGCCACTAGTTTGAGGATGATAAGGAGTAGCTACCTTGTGTTTCACTCCATGCTTTCTCACTAATCCTTCCAAAGTC
>NW_006256686.1:6973785-7028894 GCF_000478725.1 Eutrema salsugineum | reverse complement strand
CCTGGGTACTCCAAATCTTGGAAGATAATGTCTGACACTCACACTACTTTGAATCATGTAGGGGAAGCAATGGCCTCAACCACTGGACACATAGTCACAGAAACTAGTATGTACTGATTCCCATAAGATGAAATGAAAGGTCCCATAAAGTCAACTCCCCAGCAATCAAAGATTTCAACCTCTAGAATTGGGTTTTGAGGCATCTCACTCCTCTTTGAAATGAATCCCATGCCTCTGACAGGCATCACATGATGAAACAACCAGCTGAGCATCCTTGAACATTGTGGGCCACCAAAACCCACTCTGAAGAACCTTGGCTACAGTCTTGAATGCTCCCATGTGACCTCCAAAAGCTGAACCATGGCACTCTTGCAACACAGGTTGCATCTCCTCCTCAGCAAGACACCTTATATACTGCTGATCTTTGTTCAGGACATACAAGTAGGGCTCATCCCAATGGTATCTTTGGACATCTCTGAAGAACTTCTTCCTGTGGTAAGCATCTAGTTCAGGTGGTTCCACTCCACAAGCAAGAAAGTTCACAATATCAGCAAACCAGGGCATTCTCTTCTCTTGGATGCTATCCACTTCTTCAAACTCCAAATAAGAGTGGAGCACCATCAGTGATTCCTCAGGAAGACTGTCATTAAGAGGGACTTCAGAGTCTACTCTCAACCTAGAGAGATGGTCTGCAGCTCCATTCTCTATACCCTTTTGTCTTGTACTTCCATATCAAACTCCTGAAGCAAGAGAACCCATCTTAACAGTCTAGGCTTGGCATCTTTCTTGGTCATCAGATACGTGAGGGCTGCATGATTAGTATATACAATGACATTTGATCTCACCAGGTAGCTTCTGAATTTATCAAAAGCAAAGACTATTGCCAGCATTTCCTTCTCAGTGGTAGCATACTTCTCTTGTGCAGAGTCAAGTGTTCTACTGGCATAGTAGATAACATGTAGCTTCTTGTCCTTCCTTTGGCCAAGTACTGCTCCAACTGCAAAATCAGATACATCTGTCATAACCTCAAAAGGAAGGGACCAGTCTGGGGCCTGGACAATTGGTGCACTGACTAATGCATCCTTGATCATCCTGAAGGCTTCTTCACACTCAGTATCAAAGATGAAATCAACTTCTTTACACAACAGCCTTGTCAAGGGTTTGGCTATTCTTGAGAAATCTTTGATGAATCTTCTGTAAAACCCTGCATGCCCAAGGAAATTCCTTATCCCTTTGACTGAAGTGGGAGTTTGCAGATTCACCATCACTTCCACCTTTGCTCTGTCAACCTCTATGCCCTTCTCAGATATCTTATGCCCAAGTACTATTCCTTCCTGCACCATGAAGTGGCATTTCTCCCAATTCAACACCAAGTTATGCTTCTCACATCTCTCCAAGACCTGTGACAAATTAGAGAGACAATCCGAGAAGGAGGAGCCATAGACACTAAAATCATCCATGAACACCTCCACCTTCTCTTCAATGATGTCAGAGAATATATGCATCATGCAACCTTTTAATGTGATAGGGGCATTACAGAGACCAAAAGGCATGCGCCTGTATGCAAATGTGCCATAAGGGCAAGTAAATGTTGTTTTCTCTTGATCTCGGGGATCTATGGGGATTTGAAAGAAACCCGAGTACCCATCAAGAAAACAAAAGAAGGGGTGGTTTGCAAGCCTCTCTAACATCTGATCAATGAAAGGCAAAGGAAAATGATCCTTCATAGAGGCTGCATTGAGCTTTCTATAGTCTATACACATTCTGTGTCCTGTTACAGTCCTAGTAGCTATCAGCTCATCCTTCTCGTTTTTAACCACTGTGATCCCACCCTTCTTGGGCACAACATGAACAGGAGATACCCATCTTGAGTCAGAGATTGGGTAAATTATCCCTGCCTCAAGAAGTTTGAGTATCTCCTTCTTAATGTTTGGGTTAAGACGTCGTTGATGCTCAATAGAGGACATAGATTGGTTCTCTAGGTGTATCCTGTGGGTTCAAATGTCAGGAGAGATCCCTCTAATATCATCCAAAGAGTATCCTATGGCTCTCCTAAACTTTCTTATCTGACTAAGCAATGCTCTCTCTTGATGCTCTAATAAGCTATCATTGATGATTACTGGATATGTGGAATTTAAACCCAAGAATGCATACCTGAGCCCTGTTGATAGAGGCTTAAGATCAACAGGGGGTGCATCAGCCTCATTCCAATCCTTATCCAAGCTGCATTGGCTGGTGTCTGATCCTTTGATAGCCAAGACCTCAGAGCCACTTTGTACCAGTTCCAAAAACCTTGCCTCAGGACCAAGTTCTCTAGCATTGTCCAAATACAGCTTATACCCCTCACTTTCTTCTGCTAAGAGCCCATTGTCTCCTTGTTCTTGAGTTAGAGCAGCTTGAAGAGGATCCTCAGAGTTCAGTTCCTCAATCAACTCATCAGCCAACTGATCCATTGTATCCACATAGAAGCATTGACCTTCAATGGTGGGTTTCTTCATCATCTCATTCACATCAAACTTGAGCTTCTCAGACCCAAGTTGAAGCTCTATTATCCCACCTCTCACGTCAATAATAGCTCCTGCAGTGGCCAGGAATGGCCTGCCCAAGATAAGAGGATCAACTGGTTCCTCATCCATTTCCAGCACAACAAAATCACTTGGAACCTCAAAATCACCTATCTTGACAGGTAGATCTTCCAATATACCAACAGGAAATCTAACTGATCTATCTGCAAGGATAAGAGAGATCCTTGCAGGTTTGAAAACTCTAAAGCCCAACTTCTTTGCTATGGAGAATGGAATCAAACTGACTGATGCTCCCAGATCACAAAGACATCTAGAGAATAGAAGAGGTCCAATGGCACAAGGGAGTGTGAAACTCCCTGGATCAGTCAACTTTCTTGGAATGGACTTCTTCTGAATGATAGCACTGCATTCATGACTTAGTACCACCATGCCTTGAAGTTCTTTAGTCTTGTTCAGAATGACATCCTTCAAAAACTTACCCATCTTTGGCATCATTAGAAATGCATCAATGAGAGGCATAGTGATTGGTGTCTCATTGAGTGCCTTCTCATATACAGCTCTTGCCTTGTCTACAAGTTGCTTCTTAAACCTCCCTGGAAATGGGAGCTTGGGTTGGTATGGAGGTGGTGGCACATATGTCTTTTCTGTATCAGGTTCCTTTGCTACCTCTTTACCCTTTTCTTTCCTTGGTTTCTCAGCAACTTGATCATCTTTTAAGGCTGCCTCCCCCTCAGTTTGAACATTGTCCTCAATGATCATATTGTTGTGTTCAATACCAGGTAGTTCCTTTCCACTCCTCAGTGTAATGGCTTTAGCATATTCCTTGGGGTTGGGTTCAGGTTTTCCAGGTAGGTGACCTTGGTTCCTTGAGCTTGAGGCCTGGTTTTGCTTCAATTCCTTGATTTCCTGCTGCATGGCTGCATTCTGGCTTGCAAATATCTGTTGACCTTGAAGCAGTTGTAGCAGAATACCAACCATATCTGACCCCATCTGTTGCTGCTGCTGAACCGTTGGTGGCTGAAACTGGTGTTGAACCGGCGCCTGCTATTGGAACTGAGGTGGACCAAACCCTGGTGGTGCCTTTTGCTGCTGTGAACTGAAACCAGTACCCTGAAATGGTTGTTGTTGCTGACCAAAACCCTGATTCTGAGCAAACTGATTCTTGGGTTGAAATGATCCTTGAAAGTTGTTCTTGGGAACAAAGTTCTTTGGAGCTTAAAAATTGGGATAGACCTGGTCTTGTGGGTTTTCCACATTGGGATTCCTGTAAGAGAGGTTCTGGTTTGCATTCCCATACTGATATCTTTGAAACCTCTGATTCCCAATGTAGTTAAGCTCCTCCTGGGTTAGACCTTCTTCACTTATGTTCTCAAAGATTTGTGAAGGTTCCTCATACTCACCAACAAAGTGCATTGGCTTTTGAGTGGTGAAATTCAACTTGTCCAATTCACTTCTCAACTCCTTAACTTCTCTAGTGAGCCTCTGTTATGAGCTTGAACCTTCAGATCTATTTGATCTGTCATAGTCTTCACCATAAGTGTCATTGCTCATTGCTAAGTTCTCCACTAGCTCTAAAGCAGCATGTATCTCCTTTCCCAGAAAGTTTCCATTGGAGGCAGTATCCAGCTGGTTTCTAATCTTGGGAAGAGCTCCTCTATAAAGTGTGCTGAGAAGAGAAGCCTCACTAAACCCATGGTGTGGGCATTGGTTGGTGTAGCTCCTGAATCTCTCATATGCTTCACCAAAACTCTCATTGCTGTGCTGAGTAAAGCTGGAGATTTGGTTTCTCAGTTTTACAGTTCTGGAGGTGGAGAAGAACTTAGATAGGAAGGCTTGCTTGCATTGCTCCCAGGTTTGAATGGAGCCTCTTGGAAGATTCTTCCCCCATTGGTGAGCTTTGTCACCAAGACTGAAGGGGAACAATCTGAGCTTGAAACTGTCCTCAGAAACTCCATTTATCTTTGTGACGTCACACACTTTATCAAATTGATCCAAGTGTTTCAAGGGATCTTCCATTGCTAGTCCATGGAACTTTGAGTTTTGGACCATATTCAACAAGGATGCCTTCACTTCAAAGTTCTTGTTTTGCACAGGTGGTGCCTGAATTACAGCTCCATACTGATGAGCATTGGCCCTGTCATTCTCTTCAACATAGACCTGTGGCTGCTCATATCTCCTTTGCTGGTGTTGGAAGGGCTGATGTTGGTGGTGCATTTGTTGTCTTTGCTGTACATTGGCCTGATGCCTCTGTTGATGAGCTGGAGCTTGTCCCTGGTGGACATAAGCTTGCTGTTGATGCACCTGTTCCTGATGAACATTACCCTGATGTAACCCTTGACCAACTCCATTACCAGCTGCATTACCAGCTCAATTACCCTGAGCCTGTTGCTCCTGAACCGGTTGTTCTATGTCAACCACATGCTCTCTCTGTTCTTCCATATCAGCCTGATCAATCTGTCTTCCACGCCTGTCCCTTCTCCTCCTTGGTACCAAAAGATTAATGTTGTCGTTGAGAGGGAAAGGTGGACCACAGCTTCTTGATCTGGACCTGGTGTTCATGCACCTGAAATCACAAACAGAACTTGAAAGTAATCAGTAAAAACAAAAAATAAGTACTTGATCTCAAGAAGAGATCAGAGCTTAATGCTAAACACTCCACAATTTGGCAACGACGCCAATTGATAGATAAGACTTTTTTGGTCTCAGGGCTATCAATCCCCTTGTCAATGTAGCACAAAGAGGTTATCAATCCAAGAATGTGGTGATAGACACTAAGCTATGTGATCAGTTTCTCAATTCAAGCAAGCAAGTGTGGTTTTGATTGATTATGACAACTACAAACTTAAAACAGGATTAATGACTAAAGAAGAACTAAGCAATGACAAGTGATGTGATTATAAAATGATGGAGGCATGAGATTCTAGACATGATAGTTGGCTAGGGTGCTTTGGTGCTAAAATAGGAATGCTAATGACAATGATGAGACATGATTCAAATGATTAAGAACTCTAATCTAGATTAATCCTCTCATGAAGGCATTAACCCGTACACTAATCTATTTTCAAACCAAATCATCATTTGTGAAATATGAATCAGTGAGCATTAATAAACAGTTCTAGATGATCATTCAAGCAAATAACAATACATCATCATGCAGCAAATGCTTAAATCTCTAATACAACTCTTTCAGGAATTTCATCAAACACTTTTGGTGCATGAAATTCCTAGAATCTAGATCTCAGGTGATATGCAAGGATCTAGCATAGAGAACAGCTGTTTAGAGAGATGAATCAATGAATCTAGCCCTAAGCTCTCCTAATCTAACACTTTAGCACCCTAACCTACACATCTAGAACCTCATTAAGGTGACTACTCACTAATCATAATAATCTCTCTTAAACCTTTGCAAGTTGAGAAGATTGGAATGATTAATGATGAGAAATGGAGATGGAGAAGATAGATAATGATGAATTTGCAGCTTTAAACACAAATATCTCTCAAACTCTCTTGATTAAACACTCAAAAATCGATATTTCTCTTCTTAAGTGGAGTCTTTTCACCAAAAAGGCAAGACACAAAGGGAATAAAAGCTTAGTCCTTGGGAAAAAACCCTAAAAACTATTTATATGTCTCTAAAAAC
This sequence comes from Eutrema salsugineum, assembly GCF_000478725.1. Taxonomy (NCBI): domain Eukaryota; kingdom Viridiplantae; phylum Streptophyta; class Magnoliopsida; order Brassicales; family Brassicaceae; genus Eutrema; species Eutrema salsugineum. Next base: position 7,022,729 of record NW_006256686.1, on the reverse strand, counting down.
GAACCGGATCAGCCTGGAACAAACCGGATCCTGACCCGGCTTTAGTAGATAAAGTGACGAATGTGTGAAGAAACTGTTTTGTGAGACTTAAATCCCTTAGTCTTAGCCGCACGCCCAAGTAGATGTGTTTTGCGAGTCTTTGTGCGGCTTAATCTTCTTCTTCTTCAACTCGCATTACCAAGGCGAAATCTGGGGAAGTTATGTGTGCGAATTGGTCATCCCTTAGTCCCAAGCCGCATGCCCAAGTCGCACAACCAAAGAGAGGAGCTTGAACGAGATAAAACCCTGTAAGCTCAGCCGCATGCCCATCTAGATGTGGATTGCGAGTCTCTCCGCGGCCTGGTCTCCATTACTCCTTAACTCGCATGACCATGTAGCAGGGGTCTTCAAAGATGTGTGCGGCTTGGTCTCCATTACTCCCAGGTCGCAGGCTTAAGTCGGTGTAGATTGCGAACGTCCGTGCGGTTTAGTTCCAAGCGCGGCCAACTCACATGCCTAAGTCGCACGATTGTGGACTTAGCATATTTCTTGCTCGGAAGCCTCAGACCTTATCCAGTGATAGCTTACCCGCACTTCTCAACTCGCAGCTCAACCTCCAGGCATTCATCTTTAGGCCTTGCGAGTTAACCAAGCCGCAAGACTATGTCGCAGCATTCAGGGCTCCTCGGACCACTTTGCATTCAGCAGAGAGTAACTTCCAGGATACAGGTCCGAATGGTGTGATTCCAATTAAAGTGAACAGAAGACGCATACATCTTCAACTTTGGTGAAGGAACCTTCGGCGCTTGGGAAGTGGAAGGTTTCTTGGAGGGCTCATCTTCGCAGTGCATTGACATGATCGGAAAGAGGCCTCTAGACATACGTCCATTCCGGAAACGTTATCTTCTTGCTCATAGCTCCGAATTGAATGATCTCAGATGTTCTGGAAAGAGGACTCCAATATCTCGGATCCTGATGAAGTTTCTGTAAACTGAATCGGTCTGGAAGTGCATCGTCCTTCGCATTCTTCGGAGCTCATCGGGTCCGTCCAAATTGGCAGTGAGAAAAGTGTGCCTTCCGAGGAGCTTAACTCTCTTGTAAGAATTACCAATGATTTCCTCCGGACTATATTGCACAAAAATAAATATGATTGTATATTACAGTAAACCCGAAGTTTACTAGTACATTTAGAGTATGACATGAAAGATTTGGCCATCCGGGATCAGTAATGATGAGAAAGATAGTGCAAAATTCGAGTGGCCACCCATTGAAAAACCAGAAGATTTTTTAATCGGAAGAGTTTTCATGTAAAGCATGTTCTTAAGGAAAACTCATAATTAGGCCCTTGCCAGCCAAAGTTGGGAATGAATCTCTTGTAATCTTAGAAAGAATACATGGTTATATATGTGGGCCGATTCACCCACCATGCGGGCTATTCAGATATTTCATTGTATTAATTGACGCATCCAGCAGATGGTCATATGTGTTTCTATTGACCACAAGAAATATGGCTTACGTAAGATTCATTACCCAAATAATCAGGTTGAGATTGCGATTCCCTGATTATGTCATAAAAAAGTCAGGCTAGACAACGCTGGTGAATTCACTTCAGCGGCCTTTAATGACTATTGTATGTCACTGGGAATCGTTGTTGAGCATCCGGTTCCATATGTTCATACATAAAATGGCATGGTTGAGTCTTTGATTAAACGGTTGTAGTTAATTGCAAGACCATTAATATTGAGAACAAAACTCCCAATTACTGTATGGGGACATGCAATATTCCATGCTGGGGCATTGAACCAGATGATGCCAAGTGCATATAATGAATATTCTCCAATACAGTTAACATCTGGCAAGGAGCCAAATGTGTTCCATCTTCATATTTTTAGATGTGCGTTTTATGTCCCAATAGCCCCGCCGCAAAGAACAAAAATGGGGCCACAGAGGAGACTGAGAATATATATCAGCTATACGTCCCAAAGTATAATTAGGTATCTTGAACCGATAACTGCAGATATGTTTACAGCACGTTTTGTCGATTGCCACTTTGATGAAAGTGAATTTCCCGCGTTGGGAGGGAGGATCTAGAGAATTGATAACTAAGAGTTTTTGAGGCTCTTTGTAGAGGTTATCAATCCCATGTCTTGTAGTAAAAAGGGTTATCAATCCAAACTTGTGTTTGAGACACTAATCTATGTTACTTGCAATCTTAAGTCAAGATGAACAGGTAAAGGTTTTTGCTAATGATGGTGAATAAACAAGTGAATAATCGGATGATGATAAAAAAATGTAAAGGCAAAAGCTTTAGACAAGATACAAGAGTCGGGTACTTCCAAGCTAGACTTGCAAGTTAATGAATCAGATTTATCAAGCGGTTTCATTTAACATGAACTCAAAGTATGTTAATCTTCTCATGAAAGTATTAAACATCTAAACTGATCCTCTTTCATACCAAAATCCCTTTTGAGAAGCATGAATCAGTCAGCTTTAAGATCCAGTTCAATAAGTTATTTAAGAGAACAAACTATCACTCTCGCGATGAAAGACTCTTAAACCTTTAACTGAGTGGTTCAGATCTGATGCGAGATATGTTTCAGATCTGAACCCCAAGTGATGTGCTTGGATCCAGCTTAGAGATCTCGTTGGTTAAAGAATGAAACATGCAAGACTAGACCCCTAAACTCACTAATCTATCATGAAAGCACCCTAATCTACCTATCTAAAGCTGCTTAAACGACTACTCACTGATCATAACAAGCTCACTAAGTCCTTTGCAAGACGTGTAGCTAGTCATGATAAGGAGTTTGATGCAGGAGAATAAAAGAAGTAAACAAGAACAAGATTCAGACGTGAAAACAAGATATCGGATTAGATTAATCAAGTTTCATAAAAGAGGTAAGTTCTTAAAGCTAAAACAGGTAGAAAATAAGATAAGATCCAGAATGATTAGGTTTATGGTCCTAAAATCTATTTATAGTGAAGGGTAATTATCGCGGTTCAGCCTGGAACAAACCGGGTACTGAACGCTCTTCTTGGGTCGTCGGATGAGCACCACGGTATGTGAGAGAGTGAAGCCGAGGTCTTGATGCCGAGAGGTGCACGTGAGCAAAGATCAAGATGAAGATCTCGTGAAGAACACGTCAAGAACATGCATAAACCCTAGTCTTCGATCCATCTTCACGTGTGTTCTCTAAATCACTTTGTTCTTGGTTTCGATTTCGTGACAAGGGACCTCGCCATGTAATGCCGAGGAGCTTGGTAGTCGAGGTGTTCAGGAAGACAGAGTCCGGCATGCAACGCTGAGGTCTTCATACCAAGGTGCACATTCAACACATAGTCGTTTTCAGCTTTGCTTCTCCTGCGTGCATGCCTTGATTTCTACATACCGAGGGATTGGTACGAGGTCTAGCCCAAGAATGCTTTCAAGAGGTGAGCCTCGGCCTAAGCAATGTCGAGGTAACGATGTGATAACTAACGTTTTCAAGGCCTTAATAAGGGTTATCAATCCCCTTGTCAAAGTAGTATAAGGGGTGTCAATCCATATGTGTGGTAGTTAGGCACTAGTTTATGTGATATGTTCTTAAGTCAAGTGATCAAAGACAGGTTTTTGATAACAAGTAACAAATGAAATCATAAACAAGAAACAAACAAGCAATGATAAGGAAATAATTAAAGCAAGATCAACAAGATGATGGTGATAATAAAGATGATAAAAGCTAAACCTCTAGATGTGATCATTGATTAGGGTGCTGTAGATATCAATTCATGATGCTAAGAACAATAATGCAATGCAAGTTACTCTTTAGTCTAGACTTCAAAAGCAGATTAATTCATTCCCATGACAATAATCCCTTTGCTAATCACTTAATCAAATCTAACAACCATTAGATATAATCAAGCAATCAACAAGCATAATGCATCAAGCCTAATAAGTGACCAAACAATCTCTCAACCAAGAAGACTGAATCTTATACAGAAAGACATAACAAGCAATCACATGATCTCAAACATTTCAACTTAGAACTCTAATCTAGACTAAACCTTCTCATGAAGGCATTAATCTCTACACTAATCCACTTTCAAACCAAATTCCCATTTGTGAAATATGAACTAATGAGCATTAAGAAACAGTTCTAATATGTCATTTATGCATTAAACTATCAATCCCTTGATGAAAAAGGCATAAACCCTTAGCTTAGCTCATTCAAGCATTTCATCAAACACCTTGTGGGTGGAGAAATGCCTAAGCTCTAGATCAGAGTGATGTGCAAAGATCTAGCACTAAGAGTAGCTAACTAAGAAAATGAAATGAGAATCTAGACCCTAAACATCACAAATCAAACATCTAAGCACCCTAATCTACACACCTAGAAGTTTAAAAAGTGACTACTCACTAATCATGATGAACACACCATTTCCTTTGCAAGAGGTGATGTTGAACATGATTAGGAGTTTAGATGAGATGAGTAATTGATAAGAAACAGATTTAGTATGATGTAATCCTTCAGATATCTCTTAATCAAAAACGTTTTTACACTAAAAAGGAAAGAAAACTAGAGAGAAAACTAAGTAGAAGATAAGATGTTTAGGGTTTTCTCCATAAAGCTATATATACTAAGTGCTAATGGACCGGGTCAGCCCAGGACAAACTGGGTATTGACCCGGCTCAGTTGGATAGTGGTATGGTTTGCCACGGTCAGATGATGCTTGGCCAGACCGTGGCAAACTGATAGTGTCAAAGTTCTTGGACAGATTCTTCATGATCAAGGTTGCCATGGCTTGATTTACACCATGTCTAGTGGCCGTGTCTCTTCTTTTCTGGGTTTGGGTGATGAACTTCTTGGATTGCCACGTTCTTGATCTGGACCGTGTCATGTTGGGCGTGGCAAGGTGTTGATGATTCGGTGATTGCCACGGTCAGGTTCAAGGCCGTGTCGTGCTCTTTTGTCTCTTTTAGCAAACCTTGGAGGTTGCCACGGCTAAGTGCATGGCTGTGGCATGGTAACAGTGTCAAACCCCGAGAGTTGTCATATTATACCACAGGAAAGCTCAGGCCGTGGCGTTATCACCGTGTCAAATCACGACACTTAGCACCTTATCCACTCTTAGACGTCTGGCTGATATGTCTGTCTCTCGCCTTCCGTAACTCACAGCTCACAACTCCAAATCCAATGATTCGACCTGTTCTGGGACCGTGACTCTATCATCTCCAACTTTGATGAAGAGTTTGGGTTCAGATGACGTCAGCAAGGGCTCTGTTCCACCGGTTCTTTGAGGCACATCGTGTAAGACCTGATCGGGCCGCGAGATATGTGTTCCTTCCGATGGTGATAAAACATGACAAAATATGAGTATATCAAGATGACGAGGCTTGAGGAAACACTTAGCGCGTATCGCAACTCATTTGGGCTCATATCGACCAACTTGTCTTCCGGAGGCAATAACTTTTGGCACACGACTCCAAATTGGGCGTCCTCAGGCGTTACAGGAAGGGCATTCACAGATCTTGAACTTTGATGAAGACTCGGTAGGCTGGTTCGGACCGGAAGGGTTTCGTCCCACGCACTCTTTGAAACTCATCTGATCGGCTTTCGGATGCATGCGAGACGGGCGTGTCTTCAGAGGGTCTATCTTTCTTCTCACAGGTCCGAATTGGGTGATTCCAACAGTTCTGGGATCTTGACTCGAGTATCTCCAGTTTCGGACTGGAAGTTTCTCGGCCTTGGTGATCTTTGAGGCGCATAGATGAAAATTGAGTTTAGCCGATAAAAGCTTCCCGTGGTAAGGAAAATGTCCGAGAATCGTGTACCACGGTAAGCTTTTTATCCGGTAAAAACTTCTCGCCTCGGCATAAAACCTTACCGAGTGGAATTTCACCCGATAACAATTAAGACTTCAAAACATGTTAAACTCTTTGGAAACTCTTTGGAACCTAATGCAAATCCTAAAACCCAAAGCACCTGATAAAGACTTCAAAAACATGTAAAACTCTTTGGAACCTAATGCAAATCCTAAAACCTATTTTGATGCCTAAAGACTCAAAATACATGAGAAAACACATGATATGGACTCTAAAATGCAGCCTAAATGATGCAAAATATAGACATATCAACTCCCACACACTTGTCCTCAAGTAAAAAGAACAAATGAGAGAAAGAGGTTGTAATGCAATGGGAGTTCATATTTCCTTTTAGAGAGAAGTGATCACAATGAGAACTCAAGTTCATGCTCAAATATGCAATGCAAAGCCATACTCAGATATATATGTACATCATTTCAAACAAGGAATCTCCACAAGTTCTCTTCTTTCTCAACTCTTTCACATTCGTTAAGCCTGTAACCGGGTGGATCATGTTCATGCAAATCAAGATGAATTCATTTAGCTTGAGATTGGGTTTTGAGATAAAAATGATCTCAATCAAGTAACTAGTACTCCATGCAAGGGGATCACTCAAAAATTAGTAGACTTTAGTAAAATGCTAAGGGTAAAAAGCAACGGATGCATACAAAGATAGAACTGCATCTACCCCATACCCAAAATGGTTTTTACACTCGGCATTGAACCTCTCTAGACTCTCTCTCTAGTCTACTCACCCCAAATGGCATTTTGCCTTTGACACCCAATCAGCTCTCGTTACTCTCTTAATTTCATCTCTTAGGGGAATGCTTTCGTTAACAACTTAGCGAGTTTCTTTTCTTTAACACACAAGCTCTTCTTTAACCAGGCCTCTTTTTGAATCTTTTCTTTTCTTTTCATGAGAATATTTTCATTCAACACATGAGCTTTTATTTTCAGCACAGACTCACTTTCTTTCATTTTAGCATTCATTCCTCTAACCAATCCGGTTCTTTCCACTTTCATCACTCAGTTTTTTTTTTCTTTTCAGCTCACACACTCAAAATAAATGCTCTCACTTTTACCTAAACCAAGACTAGCCCTTGATGTTGGACTAGTATCTACATGCAGCACTATCTTTGTCGCTCTAAACTCAACACTTTTTACCAAGTCTACTAGAAACAAGGCCTCACAAATCATGCACACAAGAAGGGTGTTTAGGCTTCAAAGAAAGGTTTGGCTAAAGGCAGGGAACTGTCTCAAGATGAGAGATCAGCTATTTGAGCTAGCAAGAGTGATAAAAAGGGATAAGAAAGCTCAAATATGTATGTGGTACCCATGAATTCACAATGATATGCTCAAACATGATAATTAGATGTCAAATTCAAGGGTTCTCACTTAAGCAAGGTTGAGGCTATTCACAACTTGATTCAGCTAGCACAGAAGTATTGAGACACCAGTTCAAAGCATGGTTCACACTTGATTTCATACCAGTTTTGCAATGCCTTAAGGGACCAAGCTCTTAAAATGATGCTATCTTCAAGAAAAAATCTATCATTACTCCCATTTGAATATGATGCAACCTATATGAAAATGCAAACTAGACTCAACCTAAAATGTGAATGCAACTACATGAGCATTTTTTTGTGAAAATGTTTATGATTTTTCCATTTTTTTTGTTTTTATTTGCACTTAGATGAATGCAAAATGAGACTCAAAGTGAAAAGGAAAATAAGAGCAGAATAAACATGATTAGTAAACACGAAATCCCTCCCCCACACTTAAATAACACAGTCCCTTGTGTTATAAAAGCATAAGAGAGGAGTGAAAGGCAAAAGCAAGAAATATGCAAAATGAGAAATAAAGAACTAGATGCATATGTACAAGGAGTTTGGAGTGTTACCAGATTTGTTTTTGATGGAAGGGAGTAGTGGAATTGTGAATCTCAGGGGGCTAAACATCACTGGAGATGTCCTAGTTTTGATGCTGCTCCTTGCACTGATCTGAACGTGCTTGTAGTGAGGGCTGGAGCTCGTTTTTGTGCATTGTTCCTCTTGCCACCCCCTGTTGCCACAGTCTGGAAGCTCCTCTGGACAGCCTGTGGCATTCTTTTGTTCTTCCTCTAACACATTGCCACGGCTTGGATGTGACCGTGGCAAAGAGACCATGGCAAAAGCCGAAGGTTCTGCTGCCTTAAAACATGTTGCCACGCCTTGAATCTATCCGTGGCATTCCTCTCGTGGCAAAAGCCAAATGGTTGTCTATTCAAAATTCAACTTGCCACGGTTCAATTCTGGGCGTGGCAATCTCCCCATGGCAATCACCGAAGGTTGGCATCCAAGAAAAAGCCTCATGCCATGCCTTGTTTAAGCAGTGATTCATGGTCGTGGCAAACTGTGAACTTAACCAAATTTTGCATTTCCTTGCATCTTGTCCACCATTCCTTGAGGCCAAAGAACACCAGGTCATCTGTAACCTGAACACACTCCACAAGACACATCAAAACATCCTAAAAACAGCAAAAGAAAGCATTAAAAAGAATATTTACAAAGGATAAGCTTGGGGTGTCTCCCAAGAGCACTTTGTTGAAAGTCACTAAGTTTGACTTTGCAAAACCTGTTCTTAGTTGGGGTGAGGTTGAGTACTGATCCTTTTCCGAACTTCAATGGTCCTGAGCAAGAAAGTTGAGTTGTGTTGCTGCCTTTTGGAACCATTAGACCCTTGTCCTCGAGATCCCATCTTGAGACCTTTGTCCACCAGCTCTTGAATACCATCTGGGTCTTTATCAAAATTGGCATTTGTGAGACATGCCCTCACTTCAGCAAACAGACCTGGCTTCCCATTGCAATCCAGCTTATAGTTCAGAGATCCATCATCATCAACCCAAGGAGGGAGATCAAAGTCTTGAGAAGAAAGATCAGGTTCTATGCTCTTATATTTTGATGCTGAGCCATCACTCTTTGTGTTCATCATCTTTAGATCATCAAGTGTAGGAGACCATGAGAGCAAGATGTCTTCTTCCCTGATCAATGGCTGTTCAGTCCCATCCTTGTAAACAGAGTTGGTGTGAGATTCTTTTGCCATTTCCACAGCTGAGAGAGATTGGGATCCACCCAGAATTCCAGCACTGCCCACATATTTCATCTCAAGTACCTTAGGCGGTTCTATCTCTTGGACAACTGATCCACAGAACTCAGCTAAAGGAGGTGTAACAGGGTAAAAGACATCCTTATCCACTTTTGAAAGCACCACTCTTTGAGTATAAAGTCAATCATTGCACCAGTGGTGTTTAGAAATGAAGTTCCAAGCAATAGGGGGAGCTCTTTGGTCTTCTTCATCTTCATGATGACAAAATCAGTGGGAATTATGCATTCACCAACCTGTAGTGGATAGTTTTCCAAAGCTATTGAAAAGTCAGAAACGACTTCTGATGAGAAAAAAGCGAAAGCTATGATCTTTTTGCTCCACCACATCCATGATGATTTAAAAGAGGAATACATCATGAAAGAAGATCCTGCATATCTTTGGCAGTCACTAAAAGACAGGTTTGATCACCAGAAATATGTGATCTTACCGAAAATCAAGCATGACTGGTTGAATCTCCGGTTCCAGGTTACAAAAGTGTTTGTGAATATAATTCTGCGATGTTCGGAATCACCTCCAGGATGATGTTATGTGGAGCTAAAGTAAGTGATTTTGATATGATCGAAAAAACTCTTCAAACATTCCATCCTGGAAATGTAATCCTGCAGCAACAATACCGGGTGAAAGGAAGCATGAGTACCATATCTGGTAATGCAAAGATTATATTAGGCTCTGGAAGAGCAAGTTTTTCAATGCCAAATGGGACTAAATTTGAAGTGCAAGATGCATTATATTCCCCCGAGTCTCATAGAAACTTGTTAACTTTTTAGGATATTGATAGTTAAGACTTTTTTGGTCTCAGGGCTATCAATCCCCTTGTCAATGTAGCACAAAAAGGTTATCAATCCAAGAATGTGGTGATAGACACAAAGCTATGTGATCAGTTTCTCAATTCAAGCAAGCAAGTGTGGTTTTGATTGATTATGACAACTACAAACTTAAAACAAGATTAATGACTAAAGAAGAAGTAAGCAATGACAAGTAATGTGATTATGAAATGATGGAGGTATGAGATTCTAGACATGCTAGTTGGCTAGGGTGCTTTGGTGCTAAACTAGGAATGCTAATGACAATGATGAGACATGATTCAAATGATTAAGAACTCTAATCTAGATTAATTCTCTCATGAAGGCATTAACCCCTACACTAATCCATTTTCAAACCAAATCATCATTTGTGAAATATGAATCAGTGAGCATTAATAAACAGTTCTAGAAGATCATTCAAGCAAATAACAATACATCATCATGCAGCAAATGCTTAAATATCTAATACAGTTCTTTCAGGAATTTCTTCAAACATTTTTGGTGCATGAAATTCCTAGAATCTAGATCTCAGGTTATATGCAAGGATCTAGCATAGAGAACAGCTGTTTAGAGAGAAGAAAAAAATGAATCTAGCCCTAAGCACTCCTAATCTAACACTTTAACACCCTAACCTACACATCTAGAACCTCATTGATGCGAGTTGTAAACGGGGTTGGTTGTTTTCGTTTTACTAAGCTTCAGGTTTTAAATTTATAATCCCTAAATGTCTGCAAGTGCACAGATGTGCGCAGTAGTACTTAGGGTATCGATCCACAGAGACTTAGTTGTTTCAGTACGAATTCAACGCAGCGCTTAAATCAGATTAGAACTAAAAGGGTTTTGGGTTTTGGTTTTGGGTTTTGGTTGTCACTAAATCTAAACTAGAAAGCAAAGAAAACAAAAGAAATTGAAGGCAATTAAAACAAGTAAAAAGCGATTAAACTAAGGCTAATGAAAGCAGGTAATAGGCGAATAAAAAGCAAATAGAATTGAAGGTAAAAATCGATAGAAACTAGAAGGCTGTAAACAATTAAAGACAAACGTTGGGGCTCAAGGGGTTTCGCAGGGGTTCATGGACTAAGCTATGTCGATTTTAAACAAGTGATAAAGGTAATCAACTACGTATGTTCTAGAACTCGAGGCACGGAAGTATGAATAGCCTACTTTCGCAGCACTAAACAACTATCTCTCGCAACCCTAATCAGTAGGTTTCCACTCTGATTCTGGAAGGGAGAAGATGCAATAGCAGAACAAGACTCATCAATATTCACAACTTAACTACAGGTAGGTTTCCACTCCTATAGAAGAATTGCTCGTTTCACCCTAGTTCAGACAATCAATGAAAGCTTTCGCAACATATCATATCGGATCGGCTTCTAAGTGGCCAGCAAAGAATCATGCAGTAAGATTAAAGGCAAACGAAGAACATCTAGAAGATTATAAATCCTAAATCTATCGATTCATAAGCAAAGACACATGAAATTCCCTTTGAACGATCCCTTTAAACCCAACTGGGTAACTACTCAAACATATTGTAACAAAGCATCATAAACGAAATTAAAAGTGCAGGAAACTAAAGAAAAGAAGGAAGAAAAACGAAGAATGGAGAAGCAGAAGGAGGCGCGATGGTCACTCCTGCGGCGGCTCCTCTTCAAAGACGGCGGCCTCTCTCTCTCTCTCTAGGGTTTGTGTAAGTTTCGGTTCTATTGGTCTCTGCCTCTTTAGAATGACCTAAAGAGGGTATTTATAGCTTCTGGGGTGGTCCTGGACACTTAGGGCTTCAAAAATAACGAAAGGAATTGATCTGGGCTTTAATTAAGTCGTTGGGAAAGTGAACGACCAAGTTCCGCGGTCGCGGTGGCTCTACCCGCGGGAAAATGGGTGTTTGCCGCGGTCCCGGCACTTGCTCTCTTCCGGAACTGCATTTTCTGTCATTCTTGCATCTGGAGTATCTGAAGATCTAACCGTTGGATTGTCTCCAAACCAAGTGCATTAGAAAGCTGGTTGGATCCTCTATGTTTGTCCTCAAACAAACTTAAGTCAGGAAAGAAATTTTTGAAAATCGCAGGAACTAAACAATATCTCAGTGACCGTCCTTCTAAACCATAACTTATCGTGAAACATCTATTTGGATCTAGTCTAGAAAATTCTCACCAAAATATAAGCAAACTAGTCCGTTAATCCGTCATGCGAAAATCTACACACTTAGATCTGACTTCCAGTCAACTAGCTCTTAACATTCATTAGAAATCTCGGTGGTTCTCATCAAAGAAAGTCTAGGCAAGGCAATCTAGGCTAGGTGTAAAAAGGGTTATTTTAGGGGTAAGGCTTAAAGTGTTTACGGGTTACCTGAAGATCTGGAGAATGCAAGATATTATGCAAAACCGCAAGAGAGAGTGAAGCTGTTGGTATCCACAGTTTTCAGTCACTTTCTTCTTGCCATAGATTACTGGCCTTCTTCCTCAGGTTCTCTCCTAACTCCCCCAGACTTAGATTTTTGTAAATCTTTCAAAAACATAGCTCTATAAACGCTTAGTAGATTCTTCTTGCTCCACAAATTTCGACAATCTAGGACTCATTAGGCTTTTTGTTTCCCCTCTCTCTTTTCATTCGTTGTTTTTTTTTTAGAAAGAGAGGGAACACCTTTAGATATAGAGTCTTAGAGAGCACGAAATTACCAGTTAAGATTTGTCTTGTAAAGCTTCTTGATGTTTCTGATACTCTTCCTTCCCAATTCCATTCAGTTTCCTTTGTGAGTGACTGAAAACTGCGTCCCTCCTCTTCTCTCCGACGTTTTTGCACATATCTGCTGATATAAACTAAAGAGAGAATGCACGAGGATTGAAAACAAGGGTTTTGGGTTTAGGGTATGGTACCAGATAAAGATAAACTAGTCATCTAGGACGACAAAGAGTGGTAAAAGTGATGGTAAAAGACTTCCTAGATGTGTATGTCGATGCCTGCCTAAAATCAATGATGAGAAAATTAAATGTCAATATTAAGGTCAAATAAAATGAGCTAGTATATCCTGTCAGAAAGAATCTCCATGAATAGAAGTCCTCTGGTGGGATTTCGTAATGCAAGTACTTAGCTACCGCCTAGTCTAGGCCTAAATCACAAAAAGAGCAAAAAACGAGGAAATAGTGTAGAAGCACACTGGTCTAATTCATCATAGTAATGTTTATTGTGTTCCTGGTTTGAAAACTTTTTTGAAAAACATTTGTTTTTTTTTTTTTTTTTTTTTTTTTGAAAACGGATTTTTAAAATTTGTATGAAAAACTTTTTGAAAAATTTTATGTGTCCAAAACAAACTCAAAACAAATCAAATGTCATTAGTAACGGATGAACATCCTCCCCCAGACTTATTTCACACTGTCCTCAGTGTGATAAATCTTGGAAAGAATGGTAAAGAAAATAGAAAAGTTGAAATGTTTAAGTGAACTTATCGTGCTGGAGAGTGCTGCTCGTCTTTTGAATCTATTCTTCCTTATTGAAAACCTGAAATTAAATGAAACAGAAACAAAGCAATGGAAATAGAAAATAAAGGTCAAAGGGAAATAGATAAAATACCAAGTGGGTTGCCTCCCACTAAGCGCTTGTTTCAAGTTGTTAGCTTGACATTGTGGTTTGATTAGACTTAACCGGGGTCGTGACACTCCTTGGTCTCATCATTGGCCGATGATGGATCAATCAAAAACATCACTTCTCTTTCGTCTTCGGTTTCTTCAGCCAGATATGGCTTTACACGCTGTCCATTCAATGTAAATGAGTTTCCGGTTCTGTCCCATAGGACTATGGCTCCATATGGCTTGACTTCCTTTATCGTGAAGGGTCCTGACCATCTTGAACGTAATTTTCCTGGAAAAAGTTTAAGACGAGAATTGACAAGAAGAACTTTATCGTTAGGAGCAAAAGTTCTATGAATAATCTTCTTATCATGATATGCTTTAGTCTTCTCCTTGTAGATCTTCGAGTTTTCGTAGGCATTGTGTCGGATTTCTTCTAACTCATGAAGTTGAAGTAGTCTTCTTTCTCCAGCCGTTTTCAAGTTCATATTCATCTCCTTGATAGCCCATTGCGCCTTATACTCGAGTTCTACTGGAAGGTGACATGCTTTTCCGTAAACTAGGTTGAATGGTGTTGTTCCTAACGGTGTCTTGAATGCTGTTCGATATGCCCATAATGCATCGTCAAGCTTTGTAGACCAATCCTTGCGATGAACTGCAATAGTTTTCTGCAAAATCGACTTGATTTCTCTGTTTGAGATCTCTACTTGACCGCTGGTTTGGGGATGGTAGGGAGAAGCAACTTTATGTGTAACTCCATTCTTTCTAAGAAGATTCTCGAAAACTCTGTTGATGAAATGCGATCCTCCGTCGCTTATCACAATTCTAGGAACTCCAAAACGCGGGAATATAACAGATTTAAACAGCTTCATGACAACTTTTGTATCATTGGTGGGACTAGCGACTGCTTCAACCCACTTAGAGACGTAGTCTAGTGCTACTAAGATGTATTGGTTTCCAAAAGAAGTAGGAAAGGGTCCCATAAAATATATTCCCCAGACATCGAAAATTTCGACTTCGAGAATAAAATTTTGAGGCATCTCATTCCTTTTGCTTATATTGCCCATCCTTTGGCATTTATCGCATCGCGATATATAAGCTTGAGTATCTTTGAACAAAGTAGGCCACCAAAAACCTGCTTGCAAGATCTTTGAAGCGGTTTTGAAGGTTGCAAAATGTCCTGCGTAGGACGAGCTATGGCATCCGAATAAAATTCCTTCCATCTCTTCTTCAGCCATGCATCTTCGGAATAACCCATCAGCACATCTCTTATAGAGATAGGGTTCATCCCAAAAATAATGTCTTATGTCTTTCAGAAATTTTTTCTTCCTATAAACAAAGAATTGTGGTGGTTCTACATCGGCTGCTAAGTAATTCGCTATGTGCCTAAACCATGGGGTGTTGAAAGCATCTGCTCGTCGCATTAGAGGACGTGGTGGTGCGGTATTGGCATTGTGGGTAGTATCTATTGCATAGATGTTTTCTTCAGGCAAACTGTCATTTAAAGGCAATCTTTCTTCAACTCGAATTCGTGAAAGATGGTCTGCAACTCCATTATCTGCTCCTTTCCGATCTTGAATTTCGATATCGAATTCTTGCAGTAAGAGGATCCATCTTATCAACCGAGGTTTAGCGTCTTTCTTAGACATTAAATACTTGATTGCAGCATGATCAGTATGAACTATGACCTTAGATCCTACGAGATAAGAACGGAATTTCTCAAATGCAAATACGACAGCTAGAAGTTCTTTCTCTGTTGTAGCATAATTGCATTGAGCTTCGTCTAGAGTTCTGCTAGCATAGTAGATTACGTCCAGTTTCTTATCTTTTCGTTGGCCAAGCACTGCTCCGACTGCATAGTCACTTGCATCGCACATGATTTCGAATGGGAGTTCCCAATCAGGTGCTTGCACGACAGGGGCGGAGACAAGAGCTTGTTTGATCTTATGAAACGCGGCTAAGCACTCATCATCGAACTCGAAGTTCGTTTCTTTGCAAAGCAAACGCGTAAGAGGTCTAGCTATTTGAGAAAAATCTTTTATGAATCGCCTATAGAATCCTGCGTGTCCTAAGAAACTATGAATTCCTTTTACGTTTGTGGGAGGTTGTAGGCTGGTCATGACTTCGATTTTGGCTTTGTCAACTTCAATACCTTTTCCGGAAATTCTGTGCCCAAGCACGATTCCGTCTTGTACCATGAAGTGACATTTTTCCCAATTTAATACTAAGTGCTTATCTTCACATCTTTGCAGAACTTTACCAAGATTGGCTAAGCATTTTTCAAAAGGAGATCCATAAACAGAGAAATCGTCCATGAATACTTCCATGAAATCCTCAATAAAATCTGTGAAGATCGACATCATGCACCGCTGGAAGGTAGCAGGTGCGTTACACAATCCAAAAGGCATACGTCGGTAAGCAAACGTGCCATATGGACAAGTGAATGTCGTTTTTTCTTGATCCTCCGGGCGAATAGGAATTTGGAAAAATCCGGAGTATCCATCAAGGAAGCAATAGTAAGGGTGATTAGCTAATCTTTCTAGCATTTGATCTATGAAGGGAAGTGGAAAATGATCTTTCCTAGTTGCTGCATTCAGTTTCCGGTAATCGATGCACATACGATGTCCAGTTACTGTTCTTGTAGCGATCATTTCATCTTTATCATTTTTAATGACAGTGACTCCTCCTTTCTTTGGAACAACATGAACTGGGCTAACCCAAGTGCTATCTGAGATAGGAAAGATTATTCCAGCTTCTAAAAGCTTCATAATCTCCTTCTTGACAACATCCATGAGATTAGGGTTCAGTCTCCTTTGACTTTCGATTGAGTTTTTAGCATTATCCTCTAGATTTATTTTGTGCATAAAAAGATATGGAGAGATTCCAGATATGTCATCAAGTGAATATCCTAAGACTTTTCTATGCTTTCTCACCTCAGTCAACAGCATTGTGGTTTCTTCTTCTGTCAAACCAGAGTTTATTTTGACAGGGTAAGTAGAATTTGGTCCAAGGAAAGCGTACTTAAGTCCGACGGGAAGAGGTTTAAGCTCGACTTTAGGGGCTTTAAGCTTGCTCCAAGGATCATTAATTGCTGCGGCAGTGTCTTTAGGAGGTGTAGGAAGGTTTGTTTGGTCCTTAAGATCTAGATAGTGTAGAGGTTTCCTATAAGTTTCAGATTTATCAAGCATACGTGTGCACTCACTTGAAATTTCTTCAAGGAAATTGCGTTCATCTTTTGCGGGTGAAAGCGTGACACTTAAAGGGTCATCTAGAAGCAGATCTTCATAGACTTCCTCAATGATTCCGTCTAACTCATCAACCCAACAAATTTGGCCTTCCAAAGTTGGTTTATCAAAACTTTTGTTCATGTCAAACTGCATAATTGAACCGGCTAGATGAAGGTCGATTTTTCCTTCAGGAACATTGATTATGGCTCCGGCTGTAGATAAGAATGGCCTTCCAAGAATAAGTGGATCCTTAGGTTCTTTTTCTAGTTCTAGAACTACGAAATCGGTTGGTATGGAACATTTTTCGATTTCGACAGGAACATCTACTAAGATACCTACAGGTTGTCTAACGGAATGATCAGCTAGTACTAAAGAAATCTTAGTGGGCTTGAAAGTGTGATGTCCTAAACGTTTTGCTACTGAAACAGGCATCATGTTTATGCTAGAACCTAAATCACAGAGAGCACGCTCAAAAGCTACATCATTGATGGTGCATGAAAGTACAAAGCTTCCAGGATCGTTTTTCTTTTCAGGGATTCGGCTTTGTAGGATAGAACTACATTCATGGGTTATCATCATAACGCCTTCTTCAAGAGTTAAAGAATTTGTTAGAATACCCTTCATGTATTTTCTTAAAGCAGGAATCATAGCACAAGCTTCTACAAAAGGTAATCTCACATTTAATTGATCGATCAACTCTTTCAGCTTAGCTTTTTCTTTCTCTTTCTTAGGGGCTCTTAAGGCTCTAGGATATGGAGGTTTAGGTTCGTAGACACGAGTTGGTGGAGGTGGAATCGGGTCGTCTCCAAGGATTTCCCGGGATGAATCTTCTCTTACTTCTTCTCCATCCTTTTCTCCTACCACTTCTTTTTCAATGTCTTCATTCGTGATTCTTTCTTTTTCTTTCTCCTTTTCCTTACCCTTTTCCTCATCTTCGGGATCTTTAGGAAATTCTGCCTCTTTGTAAGCTAATCCACTCCTAAGTGTGATAGCTTTCACATGATCGGAGGGATCTGCTTCACTTGAGCTTTCGAAAGA
Organism: Eutrema salsugineum; assembly: GCF_000478725.1. Taxonomy (NCBI): domain Eukaryota; kingdom Viridiplantae; phylum Streptophyta; class Magnoliopsida; order Brassicales; family Brassicaceae; genus Eutrema; species Eutrema salsugineum. Next base: position 7,005,130 of record NW_006256686.1, on the reverse strand, counting down.
ATTTTCACTTAGCTCCTCTTCAGAATTTCCTAACTTTTTAGAATTAGTTTTGACCATTATGTTAAGGAGGGTATCGGAATCCTTCTGCATCTCTTTTAGTTCAGATCTAAGATCACTAATCTCTTGAGACATAGATTTTTCAAGCTCTAGAATCTTTTTGTTTAGGTTTTCAGCTTCAGAAGAGGGAAAACTAGGATAGGAAACAGGATTAGATTGAATAGCCGAGATTGGTTCGGAAGGTGGTGTCCAACCAGGCTTGAAAGACGTTTTCCCGCGGTCAGGTGGCTCACGACCGCGGTGAATCAAGTCTTGGCCGCGGTCAGAACAGCCACGACCGCGGTGAAAGGTTGCTTGGCCGCGGTCAGAACAGCCACGACCGCGGTGATCAGAAACGAATGGAACATCATGAATTTGATATACTTCTGCATTGTTCATCATCCCTTGATCATAAGAATCCATTGGGTTGTCCCAACCATCAAAGTTACACGTATTGTGTGCCCTATTTGGTTTTTGCAATCCAAGATGACTCATTATGTGACGGAGACACTTTATAACTTCTGAAATTTCTTCTTTCTTCTCAGGAAGTGCAGAATTACCAAAGGTTACTTGATTTCGGATGCTGTTTCCTAAATTTTTAATGAAAACGTGAGCATCTTCTACAGATCTAGTTGTGAAATCTCCATTACTTGCTATATCAAAAGAGTGTCGTAACTCTGGAGTTATACCGTGATAGAAAATACTTAGCAGGTATTCCTCGGCATATCCATGGTGTGGACAATCTCTTTGGTATTCCCTAAATCTTTCCCAAGTATCTAAAAGATCTTCATCTTCTTTTTGTTTAAAAGTTCTTATCTTCTTTCTTAAGAGATTTGCAAGATTTCTAGTGTAAAAACGATTTAGGAAAGCAGTTTTACACGCTGCCCACGTTTTTAGTGAAGCAGGTGGCAAAGATTTTAGCCATTTGCTGGCCTTATCTCTAAGAGAGAATGGGAAAAGACTACACTTGTGGTAATCCCCATTTGCTGTAATGGTTGCACATAATTCTTCGAAAGTCTCGATATGGTCTATCGGGTTTTCGAAATTGTAACCATGGAATTGATTTTGTTGAACTAAATGGATATGGGGTACCTTAATTTCGGTTTTGCCATCCTCTGGTAAGGCTGGTTGAATAGCTCTTCGATCTCCCATGAACTTTTCGAGTGAATCGAAACTTCCAATCAGTTCATCATCATCTTTGTGTTTGACCGATCCGATCAGCTCATTGTCATCATAGATCGGTTCGTCAAACTCATCATCAGTCAGGTCATCATCGTCGATTGGATCACCATCCACACGATATGGTGGATCACCAAGAGTTCCGGGAACATGTTCCCGGTCTCTCATCTCAGAGAAACCTGAAAAAATTCAAAAGAAAAAGTAAAAATAAACAAGTGTTCTAATGGATTTAAGCTGGGATTCGCAACGAAACAAATTTAAGTTCCCCGGCAACGGCGCCAAAAACTTGATGCGAGTTGTAAACGGGGTTGGTTGTTTTCGTTTTACTAAGCTTCAGGTTTTAAATTTATAACTCCTAAATGTCTGCAAGTGCACAGATGTGCGCAGTAGTACTTAGGGTATCGATCCACAGAGACTTAGTTGTTTCAGTACGAATTCAAGGCAGCGCTTAAATCAGATTAGAACTAAAAGGGTTTTGGGTTTTGGTTTTGGGTTGTGGTTGTCACTAAATCTAAACTAGAAAGCAAAGAAAACAAAAGAAATTGAAGGCAATTAAAACAAGTAAAAAGCGATTAAACTAAGGCTAATGAAAGCAGGTAATAGGCGAATAAAAAGCAAATAGAATTGAAGGTAAAAATCGATTGAAACTAGAAGGCTGTAAACAATTAAAGACAAACGTTGGGGCTCAAGGGGTTTCGCAGGGGTTCATGGACTAAGCTATGTCGATTTTAAACAAGTGATAAAGGTAATCAACTACGTATGTTCTAGAACTCGAGGCACGGAAGTATGAATAGCCTACTTTCGCAGCACTAAACAACTATCTCTCGCAACCCTAATCAGTAGGTTTCCACTCTGATTCTGGAAGGGAGAAGATGCAATAGCAGAACAAGACTCATCAATATTCACAACTTAACTACAGGTAGGTTTCCACTCCTATAGAAGAATTGCTCGTTTCACCCTAGTTCAGACAATCAATGAAAGCTTTCGCAACATATCATATTGGATCGGCTTCTAAGTGGCCAGCAAAGAATCACACAGTAAGATTAAAGGCAAACGAAGAACATCTAGAAGATTATAAATCCTAAATCTATCGATTCATAAGCAAAGACACATGAAATTCCCTTTGAACGATCCCTTTAAACCCAACTGGGTAACTACTCAAACATATTGTAACAAAGCATCATAAACAAAATTGAAAGTGCAGGAAACTAAAGAAAAGAAGGAAGAAAAACGAAGAATGGAGAAGCAGAAGGAGGCGCGATGGTCACTCCTGCGGCGGCTCCTCTTCAAAGACGGCGGCCCCTCTCTCTCTCTCTAGGGTTTGTGTAAGTTTCGGTTCTATTGGTCTCTGCCTCTTTAGAATGACCTAAAGAGGGTATTTATAGCTTCTGGGGTGGTCCTGGACACTTAGGGCTTCAAAAATAACGAAAGGAATTGATCTGGGCTTTAATTAAGTCGCCGGGAAAGTGAACGACCAAGTTCCGCGGTCGCGGTGGCTCTACCCGCGGGAAATGGGTGTTTGCCGCGGTCCCGGCACTTGCTCTCTTCCGGAACTGCATTTTCTGTCATTCTTGCATCTGGAGTATCTGAAGATCTAACCGTTGGATTGTCTCCAAACCAAGTGCATTAGAAAGCTGGTTGGATCCTCTATGTTTGTCCTCAAACAAACTTAAGTCAGGAAAGAAATTTTTGAAAATCGCAGGAACTAAACAATATCTCAGTGACCGTCCTTCTAAACCATAACTTATCGTGAAACATCTATTTGGATCTAGTCTAGAAAATTCTCACCAAAATATAAGCAAACTAGTCCGTTAATCCGTCATGCGAAAATCTACACACTTAGATCTGACTTCCAGTCAACTAGCTCTTAACATTCATTAGAAATCTCGGTGGTTCTCATCAAAGAAAGTCTAGGCAAGGCAATCTAGGCTAGGTGTAAAAAGGGTTATTTTAGGGGTAAGGCTTAAAGTGTTTACGGGTTACCTGAAGATCTGGAGAATGCAAGATATTATGCAAAACCGCAAGAGAGAGTGAAGCTGTTGGTATCCACAGTTTTCAGTCACTTTCTTCTTGCCATAGATTACTGGCCTTCTTCCTCAGGTTCTCTCCTAACTCCCCCAGACTTAGATTTTTGTAAATCTTTCAAAAACATAGCTCTATAAACGCTTAGTAGATTCTTCTTGCTCCACAAATTTCGACAATCTAGGACTCATTAGGCATTTTGTTTCCCCTCTCTCTTTTCATTCGTTTTTTTTTTTTGAGAAAGAGAGGTTGGATGCATTGGGAGTTCATATTCCTTAATGAGAGAGTGTATCTCTAAAAGAATTCAAGGCTCACTGTCCTAGTTGCTAATTCTAAGATGCATTGCAAACAAGATTACTCACAAAACTTTAGCCATACTTATCAATGAATGAATCAAGCTCAAGCTTAAGTTTTTTCACAAACAGCCATAGTTCCAACCTTTTGACATTCATTAAATCTCATGTGAATCATGCTTATGCAAATCATGTGAACTCACTTGTCTTGGGACAGGGTCATGAGACAAAGATGATCTCATTTAATGTTTTAGCTTCCATTCAGCTCAAGGGATCACTCAAGAAGGAATAAAATTTAACAGAATGCTAAGGGTAAAAGGCAACTGGTGCATACAAGAGCAGAATTCCATCTACCCAATGCCCCAAATTGGTCTTTCACCTTAACTCTACTCCCATGAAGATTACATCCTAGCTACTCCTCTCTCAAGACATTCATTGCCTTATCAACCCTCTCCTCACTTCACTCTCATTCTTTTTCTCACCAGGGGATTCATCTTTTCAACTTTAAACTCAGGTTTTGGGGTCTGATCCTTCCACTTAGCTCTTTCTCAAATAACACTTTCTAGCCTCTTTTCTTTTCTTTTCAAACACTTGAGCCTTTTTGGCTTATTTTCTTTTTTTTTACTTAGAGGCTAGACTTTCTTTTTTAAAACACAAGAGCTTTTCTTTCTTTACACAGTAGACCCCAAACCTCTTTCTTTTCTTTTCCAACCCCTGGTTCTCATCTCAAACTTTCTCTCTACCGCTCAGTGTCTCTCAAGAACTCCTCCTAGCCTACTCTAGACTCATGATGTTGAGCTAGATCTACATGAGACCCTACTCTTGTCGCCCTAAACCCAACACTTTTTGTCAAGTTTATTCAGAAAAAGGCCTCACATCTTGATTCACTCAACAAGTTCAAAGCATGGATCAGTCTTGATTTCATTCTTGTTTACATGCAGCAAAGACTAGAAACTAGGGCAGTGAACCGAATTCTTAAAGTGATATTCTCTCAAAGAAAAACCTATCATTACTCCCTTGCATTGATGCAGCCTACATGAATATGCAACTAGACTCAATCCTAAAAATGAGAATGCAATTACATGATCATTTTTTTGTGAAATTTTTTCAGATTTTTCAATTTTTTTTGGGTTTTTATATGCACTTAGATGAAACTATATGAATGCATGCAAGAATGTGACTCAAGACTCAAAGTGTAAAATAAGAACAGAGAAAACATGATTAGTGAAAGATGAAACTCCTCCCCCACACTTAAATAACACAGTCCCTTGTGTTATAAAAGCATGAGAAATGAGTTAAAGCAAACCAAACAAGTAAAATGCAAAAAGAAAAAGAAAATCTACATGCATATGTACAAGGTGTGGAGTGTTACCTAAGAGCTGTGGAAGTCTGACCCCAATGAGTAAGTGGGGTTTGAAGTGTGACCGGATGGTGTCTCCCAAGAGTAATGGCTTGCCTCATCAGAACCATCGTCAAGATCCACCCATGTTGTGCAATATGTGACCAGGGCTGTGCAGTTCATGGAAATCTCTCCAACTTCCTCTCTGTTCCTTGGTGAAACCGGTGTTGGAGATCCACCTTTGCAAGGGTTTTCAAGCTTCTTGATCCTCTTCTTCATCTCCTTGATGCACTTTGCCATCTTGTGGATGGTTTTGTCTTGGTACTTGCACCATTGTTGGAGAACACCAATCTTTTGTTGAACTCTAAACCCTGAAGTGCCTGGCTCCTCCCAGTTGTAATCATCAAAGTGATATCTGTTTCCACCAAAACGTTTTTGAGGTGGAGGCAGATCAGCATCTTGAGCACCAGCAGCACTTGTGGTAGCATCTTCAGCGGTTGCTTTCTTTTCCTTGGAGGCTTCTTCTCTGCAAGCTTTCTTGTACTTGAGGATTGGTGGATCAGTTTGGACATTGTACAGCTCTTCCTTCAGCAAGAAGAAGTGAATGTTCCTCTTCACTTGGACTGTGGTGATGGAGGGATTGGGCAGAAGAGTTTGGGCTGGTTCATTAATGAGAGACTTGAAGTTGTAAACCAGGTTGGCACCAACTCTTCCTTGAAGGAAACCAATCTTACACAAATGGGCTTCATTAATCAAGTCAAACCTTGCCTTGTTCTCCTTGAATCTGTACCCCTTGGATTTCAAGATCTTTGTGACAATCCATCCATGGGTCAGCTTTGCATCCTGCTTTGTTGAACCCCAGATGCACTTCTTGTAGAACATCAAAGACCTTGCTAATTGAGAGGCAAGGCAAGGTGTGTAAGCATACCCTTCATAGGGCTCCCCATCTTCATGAGTTGGCATCAACTGTTTCAGCCCCACACCAAGGAGCATCAGATCACCTTTGTGAACTCTTCCAACATCAATTTTGAAGTAGAAGCTGTGAGAGAGAATCTTGTGTACATATCTCAACACTGGATTTCTTATCCAAGAGGACTTAGCTGCTCCAGCTGTGTACTTCCCAGAAGCAATTGATCTCCATAGAGACTGAACATCTTCTTTTCTGAGATTGACCTGGTTGAGAGAGGGGCATTTCTAGGTGTAGAAAACCCAAAAATATCATTCAATTCTCTGAATGACACTGAATAGTCCTTTCCTTTCACAGTAAACTCCATGTGTCCAAGCCCATCCCCTTGAAGAATTCTTGAATCCCTTGAGTAGTACATAAAAGCCTCAAAAGAAGCCAAGAACTCTTGAGACTCCTCTTCATATGCGACCTCTCTCATCTCAAAAAGCGATTCAATGCCCATGTTCCCAAGCAAAGTTTTGACATCTTCATAGATGCCAATCTTCTTCAGAAAGTCCACATCAGGGAACCTTCCTTGCTGGATCTCTATATGTTGAAACTTAGCCAGATAATCAGGTGTTTCTGGTTCAGTTTTCTTGATCCTATTTGAACCCTCTTCAATGGTGCTTTGGGAACCACCAGCTGAGCTGCTTGAGCCACTCTCAGTCTGTTCATCATCAGATACCACAGCCAACTGTTTCCCTTTCTTCTTGGAACCAGAAGCAACCACCAATGCTTTCCCTTCAAGCCTTGTTCTTTTTGGCGCTTGATCACATTTTCCTTGCTTTGTGATTTTCTTTGCTCCTTGACCTTTTTCTCTTGGCTGTGAAGACCCTGAGACCAAACCCTTTCCCTTGGATGCAGTGCCCTTCTTCTTGGCTAGAGAGTTGGTTCTTTCAGTCATCTGCCAAGAAATTTCTCAAATACAAGGTTAGCACAAGATCAAGTTTCACAAAGTTCTCCAAAATTTTGAAAACAATTGTTGTAAGAATCGATTTCAAAAGCATATGAACAAGCTTCTCAAGCCAAGCATCAATCCAATAAGTTCATAGCTATGCAAAAACAAGAGTGCAAAGCAAGGACTCAGCAAGAAACAAGTTCATTTCCTTTCCAAGAAAAATCAATTTTTTTTTCATGAATTAACTTGCAACAATTTTCAAAACTCAAGAACAAGGAATCACCAACAAAGTGCTCTGTTTTCCATGACTATCTATCACCCTAGCATTTATAAAAATAATCCCAAGGTCTAAAACAACCTATCAAAATCGATTCCACAACTTGAAGTTCAAAAATCACCATTGAAGAACATGGAAACAGATGACTTTTAACAGAGTGAATACCTTGGGATTATGATTGAAAGAGTTCGAAATGCAATCAGGATGATGTTAAAAACTCAAAAACGAGCTCAGAGCACTTTGAATCAACGAATTTGGTGGAGAAATGAGAGAGTTATGATGAAAACAATGGAGAGAAATGAGAGAAAGGGAGGAAACTCGTGGTTTTGGTGAGGAAGAGAGATTGTGGAACGAGGTCAAGCCTTTTGACTGGTGGTCAATAGATCTACTTTGACCAGTCAAGGCTTTGACCTGTCATTTTCTCGTTGACCAGCCTCCTTTCTCTTCTTGTGCGACCTGGAACCGCTTTGACCGAGCCGAACGACCAACTCGGTGTAAGATGGATTTTTGTGCGACTTGGTCCTTCCTCTTTCTGTCCCGCATGCCCAAGTCGCACCAGAACTTCTTTTGCACGGCTCAGTCCTTTCCTTGATGCTGCTACCTGGTCATTCTTGGAGCTTGCCCGCACACTCATGCCAGTGTTAATTGCGAACTCTCGTGCGGCTTGGTTATTTGTGCGTCCAAGTCGCATGAACAGGTCGCACGATCGGCCACTTAGACATTTCCATGCTCTTCCTCAATGTGCGGCCTGCTCATCCTCATAATCCACTCGCATTCCCAGGTTGGTGCATTTTGCGGACCTTCCTGCGACCTGGTACCTTTGCGGTTTAAGCCGCACGCCCAACTCGCAAGCTTTAACACTTAGAAGTCTGGGTCCTTCCTTTTTTTATGGCGGCCTGGGACTGTGGACATCAGCTAGCATGACCAAGCCGCATGGTTCTACACTTAGTCACTTTGGGATCTTTCTCTTGTGTGCGGCCTGGTTTCATTGTTTCAAACCGCAGGACCAACTCGTTGTGAATTGCGAGCCTTCGTGCGCTTTGGCCCCTTCTTGATCTAGGCCGCACTCCTAAGTCGCATGATCCTTCACTTAGACGCCTCTGGTCCCTCCTTTTTTTATGTGGCCTGGGCTCTTGGACACCAGCTAGCACAACCAAATCAGTGTGATTTGCGAGTGCTGATGCGGGTTAGTCTCCTCTTAGCTGAGCCGCACACCTACCTCACAGGATTCTGCACTTAGACACTTCGGGCTCCTCTTCCTGGTGTGCGACTTGGTCCTTCTTGGTTCTTCTCGCATGCCTAGGCCGGTGTGGATTTCGAGTCTTCATGCGGCCTGGGCTCTGTATGAGCTGAGCCGCATTCCCAGGTAGCACGAAGGCGTCCTCCAAGTTTTCAGGCCTTAAACACTTCTCTCAGCCTTCTCACATGATCCATTCCATTTATCAGTGAGCCATGGCCTCCAAAAATCACCTAGAACCTGAGGCCAACTCACAAAACCCATAAAAAAGTTCTAAAACATAAAAGAAAAGAAGCAAAGAAAAGATCAATAACATATTTACAAATGATAAGCTTGGGGTGTCTCCCAAGAGCACTTTGTTTAAAGTCTCCAAGTTTGACTTTGGAAACCTGTTTAACAGGCTGGTGGTGGATCAAGAAGGGGAACTGATGTAGCTTCCTCCTTCTCTTGTGAAACTAGGTAGTGCTTGATTCTTTGGCCATTTACCACAAACTCTTGACCATTCTTGCCTTCTAATACCACAGATCCATATGGCCTGACCTCAAGAACTTTAAAGGGACGAGACCATCTAGACTTAAGTTTTCCAGGAAACAGCTTAAGCCTAGAGTTGAACAGCAACACCAAATCACCTTCCTTGAATTCCCTTTTCAGAATCTTTTGATCATGTAGAGCTTTGGTCTTCTCCTTATAGATCTTGGAGCTCTCAAAAGCCCCAAGCCTGATCTCTTCAAGTTCATGGAGTTGAATGACCCTTTTCTCTTGAGCTGTCTTGATATCAAAGTTCAACAACTTCACAGCCCAGAAAGCTTTGTACTCCAACTCAACAGGAAGATGGCAGCTCTTCCCATATAGCAGATTGAAAGGTGATGTCCGAATTGGAGTTTTAAAGGCAGTTCTATAAGCCCACAATGCATCATCTAGCCTTTTGCTCCAATCTTTTCTGCTTGAGCTAACAGTCCTCTCAAGGATGGCCTTATACTGTCTATTAGGCACTTCAACCTGGCCACTAGTTTGAGGATGATAAGGAGTAGCTACCTTGTGTTTCACTCCATGCTTTCTCACTAATCCTTCCAAAGTCTTGTTCACAAAATGAGATCCTCCATCAGAAATGACAACTCTGGGTACCCCAAATCTTGGGAAGATAATGTTCTTGAACAACTTCACCACTACTTTGGAATCATTGGTAGGGGAAGCAATGGCCTCAACCCACTTGGACACATAGTCCACAGAAACTAGTATGTACTGATTCCCATAAGATGAAATGAAAGGTCCCATAAAGTCAACTCCCCAGCAATCAAAGATTTCAACCTCTAGAATTGGGTTTTGAGGCATCTCACTCCTCTTTGAAATGATCCCATGCCTCTGACAGGCATCACATGATGAAACAACCAGCTGAGCATCCTTGAACATTGTGGGCCACCAAAACCCACTCTGAAGAACCTTGGCTACAGTCTTGAATGCTCCCATGTGACCTCCAAAAGCTGAACCATGGCACTCTTGCAACACAGGTTGCATCTCCTCCTCAGCAAGACACCTTCTATACAGCTGATCTTTGTTCAGGACATACAAATAGGGTTCATCCCAATGGTATCTTTGGACATCTCTGAAGAACTTCTTCCTGTGGTAAGCATCTAGTTCAGGTGGTTCCACTCCACAAGCAAGAAAGTTCACAATATCAGCAAACCAGGGCATTCTCTTCTCTTGGATGCTATCCACTTCTTCAAACTCCAAATAAGAGTGGAGCACCATCAGTGATTCCTCAGGAAGACTGTCATTAAGAGGGACTTCAGAGTCTACTCTCAACCTAGAGAGATGGTCTGCAGCTCCATTCTCTATACCCTTTTGTCTTGTACTTCCATATCAAACTCCTGAAGCAAGAGAACCCATCTTAACAGTCTAGGCTTGGCATCTTTCTTGGTCATCAGATACGTGAGGGCTGCATGATTAGTATATACAATGACATTTGATCTCACCAGGTAGCTTCTGAATTTATCAAAAGCAAAGACTATTGCCAGCATTTCCTTCTCAGTGGTAGCATACTTCTCTTGTGCAGAGTCAAGTGTTCTACTGGCATAGTAGATAACATGTAGCTTCTTGTCCTTCCTTTGGCCAAGTACTGCTCCAACTGCAAAATCAGATACATCTGTCATAACCTCAAAAGGAAGGGACCAGTCTGGGGCCTGGACAATTGGTGCACTGACTAATGCATCCTTGATCATCCTGAAGGCTTCTTCACACTCAGCATCAAAGATGAAATCAACTTCTTTACACAACAGCCTTGTCAAGGGTTTAGTTATTCTTGAGAAATCTTTGATGAATCTTCTGTAAAACCCTGCATGCCCAAGGAAATTCCTTATCCCTTTGACTGAAGTGGGAGTTTGCAGATTCACCATCACTTCCACATTTGCTCTGTCAACCTCTATGCCCTTCTCAGATATCTTATGCCCAAGTACTATTCCTTCCTGCACCATGAAGTGGCATTTCTCCCAATTCAACACCAAGTTATGCTTCTCACATCTCTCCAAGACCTGTGACAAATTAGAGAGACAATCCGAGAAGGAGGAGCCATAGACACTAAAATCATCCATGAACACCTCCACCTTCTCTTCAATGATGTCAGAGAATATATGCATCATGCAACCTTCTAATGTGATAGGGGCATTACAGAGACCAAAAGGCATGCGCCTGTATGCAAATGTGCCATAAGGGCAAGTAAATGTTGTTTTCTCTTGATCTCGGGGATCTATGGGGATTTGAAAGAACCCCGAGTACCCATCAAGAAAACAAAAGAAGGGGTGGTTTGCAAGCCTCTCTAACATCTGATCAATGAAAGGCAAAGGAAAATGATCCTTCATAGAGGCTGCATTGAGCTTTCTATAGTCTATACACATTCTGTGTCCTGTTACAGTCCTAGTAGCTATCAGCTCATCCTTCTCGTTTTTAACCACTGTGATCCCAGACTTCTTGGGCACAACATCAACAGGAGATACCCATCTTGAGTCAGAGATTGGGTAAATTATCCCTGCCTCAAGAAGTTTGAGTATCTCCTTCTTAACCACCTCCTTAATGTTTGGGTTAAGACGTCGTTGATGCTCAATAGAGGACATAGATTGGTCCTCTAGGTGTATCCTGTGGGTGCACATGTCAGGAGAGATCCCTCTAATATCAGCCAAAGAGTATCCTATGGCTCTCCTGAACTTTCTTATCTCACTAAGCAATGCTCTCTCTTGATGCTCTAATAAGCTATCATTGATGATTACTGGATATGTGGAATTTAAACCCAAGAATGCATACTTGAGCCCTGTTGATAGAGGCTTAAGCTCAACAGGGGGTGCATCAGCCTCATTCCAATCCTTGTCCAAGCTGCATTGGCTGGTGTCTGATCCTTTGATAGCCAAGACCTCAGAGCCACTTTGTACCAGTTCCAAAAACCTTGCCTCAGGACCAAGTTCTCTAGCATTGTCCAAATACAGCTTATACCCCTCACTTTCTTCTGCTAAGAGCCCATTGTCTCCTTGTTCTTGAGTTAGAGCAGCTTGAAGAGGATCCTCAGAGCTCAGTTCCTCAATCAACTCATCAGCCAACTGATCCATTGTCTCCACATAGAAGCATTGACCTTCAATGGTGGGTTTCTTCATCATCTCATTCACATCAAACTTGAGCTTCTCAGACCCAAGTTGAAGCTCTATTATCCCACCTCTCACGTCAATAATAGCTCCTGCAGTGGCCAGGAATGGCCTGCCCAAGATAAGAGGATCAACTGGTTCCTCATCCATTTCCAGCACAACAAAATCACTTGGAACCTCAAAATCACCTATCTTGACAGGTAGATCTTCCAATATACCAACAGGAAATCTAACTGATCTATCTGCAAGGATAAGAGAGATCCTTGCAGGTTTGAAAACTCTAAAGCCCAACTTCTTTGCTATGGAGAATGGAATCAAACTGACTGATGCTCCCAGATCACAAAGACATCCAGAGAATAGAAGAGGTCCAATGGCACAAGGGAGTGTGAAACTCCCTGGATCAGTCAACTTTCTTGGAATTGACTTCTTCTGAATGATAGGACTGCATTCATGACTTAGTACCACCATGCCTTGAAGTTCTTTAGTCTTGTTCAGAATAACATCCTTCAAAAACTTACCCATCTTTCGCATCATTAGAAATGCATCAATGAGAGGCATAGTGATTGGTGTCTCATTGAGTGCCTTCTCAAATACAGCTCTTGCCTTGTCTACAAGTTGCTTCTTAAACCTCCCTGTAAATGGGAGCTTGGGTTGGTATGAAGGTGGTGGCACATATGTCTTTTCTGGTTCAGGTTCCTTTGCTACCTCTTTACCCTTTTCTTTCCTTGGTTTCTCAGCAACTTGATCATCTTTTAAGGCTGCCTCCCCCTCAGTTTGATCATTGTCCTCAATGATCACATTGTTGTGTTCAAGACCAGGTAGTTCCTTTCCACTCCTCAGTGTAATGGCTTTAGCATATTCCTTGGGGTTGGGTTCAGGTTTTCCAGGTAGGTGACCTTGGTTCCTTGAGCTTGAGGCCTGGTTTTGCTTCAATTCCTTGATTTCCTGCTGCATGGCTGCATTCTGGCTTGCAAATATCTGTTGACCTTGAAGCAGTTGTTGCAGAATACCAACCATATCTGACCCCATCTGTTGCTGCTGCTGAACCGTTGGTGGCTGAAACTGGTGTTGAACCGGCGCCTGCTGTTGGAACTGAGGTGGACCAAACCCTGGTGGTGCCTTTTGCTGCTGTGAACTGAAACCAGTACCCTGAAATGGTTGCTGTTGCTGACCAAAACCCTGATTCTGAGCAAACTGATTCTTGGGTTGAAATGATCCTTGAAAGTTGTTCTTGGGAACAAAGTTCTTTGGAGCTTAAAAATTGGGATAGACCTGGTCTTGTGGGTTTTCCACATTGGGATTCCTGTAAGAGAGGTTCTGGTTTGCATTCCCATACTGATATCTTTGAAACCTCTGATTCCCAATGTAGTTAAGCTCCTCCTGGGTTAGACCTTCTTCACTTATGTTCTCAAAGATTTGTGAAGGTTCCTCATACTCACCAACAAAGTGCATTGGCTTTTGAGTGGTGAAATTCAACTTGTCCAATTCACTTCTCTAGTGAGCCTCTGTTATGAGCTTGAACCTTCAGATCTATTTGATCTGTCATAGTCTTCACCATAAGTGTCATTGCTCATTGCTAAGTTCTCCACTAGCTCTAAAGCAGCATGTATCTCCTTTCCCAGAAAGTTTCCATTGGAGGCAGTATCCAGCTGGTTTCTAATCTTGGGAAGAGCTCCTCTATAAAGTGTGCTGAGAAGAGAAACCTCACTAAACCCATGGTGTGGGCATTGGTTGGTCTAGCTCCTGAATCTATCATATGCTTCACCAAAACTCTCATTGCTGTGCTGAGTAAAGCTGGAGATTTGGTTTCTCAGTTTTGCAGTTCTGGAGGTGGAGAAGAACTTAGATAGGAAGGCTTGCTTGCATTGCTCCCAGGTTTGAATGGAGCCTCTTGGAAGATTATTCCCCCATTGGTGAGCTTTGTCACCAAGACTAAAGGGGAACAATCTGAGCTTGAAATTGTCCTCAGAAACTCCATTTATCTTTGTGAGGTCACACACTTTATCAAATTGATCCAAGTGTTTCAAGGGATCTTCCATTGCTAGTCCATGGAACTTTGAGTTTTGGACCATATTCAACAAGGATGCCTTCACTTCAAAGTTCTTTTTTTGCACAGGTGGTGCCTGAATTACAGCTCCATACTGATGAGCATTGGCCCTGTCATTCTCTTCAACATAGACCTGTGGCTGCTCATATCTCCTTTGCTGGTGTTGGAAGGGCTGATGTTGGTGGTGCATTTGTTGTCTTTGCTGTACATTGGCGTGATGCCTCTGTTGATGAGCTGGAGCTTGTCCCTGGTGGACATAAGCTTGCTGTTGATGCACCTGTTCCTGATGAACATTACCCTGATGTAACCCTTGACCAACTCCATTACCAGCTGCATTACCAGCTCAATTACCCTGAGCCTGTTGCTCCTGAACCGGTTGTTCTATGTCAACCACATGCTCTCTCTGTTCTTCCATATCAGCCTGATCAATCTGTCTTCCACGCCTGTCCCTTCTCCTCCTTGGTACCAAAAGATTAATGTTGTCGTTGAGAGGGAAAGGTGGACCACAGCTTCTTGATCTGGACCTGGTGTTCATGCACCTGAAATCACAAACAGAACTTGAAAGTAATCAGTAAAAACAAAAAATAAGTACTTGATCTCAAGAAGAGATCAGAGCTTAATGCTAAACACTCCACAATTTGGCAACGACGCCAATTGATAGATAAGACTTTTTTGGTCTCAGGGCTATCAATCCCCTTGTCAATGTATCACAAAGAGGTTATCAATCCAAGAATGTGGTGATAGACACTAAGCTATGTGATCAGTTTCTCAATTCAAGCAAGCAAATGTGGTTTTGATTGATTATGACAACTACAAACTTAAAACAGGATTAATGACTAAAGAAGAACTAAGCAATGACAAGTGATGTGATTATGAAATGATGGAGGCATGAGATTCTAGACATGATAGTTGGCTAGGGTGCTTTGGTGCTAAAATAGGAATGCTAATGACAATGATGAGACATGATTCAAATGATTAAAGAATTCTAATCTAGATTAATCCTCTCATGAAGGCATTAACCCGTACACTAATCTATTTTCAAACCAAATCATCATTTGTGAAATATGAATCAGTGAGCATTAATAAACAGTTCTAGAAGATCATTCAAGCAAATAACAATACATCATCATGCAGCAAATGCTTAAATCTCTAATACAGCTCTTTCAGGAATTTCATCAAACACTTTTGGTGCATGAAATTCCTAGAATCTAGATCTCAGGTGATATGCAAGGATCTAGCATAGAGAACAGCTGTTTAGAGAGATGAATCAATGAATCTAGCCCTAAGCTCTCCTAATCTAACACTTTAGCACACTAACCTACACATCTAGAACCTCATTAAGGTGACTACTCACTAATCATACTAATCTCTCTTAAACCTTTGCAAGTTGAGAAGATTGGCATGATTAATAATGAGAAATGGAGATGGAGAAGATAGATAATGATGAATTTGCAGCTTTAAACACAAATATCTCTCAAACTCTCTTGATTAAACACTCAAAAATCGATATTTCTCTTCTTAAGTGGAGTCTTTTCACCAAAAAGGCAAGACACAAAGGGAATAAAAGCTTAGTCCTTGGGAAAAAACCCTAAAAACTATTTATATGTCTCTAAAAACTAACCGGATCAGCCTGGAACAAACCGGATCCTGACCCGGCTTTAGTAGATAAAGTGACGAATGTGTGAAGAAACTGTTTTGTGAGACTTAAATCCCTTAGTCTTAGCCGCACGCCCAAGTAGATGTGTTTTGCGAATCTTTGTGCGGCTTAATCTTCTTCTTCTTCAACTCGCATTACCAAGGCGAAATCTGGGGAAGTTATGTGTGCGAATTGGTCATCCCTTAGTCCCAAGCCGCATGCCCAAGTCGCACAACCAAGGAGAGGAGCTTGAACGAGATAAAACCCTGTAAGCTCAGCCGCATGCCCATCTAGATGTGGATTGCGAGTCTGTCCGCGGCCTGGTCTCCATTACTCCTTAACTCACACGACCATGTAGCAGGGGTCTTCAAAGATGTGTGCGGCTTGGTCTCCATTACTCCCAGGTCGCAGGCTTAAGTCGGTGTAGATTGCGAACGTCCGTGCGGTTTAGTTCCAAGCGCGGCCAACTCACATGCCTAAGTCGCACGATTGTGGACTTAGCATTTTTCTTGCTCGGAAGCCTCAGACCTTATCCAGTGATAGCTTACCTGCACTTCTCAACTCGCAGCTCAACCTCCAGGCATTCATCTTCAGGCCTTGCGAGTTAACCAAGTCGCAAGACTATGTCGCAGCATTCAGGGCTCCTCGGACCACTTCACATTCAGCAGAGAGTAACTTCCAGGATACAGGTCCGAATGGTGTAATTCCAATTACAGTGAACAGAAGACGCATACATCGTCAACTTTGGTGAAGGAACCTTCGGCGCTTGGGAAGTGGAAGGTTTCTTGGAGGGCTCATCTACGCAGTGCATTGACATGATCGGAAAGAGGCCTCTAGACATGCGTCCATTCCGGAAACGTTATCTTCTTGCTCATAGCTCCGAATTGAATGATCTCAGATGTTCTGGAAAGAGGACTCCAATATCTCGGATCCTGATGAAGTCTCTATAAACTGAATCGGTCTGGAAGTGCATCGTCCTTCGCATTCTTCGGAGCTCATCGGGTCCGTCCAAATTGGCAGTGAGAAAAGCGTGCCTTCCGACGAGCTTAACTCTCTGCTCACGCCTCCAAATCCTATGATTCTACTTGCTCTGGAACCAAGATCCAATTGTATCCAACTTTGACGAAGCACCGACAACTGAATCGACCGGCAAGACCTTCCGGTAATGCGATTTCTGAGATGCGTCTTTACCCGGAAATTTTAGCCGAGAAACCTTAGCAGCGGTACGCGTTTTGGCCGAGGGGCTCACTCGCGGTACATGAAAATCGCCGATCAAAGTCGCCTGCGGTACGTGAGAATCGCCGAGAACCTCCAAAAACCCATTTTTACCATCTACCAAGCCCTGGTCGCCGTTTCTCTTCCTGGATTCACCTTTTCAACTCCAAATAGCTCCAAATATACCTGATAAACACTCAAAACATGCAAAGACTCATTGAGACCTAGTGCAACTCCTAAGTCCTAAAACAAACCCTAAAAACCTAAAATGCATGAAATAAGATACGATTTGGAATGAAATATACAACCTAAATGATATGCAAATTATGAACATATCAGATATATGTAGTAATGGATACATATAGGGATTATGAATAAGAACGACATTGAATATCTTTACAGTACATCTGGGAGTAGACATGTCTTGTAAGAATTACCAATGATGTCCTCCGGACTATATTGCACAAAAATAAATATGATTGTATATTACAGTAAACCCGAAGTTTACTAGTACACTTAGAGTATGACATGAAAGATTTGGCCATCCAGGATCAGTAATGATGAGAAAGATAGTGCAAAATTCGAGTGGTCACCCATTGAAAAACCAGAAGATTTTTTAATCGGAAGAGTTTTCATGTAAAGCATGTTCTTAAGGAAAACTCATAATTAGGCCCTTGCCAGCCAAAGTTGGGAATGAATCTCTTGTAATCTTAGAAAGAATACATGGTTATATATGTGGGCCGATTCACCCACCATGCGGGCCATTCAGATATTTCATTGTATTAATTGACGCATCCAGCAGATGGTCATATGTGTTTCTATTGACCACAAGAAATATGGCTTACGTAAGATTCATTACCCAAATAATCAGGTTGAGATTGCGATTCCCTGATTATGTCATAAAAAAGTCAGGCTAGACAACGCTGGTGAATTCACTTCAGCGGCCTTTAATGACTATTGTATGTCACTGGGAATCGTTGTTGAGCATCCGGTTCCATATGTTCATACACAAAATGGCATGGTTGAGTCTTTGATTAAACGGTTGTAGTTAATTGCAAGACCGTTAATATTGAGAACAAAACTCCCAATTACTGTATGGGGACATGCAATATTGCATGCTGGGGCATCGAACCAGATGATGCCAAGTGCATATAATGAATATTCTCCAATACAGTTAACATCTGGCAAGGAGCCAAATGTGTTCCATCTTCATATTTTTGGATGTGCGTTTTATGTCCCAATAGCCCCGCCGCAAAGAACAAAAATGGGGCCACAGAGGAGACTGAGAATATATATCAGCTATACGTCCCCAAGTATAATTAGGTATCTTGAACCGATAACTGGAGATATGTTTACAGCACGTTTTGTCGATTGCCACTTTGATGAAAGTGAATTTCCCGCGTTGGGAGGGAGGATCTAGAGAATTGATAACTAAGAGTTTTTGAGGCTCTTTGTCGAGGTTATCAATCCCCTGTCTTGTAGTAAAAAGGGTTATCAATCCAATTTTGTGTTTGAGACACTAATCTATGTTACTTGCGATCTTAAGTCAAGATGAACAGGTAAAGGTTTTTGCTAAACTACTTAACAAGCAAGTAAACATGAAAATGAGGCAAAAGATGAGATTTAAACCAGATGAAGATGCAAGTGATGGTGAATAAACAAGCGAATGATCGGATGATGATCAAAAATGTAAAGGCAGAAGCTTTAGACAAGATACAAGACTCGGGTACTTCCAAGCTAGACTTGCAAGTTAATGAATCAGATTTATCAAGCGGTTTCATTTAACATGAACTCAAAGTATGTTAATCTTCTCATGAAAGTATTAAACATCTAAACTGATCCTCTTTCATACCAAAATCCCTTTTGAGGATCATGAATCAGTCAGCTTTAAGATCCAGTTCAATAAGTTATTTAAGAGAACAAACTATCACTCTCGCGATGAAAGACTCTTAAACCTTTAACTGAGTGGTTCAGACATTTCTACAAACACTTTTGATGCGAGATATGTTTCAGATCTGAACCCCAAGTGATGTGCTTGGATCCAGCTTAGAGATCTCGTTGGTTAAAGAATGAAACATGCAAGACTAGACCCCTAAACTCACTAATCTATCATGAAAGCACCCTAATCTACCTATCTAAAGCTGCTTAAACGACTACTCACTGATCATAACAAGCTCACTAAGTCCTTTGCAAGACGTGTAGCTAGTCATGATAAGGAGTTTGATGCAGGAGAATAAAAGAAGTAAACAAGAACAAGATTCAAACGTGAAAACGAGATATCGGATTAGATTAATCAAGTTTCATAAAAGAGGCAAGTTCTTAAAGCTAAAACAGGTAGAAAATAAGATAAGATCCAGAATGATTAGGTTTATGGTCCTAAAATCTATTTATAGTGAAGGATAATTGTCGCGGTTCAGCCTGGAACAAACCGGATACTGAACGCTCTTCTTGGGTCATCGGATGAGCACCACGGTATGTGAGAGAGTGAAGCCGAGGTCTTGATGCTGAGAGGTGCACGTGAGCAAAGATCAAAATGAAGATCTCGTGAAGAACACGTCAACAACATGCATAAACCCTAGTCTTCGATCCATCTTCACGTGTGTTCTCTAAATCACTTTGTTCTTGGTTTCGATTTCGTGACAAGGGACCTCGCCATGTAATGCCGAGGAGCTTGGTAGTCGAGGTGTTCAGGAAGACAGAGTCCGGCATGCAACGCTGAGGTCTTCATACCAAGGTGCACGTTCAACACATAGTCGTTTTCAGCTTTGCTTCTCCTGCGTGCATGCCTTGATTTCAACATACCGAGGGATTGGTACGAGGTCTAGCCCAAGAATGCTTTCAAGAGGTGAGCCTCGGCCTAAGCAATGTCGAGGTAACGATGTGATAACTAAGGTTTTCAAGGCCTTAACAAGGGTTATCAATCCCCTTGTCAAAGTAGTATAAGGGGTGTCAATCCATATGTGTGGTAGTTAGGCACTAGTTTATGTGATATGTTCTTAAGTCAAGTGATCAAAGACAGGTTTTTGTTAACAAGTAATAAATGAAATCATAAACAAGAAACAAACAAGCAATGATAAGGAAATAATTAAAGCAAGATCAACAAGATGATGGTGATAATAAAGATGATAAAAGCTAAACCTCTAGATGTGATCATTGATTAGGGTGCTGTAGATATCAATTCATGATGCTAAGAACAATAATGCAATGCAAGTTACTCTTTAGTCTAGACTTCAAAAGCAGATTAATTCAGTCCCATGACAATAATCCCTTTGCTAATCACTTAATCAAATCTAACAACCATTAGATATAATCAAGCAATCAACAAGCATAATGCATCAAGCCTAATAAGTGACCAAACAATCTCTCAACCAAGAAGACTGAATCTTATACAGAAAGACATAACAAGCAATCACATGATCTCAAACATTTCAACTTAGAACTCTAATCTAGACTAAACCTTCTCATGAAGGCATTAATCTCTACACTAATCCACTTTCAAACCAAATTCCCATTTGTGAAATATGAACTAATGAGCATTAAGAAACAGTTCTAATATGTCATTTATGCATTAAACTATCAATCCCTTGATGAAAAAGGCATAAACCCTTAGCTTAGCTCATTCAAGCATTTCATCAAACACCTTGTGGGTGGAGAAATGCCTAAGCTCTAGATCAGAGTGATGTGCAAAGATCTAGCACTAAGAGTAGCTAACTAAGAAAATGAAATGAGAATCTAGACCCTAAACATCACAAATCAAACATCTAAGCACCCTAATATACACACCTAGAAGTTTAAAAAGTGACTACTCA
Organism: Eutrema salsugineum; assembly: GCF_000478725.1. Classification (NCBI taxonomy): domain Eukaryota; kingdom Viridiplantae; phylum Streptophyta; class Magnoliopsida; order Brassicales; family Brassicaceae; genus Eutrema; species Eutrema salsugineum. The sequence continues at coordinate 6,984,570 of NW_006256686.1, read as the reverse complement.
CTAATCATGATGAACACACCATTTCCTTTGCAAGAGGTGATGTTGAACATGATTAGGAGTTTAGATGAGATGACTAATTGATAAGAAACAGATTTAGTATGATGTAATCCTTCAGATATCTCTTAATCAAAAACGTTTTTACACTAAAAAGGAAAGAAAACTAGAGAGAAAACTAAGTAGAAGATAAGATGTTTAGGGTTTTCTCCAAAAAGCTATATATACTAAGTGCTAATGGACCGGGTCAGCCCAGGACAAACTGGGTATTGACCCGGCTCAGTTGGATAGTGGTATGGTTTGCCACGGTCAGATGATGCTTGGCCAGACCGTGGCAAACTGATAGTGTCAAAGTTCTTGGACAGATTCTTCATGATCAAGGTTGCCATGGCTTGATTTACACCATGTCTAGTGGCCGTGTCTCTTCTTTTCTGGGTTTGGGTGATGAACTTCTTGGATTGCCACGTTCTTGATCTGGACCGTTTCATGTTGGGCGTGCCAAGGTGTTGATGATTCGGTGATTGCCACGGTCAGGTTCAAGGCCGTGTCGTGCTCTTTTGTCTCTTTTAGCAAACCTTGGAGGTTGCCACGGCTAAGTGCATGGCTGTGGCATGGTAACCGTGTCAAATCCCGAGAGTTGTCATATTATACCACAGAAAAGCTCAGGCCGTGGCGTTATCACCGTGTCAAATCATGACACTTAGCACCTTATCCACTCTTAGACGTCTGGCTGATATGTCTGTCTCTCGCCTTCCGTAACTTACGGCTCACAACTCCAAATCCAATGATTCGACCTGTTCTGGGACCGTGACTCTATCATCTCCAACTTTGATGAAGAGTTTGGGTTCAGATGACGTCAGCAAGGGCTCTGTTCCACCGGTTCTTTGAGGCACATCGTGTAAGACCTGATCGGGCCGCGAGACATGTGTTCCTTCCGATGGTGATAAAACATGACAAAATATGAGTATATCACGATGCCGAGGCTTGAGAAAACACTTAGCGCGTATCGCAACTCATTTGGGCTCATATCGACCAACTTGTCTTCCGGAGGCAATAACTTTTGGCACACGACTCCAAATTGGGCGTCCTCAGGCGTTACAGGAAGGGCATTCACAGATCTTGAACTTGGATGAAGACTCGGTAGGCTGGTTCGGACCGGAAGGGTTTCGTCCCACGCACTCTTTGAAACTCATCTGATCGGCTTTCGGATGCATGCGAGACGGGCGTGTCTTCAGAGGGTCGTATCTTTCTTCTCACAGGTCCGAATTGGGTGATTCCAACAGTTCTGGGATCCTGACTCGAGTATCTCCAACTTCGGACTGGAAGTTTCTCGGCCTTGGTGATCTTTGAGGAAAATTGAGTTTAGCCTATAAAAGCTTCCCGCAGTAAGGAAAATGTCCAAGAATCGTGTACCACGGTAAGCTTTTTATCCGGTAAAAACTTCTCGCCTCGGCATATAACCTTACCGAGTGGAATTTCACCCGATAACAATTAAGACTTCAAAACATATTAAACTCTTTGGAAACTCTTTGGAACCTAATGCAAATCCTAAAACCCAAAGCACCTGATAAAGACTTCAAAACATGTAAAACTCTTTGGAACCTAATGCAAATCCTAAAACCTATTTTGATGCCTAAAGACTCAAAATACATGAGAAAACACATGATATGGACTCTAAAATGCAGCCTAAATGATGTAAAATATAGACATATCAACTCCCACACACTTGTCCTTTGCTTGTCCTCAAGTAAAAAGAACAAATGAGAGAAAGAGGTTGTAATGCAATGGGAGTTCATATTTCCTTTTAGAGAGAAGTGATCACAATGAGAACTCAAGTTCATGCTCAAATATGCAATGCAAAGCCATACTCAGATATATATGTACATCATTTCAAACAAGGAATCTCCACAAGTTCTCTTCTTTCTCAACTCTTTCACATTCGTTAAGCCTGTAACCGGGTGGATCATGTTCATGCAAATCAAGATGAATTCATTTAGCTTGAGATTGGGTTTTGAGATAAAAATGATCTCAATCAAGTAACTGGTACTCCATGCAAGGGGATCACTCAAAAATTAGTAGACTTTAGTAAAATGCTAAGGGTAAAAAGCAACGGATGCATACAAAGATAGAACTGCATCTACCCCATACCCAAAATGTTTTTTACACTTGGCATTGAACCTCTCTAAACTCTCTCTCTAGTCTACTCACCCCAAATGGCATTTTGCCTTTGACACCCAATCAGCTCTCGTTACTCTCTTAATTTCATCTCTTAGGGGAATGCTTTCGTTAACAACTTAGCGAGTTTCTTTACTTTAACACACAAGCTCTTCTTTAACCAGGCCTCTTTTTGAATCTTTTCTTTTCTTTTCATGAGACTATTTTCATTCAACACATGAGCTTTTATTTTCAGCACAGACTCACTTTCTTTCATTTTAGCATTCATTCCTCTAACCGATCCGGTTCTTTCCACTTTCATCACTCAGTTTTTTTTTTCTTTTCAGCTCACACACTCAAAATCAATGCTCTCACTTTCACCTAAACCAAGACTAGCCCTTGATGTTGGACTAGTATCTACATGCAGCACTATCTTTGTCGCTCTAAACTCAACACTTTTTACCAAGTCTACTAGAAACAAGGCCTCACAAATCATGCACACAAGAAGGGTGTTTAGGCTTCAAAGAAAGGTTTGGCTAAAGGCAGGGAACTGTCTCAAGATGAGAGATCAGCTATTTGAGCTAGCAAGAGTGATAAAAAGGGATAAGAAAGCTCAAATATGTATGTGGTACCCATGAATTCACAATGATATGCTCAAACATGATAATTAGATGTCAAATTCAAGGGTTCTCACTTAAGCAAGGTTGAGGCTATTCACAACTTGATTCAGCTAGCACAGAAGTATTGAGACACCAGTTCAAAGCATGGTTCACACTTGATTTCATACCAGTTTTGCAATGCCTTAAGGGACCAAGCTCTTAAAATGATGTTATCTTCAAGAAAAAATCTATCATTACTCCCATTTGAATATGATGCAACCTATATGAAAATGCAAACTAGACTCAACCTAAAATGTGAATGCAACTACATAAGCATTTTTTTGTGAAAATATTTCTGGTTTTTCTATTTTTTTTGTTTTTATATGCACTTAGATGAATGCAAAATGAGACTCAAAGTGAAAAGGAAAATAAGAGCAGAATAAACATGATTAGTAAACACGAAATCCCTCCCCCACACTTAAATAACACAGTCCCTTGTGTTATAAAAGCATAAGAGAGGAGTGAAAGGCAAAAGCAAGAAATATGCAAAATGAGAAATAAAGAACTAGATGCATATGTACAAGGAGTTTGGAGTGTTACCAGATTTGTTTTTGATGGAAGGGAGTAGTGGAATTGTGAATCTCAGGGGGCTAAACATCACTGGAGATGTCCTAGTTTTGATGCTGCTCCTTGCACTGATCTGAACGTGATTGTAGTGAGGGCTGGAGCTCGTTTTTGTGCATTGTTCCTCTTGCCACCCCCTGTTGCCACAGTCTGGAAGCTCCTCTGGACAGCCTGTGGCATTCTTTTGTTCTTCCTCTAACACATTGCCACGGCTTGGATGTGACCGTGGCAAAGAGGCCATGGCAAAAGCCGAAGGTTCTGCTGCCTTAAAACATGTTGCCACGCCTTGAATCTATCTGTGGCATTCCTCTTGTGGCAAAAGCCAAATGGTTGTCTATTCAAAATTCAACTTGCCACGGTTCAATTCTGGGCGTGGCAATCTCCCCATGGCAATCACCGAAGGTTGGCATCCAAAAAAAGCCTCATGCCATGCCTTGTTTAAGCAGTGATTCATGGTCGTGGCAAACTGTGAACTTAACCAAATTTTGCATTTCCTTGCATCTTGTCCACCATTCCTTGAGGCCAAAGAACACCAGGTCATCTGTAACCTGAACACAATCCACAAGACACATCAAAACATCCTAAAAACAGCAAAAGAAAGCATTAAAAAGAATATTTACAAAGGATAAGCTTGGGGTGTCTCCCAAGAGCACTTTGTTGAAAGTCACTAAGTTTGACTTTGCAAAACCTGTTCTTAGTTGGGGTGAGGTTGAGTACTGATCCTTTTCAGAACTTCAATGGTCCTGAGCAAGAAAGTTGAGTTGTGTTGTGATAGATAAGACTTTTTAAGTATCAGGGCTATCAATCCCCTTGTCAAAGTAGTACCAAGAGGTGTCAATCCAGACTTGTCAACGAGACACTAGTCTATGTTGTTTGTTTATTTAAGTCAAGATAAAAAGGTGAATGTTTTTCTAAGCTAAATAACAACGACTAAGCATGTAAGTAAGGTAAATGATGAGAATCAAACAAAGCAAAGATGCATATGATAACTAAGCGATTCAGATGATGATAATATGTAATAAAGCAAGGGACTTTAGACGAGATACTTGACTCGGGTACTTCCAAGTTCAACTAGTGGGTTAATGAATCAAAACATCAAGCGGTTTCATTTAACTTTGAACTCAAGGCATGTTAATCTTCTCATGAAAGTATTAAGCATCTAAATTGATCCTCCTTCATACCAAAAATGTCCTTTGAGAAGCATCGAATCAATCAGCAATAAGAATCAGTTCAAAAATGTCATTTAAGAGAACAAACTATCACTCTCGCGATGAAAGACTCTTAAACCCTTAACCGAGTGGTTCAGACATTTCTACAAACACTTTTGATGCGAGATATGTCTCAGATCTGAACCTCAAGTGATGTGCTTGGATCCAGCCTAGAGATCTTGTCGGTTAAAGAATGAAACATGCAAGACTAGACACCTAAACCCACTAATCTACCTTGAAAGCACCCTAATCTACTCATCTAAAGCCGCTTAAACGACTACTCACTAATCATAACGAGCTCACTAAGTCCTTTGCAAGACGTGTAGCTGGTCATGATCAGGAGTTTAATGTTAGATGATAAAAGAAATAAAGAAAGAACAAGATCTCTCATGCAAAAACGAGATATCGGATTAGAATCATCAAGTTTCACCAAAAAGGCAAGTTCTTCAAGCTAAAAACAGGTAAGAGATAAGATGATTAGGTTTTTAGTCTCAAAATGTATATATAGCAAAGGTAAAGTGTCGCGGGTCAGCCCGGAACAAACTGGGTACTGAACCGCGATCTTGGGTTGATGGGTGAGTGCCACGGTGTGTCGGAGAGTGAAGCCGAGGTCTTCATGCCGAGGAGTGCACGTGAGTCCAGATCCAAATGAAGATCTCGTGAAGAACACGTCAAGAACATGCATGAACCCTAGTCTTTGATCCATCTTCACGTGTGTATTCTTGGGCAGCTTTGTTCTTGATTCTGGGTTTGTGACAATGGACCTCGGCATGAAATGCCGAGGCGCTTTGGTAGTCGAGGGGTTTGAGCGAACAGGGTCCGGCATGCACGCCGAGGTTGCTACACCGAGGTGCACGTTCAACACTTAGTCGTTTCCAGCTTCATTTCTTACGTGTGCATGCCTTGATTCCAACGTGCCGAGGCGTCAGCACGAGGCCTAGTTCAGAATACTCCCAAAATACGAGCCTTGACTTGGCCGATGTCGAGGTAACGATGCCGAGCTCTGAGAAAACACTTAGCGCGTATCGCAACATATTTGGGTTCGTATCGACCATGTCACCTTCCGGACACAGTAACTTTCAACCCACGACTCCAAATGCTCTGAGACCAGTTCCATAGTCAAGATGACTCAATAAGCTCGAACTTTGGTGAAGAAACCGTCGGAGCTTGGGAAGCGGAAGGCTTCCTGGATTTCACATCTTTGAACCGCATTGGAATCACCAGAAAATAAGCTTTTTAGACCGATGTGAACTCCGGAGACTTTATCTCTCAACCAACTGCTCCGAATTGAGCGATCCCAACTGTTCTGAAAAAGTCTTTCACAGGTCTCAAACTTTGATGAAGACCGGGCAAGCTGATTTGGTCCGGAAAGACTCCGTCCGCCGTAGCCTTCGTACTCCGCCGTTCAGTTCTCGGGTGCGCGTAGTGTTGGTGCATCTTCCGGAGGCTGTATCTTTCTCCCCATTGGTCCGAATTGGATGATTTCAACTGTTCTGGGATCTTTGCCTGATTATCTCCGACTTTGCTGAAGACCCCGCCAACTGGTTCGGACCGGAAGGTTCCCCGGATTGCTGATCTTTGAAATGCGCGGACAAGGACAAATTTTGGTCGAGAAAAGCTTCCCGCGGTAAGGAAAATGGCCGAGGGCTGTGTATCGCGGTAAGCTTTTTGGTCGTAAAAATTCCTTCGCCTCGGCCAAAAACTCAACCCATGGTATTTGCACCCGATCTTCGACCCAAGCTGACTTTGGTCGATCGGTAAGGAATTTGGCCGGTAAAGATCGATCGGTAAGGAATTTGGCCGGTAAAGATCGATCGGTAAGGATTTTGGCCGGTGCTGAGTGATCGGTAAGGAATTTGGCCAAGGTTTCCGTCCGTCCGGTACGCGATTTGGCCGAGAAATTTCTCCAAGCGGTTTTCACCATTTTTGACCCTACCGTTTTCTCCTCTGCTCCTCTTCTTAAGCTCCAAACGACTCCCAAAGCACCTGATAAAGACTTCAAAACATGCAAAACTCTTTGGGACCCAATGCAAGCCCTAAATCCTATTTTCATGCCTAAAGACATAATTTACATGGGAAAACACATGATGAGGACTCTAAAATGCTCTCTAAATGATGTAAAATATAGACATATCAACTCCCCCACACTTTTCCTTCGCTTGTCCTCAGGCGAAGAGAACAAATGAGAGAAAGAGGTTGTAATGCAGATGGAGCTCATATTTCCTTTTTAGAGAGAAGTGATCACAAAGAGAACTTGGATTCATGCTCAAATATGCAATGCAAAGCCATACTCAGATATTTTACAACTAAAGCACAGAATCTCCACAAGTCATTATCACATTCAACTCTTTCACATTCATTAAGCTCCTAACCGGTGAATCAAATGATGCAATGTTCAAATAGGCTGGCTTGGCTAGGGTAAGGTCATGAGATAAAAATGATCTCATCAATATTCAAGCGGGTGCAATGCAACAATGGGATCACTCAATGAACGACCAAACTTCGGCAGAATGCTAAAGGTAAAAAGCAACCGATGCATACAAGGGCAAGACTCATCACACCTCACACTCCACTCAAAGCTTTTCTCACTTGCTCACCCTCTCAAGATCCTCACTCTCTCAATCGCTTTCTTTTTCACTAGGGGACTCACTTTTGTTTTGATTTTCAAGCCTTTGGTGTTTACTTATTCAAACAGCTCTTTTCTTTTACAGCGATTAGCCTCTTTTCTTTTCTTTTTAGAACACTTGAGCCTTTTTGGCTTCTTTTTATTTCAGAGACTATACCCCTTCTTTTTTTTTTTTAGAACAACAGAGCTCATCTTTTCAAATTCAAGACTCGATTCTTTTTCTTTCATTCCCCTAGCTATTCCCACTTTCTCTTTTTCTCTCAGCTCACCTTTTTCCACTCACCAATAGATCTTTTCCCCCACACTTATTTCTCGCCAATACTCTCAGTTCCTTGATGTTGGAACGTAGCACTCAGTGAGACATGCCCTTGTCGCTCTAAACCTAACACTTTCTGCTAAGTTCAGTCCAAGGTGGCCTTACAATTCACACACAAACATTGGCTCGAAAAGAAAGTTGGGTTCAAGGTGAGGGAACTGATCCATGATGCGGATTCAGCTACTTGAGCTAAGGAAAAGAGGGTGGTGAAAACAATGATTCTAGCTCAAGTATGTATATCGGTATCCACAAGCCAATTCAAGCAATGCATCAAAAGATATTTACAATTCAAGTTCAGGGTTATCACTTAACTAGAGTTGAGTGTAATTTAGACTTGCTTCTCAGATTCAAATCGTTTCAAGCTTTACAAGCACAGAATGAGTTTCACAAGCATATTTAGTTCAAATTCTCACGTGATTTACTCTCTAGGAAAAAATCTATCATTGCTCCTTGCACTGATGCAATCCTAAATGATGCAACTAGACTCGATCTTAGAATGCGAGATGCAACTAGAATGTTAATGATGCGGTTTTACCATATGTACAAAGCTAAATGAGACTCAAGAATGCAAAAGTCAAATAAGAACAAAGAAAACAAGATCAGAAAACACAAAGCTCCTCCCCCACACTTGAACAACACAGTCCCGTGTGTTATAAAAGCGTGTGAGAGAAGTAAAAAGACAAACTAAACGAATGCAGGATGATATACACAAGATGCCTATGTACAAGAGTTTGAAGTCGATACCTTAGTCGGAGAGGTCTGATCCCAAGTAGTACGAGGGATTTGATGTTGAGCAGGAGGGTGTGGACTGACGTGGTGGGCTGCTATCCGAGGGTTCAGGTAAGAATGCCAAGGCAGGGTCGATCCAATCTTCTTTGCCAGGTGGAAACTCCGGGTTCCTTGCGTTTGAGCTTTCCCCAACCTCCTCCTGTGTAACTGGTGCGGTTGAGGTCCCCGAGTTCTTGTCCGGAGAAGATGGCCGTGTGAGCTGCTTGACCTTCTTCTTCAGGTGCCTTACACAGTCCACCAAGGCATGAATGGTCTTGTCTTGCCACTTACACCACTTTTGGAGAGTGTTCACTCGCAAATACAGCTTCTTGGTGTGGTATTCAGGCTCACCCCACACGTATGGATCAAAATGATATCGGCTTGCTCCCATCCTTCTCTCAGCGTGCCGTTCTTCTTCATTCTCACCTCCGGCCGGGCCGTTCTCGTTCTGAGGCTTGTTAGGTATGGCTTTGGTGCACTTGCGCATTGGTGGGCCGAGAGATGGGTTGTACTACTGATCTTTGAGGACATAGAAGGAGACGTTACACTGCTTATCAAGCATGGTGAGGCCTCGGTTAGGCAGTAGAACTTGTGTACCGTCCCTGTGCATCAGCGTGAAGTTGTAAACCCATCTATCCCCTGACTTGCCTCCAAAGAAACCACTTTTACTTAGGTATTGCTCATTAATGAGACTCGGCCTCGATGGTGAATCAGGGAGTATGAACCCTTGAGCTCTCAAGATTTTAGTGACAATCCAACCGTTCTGAAGCCTCCTTGCTCCCTTCTTCTTTCGGTCACACCACACATTGTGTATATAGGTGAGCATTTGGATCGCAAAGAACGCTCCTAAAGACGGTACATGCATTGGCCCTTGGAACTCCTTTTTGTTCTTCATTTGAGTGATGAGCGGCTTAAGTCCAAGTCCCAACAGTTCAAGCTCTGCCGTGTGAATGACACCAGGGTTGTATGTAGAGAAGAACGTAGAGGCCAGGACCCGGTTGGTGTATCTGATCGCAGGGTTCCTGATGCAGCTTGTCTTGCTCTTGCCTCCCAAGTAAGGCCCAAAAGATATCGTTTCCCACAACGCGGCCAACTCATCACGAGGGTACACAAACTTGTCAAGCGAGCTTCCATTCCTTTCAAATCCAAATATCTCATCAAGCTCCTTGAAACTGACCTTGTAGTGCACGCCTTCTATGTCAAACTCAATGTGTCCGAACCCTTTGCCATGTAGACGCTTGGGATCTCTCTTGGGGTAGATGACAACCTCCAAAGTGGCAAGAAACTGTTGTGTGATCCCCTCGTAAGCAACATCGCTCATCATGAAGAACTCGGACAAGCCCATGTTTTGAAAGATGAGTGTAACATCATCGAGTATCTCAAGCTTCCTCAAGAGCTCCATATCAGAGAACCGACCTTGAGCTACTCTTATAGAGTTAAAGTGGTCCAAGTACTCCTCAGTAGTCGGGAAATGTTCCTCCTCGGGCTCGGGCTTTGGTTCCTTCTTGGCCTTCTTGCCACAATCGGGTTCATGAGGGACTATGGCTCTCAGCTCGTCCCCATCGTTCTCAGTGGCTGCCTGCTCCCCATTCCTTTTTGGTTCCAGGGTTGGAACCAGAGTGAGCTCGGCGTTCCTTGCTCGCTTGGCGGCTGGCTCACCATCGGATCTCACGGAGGGTTTCTTGCTTGTTCCACCATTGCGTGCCACGGCCACGGCTTTCCCTTTTGTACTCCTCCTCTGGACCTCGTTTTTGTTCGTCTCATGAGTGGGAACAGCTCGGTCACCGGTCATCTGCAAGGCAGATCCTCAAAAAGACCGTTAGAATCATGTACATCAACAAGCACATGTCTCTTAAGATAGCAAGAACAGAGCTTTTTCTCTAACAAGACCAGGGTTATAGCTTTTTCCAAACATCAAAGGAAGTAAGAACAAGCCAGAACAAGCAAAGAAAGACACGATATCTAAACAGTTCAGCTCAACATCTCAAAGCATCATTAAGACCGATTCCAAGTGCATTTTCTCAAGAATTTTAAAAATTCAAGAACAAGTGATTTTCAGAGCAAAAACCGGTTTTTCTTATGTTATCTATCGTGATGGAATTTTTAAAATTGTTCCCAAAGGTCGACATGTTCTAAAAGAATCGATTCCACATTTCACAAACAATAAAGCTTCGCAAAGAATGAAGGAAAAAGATGAGTTCTTTAAGATGCAAATATCTTTTGGAATCCAAGATTCAAGCTTAGTGGAATGCTTATGATGAATATACAACACCTTAACGAGTCTAGAACGCTTGGAATTACAAGAAATGGATGAGAAATGAGAGAGATGTGCTCGTGAAATGCAGAGAAAAGAGAGAAGAAGGCGAACTCTCGGTTTTGGCTCGGGATGGAGGCTGGTATGGGCGGTGTCGCGCTTTCCAGCTGGCGTTTGGACTGTAGTGGGACTGGTCCCCCCTTCTCCTCCAGGTGCGACCGTTGACCCACGCCAAAACAGCT